>NW_017731940.1:372919-422326 GCF_001890085.2 Hipposideros armiger
TCAGGGGGTGCAGATGAGCTGGCAGCTGGGTTGAGTGCAGACCTGGAGAAGTATGGGACATCCTGCAGCCCGGAGGGATCAACTAGAAATTAAATTAGGGGAAATTGATAGAAACTGTGATTAAAAACACACAATGCCCTCAGGGCATTGGAAAAAACCGGAACAGCAATAGCCATTGAACAATGTATGCAAGCATCTGTAGGGAACATGGCCCAAAGATCTTACGTTAGTCAGCAATCCCATTTCCAGTCATTCCTACTTTGAGATAAACGGGGCTAATGTTAAGTGTTTTGTATAGATGCTGGCTCAAAAATGTGAGCTTTTATTATTATTTGCTTGATATGGTGAGATTATATTGTACGTATTAGAAGACGATAAATATGTGAAGCTGAAAAGGTGGATGGCCAGAGACCAGATCACAAAAGGTCTTAGAGGTTATGTTAGGGAGTTCAGAATTTCTCCAAGGAGTTGGGAATGCACTGAAGGATTTTAAGCAGTGCATCAATCACCTGTGCTAAATGTGCTATATGACAAATCGTTACTACTCTCACTCAAATATGAAATGATTGACAGGAAGCTGAAATACATTTAGTGGATTTTTTTTTCCGTTCTCTCCAGTGTGACAATGCATCTACCAAGTGTAATCTTTAGAATCTGCTTTTAATTAACAGCATATGTCCCAGAGGAGAAATGAAATTTAGGTCCCATATGCTCTCCCCAAACAATGACATTGCTTCTGAACTTTGCATAGTGGTGGCCGCTCTAAGACAGCATTAGCAGAAGACAAGGACAAAGGGACCTTATGGGAAGAAAGTCGTCTCCACACACTTGAACCACTACCTAGATCGTAGACACCGGAAGTGAATCAAAGGGTGTATTATTGCTGCTTCCTGCTCTTTCAAAACAACAGCTGATGGAGGCAAGACAGGGCAAGAAGTGGGTGTAGGAGAGAAGGAAGCTGCATTTTGCTGATGGAAATAGCTTCTAGGTAAGGTCTAACCGACAAATGCTAAATCGGTAGTTCCATTGGTGGAGGGAATGGTTTCAAATCCTTGATATGAAAACAGTCTCAGCACTTTTGCCTCAGTTTCTCTCATTACTTCTGGATGATGACACAAAAATGAGTTGAGGTCAAATGCCTTTGTAAGATGATCTCCCTGGCACTTCCTAAACTTCCTAGCTCCAAAACCACAAAAGGCACAGGGGGAAATTAACATTGAGCACCTGCTAACTTGCTATTAGGTGGGTGTTTTCCTTACACTGAACTTGGAAAATTGCCCAGTCTCTTCCCTACACTGCCCCTCTCCCACCAACCATCTGTCATTATCTCTCTAAGGTGGAAAGATTTTAAAAATAGTCAATGGCCAGATCATTGCACTATGAGTCTCTTTTGTTTTGTTGTATTGTTGTTGCCCCAGTCTAGAATTCCGTAGTGGCCGCCTGCATCCACTGTTGAGATGCATTCCAATTGATATATCTAACAAATTAAGCAACTCACCTTAAAAATGCACTGCTGAACCTACTGGAGAGGGCTTACATGCAACCGGAAGAGCAGGAGGTTGGACAGGGCTGCTGAACAGAAAGCACCAGGACACCGTGTGCTGTCCCTTTACTCCAGAGTGAAGGCATCCAGGGAAGTAAGAATAAGTTCAACTTATTAAAATCTTTGAGAAGGCTCCTCCTTCTGCCTCTATTTAGGATGGGTCACTGCTGGGTATCATGTGGCAAATAAAGATTTTCTAATATTCCTCCATATAAAATGGCCTCTGTGTTCTCTTAAATCGCTGAAGACCCCAAAAGGCCATGACCCCTGGTGGAGTCGGTTTTGACAACCTAACACACTATACAAATATTAGTAATTGTTATTGAGTTAAGGATTATTACTAAAGACATAATGTCAAGAATGCTGTCGGGTAGACCCTGATAACTGCCTCCTTCTTACCCATTGTTATTTCTTTCTTAATAATATTTATAGAAACCTGATCTTGTTGGGGGTCATCAATGTGCCATGATGCAAAACTACTTTTTCCAGCCGGACCTCAAGATAGGGGTAGCCAGGTGACTATGTCCTGCATAAGGGTTTCGAGAGGGGTGTTAATTTAATTAGGAGGCTTTTATTTATTTATTTATTTTGCTGTTTTCCCTTCCCTCTTTCTTCCTGCCTGGAATTTGAACTTGATGTCTGAAGCTGCAGTGGCCATCATACACCTTGGAGATGGAAGTCACATGTTAATGGTGACAGAACAAGATAGAAGAAGCCTGGGACATAGATTGTATCATAGAACTACCGTAACAACTATAGAAAGTCAGCCTCCAGACTGCCTGTATTTGAGGGCAAAATAAACCCCCATCTTGTTAATCATTTTATTTCAGGTTTCTGTTATTAGCCCCCAAATGCAATTCCTAACCAATTCATCTTCTGCATGGGAAAATAAGAAAACAAGGGGAAAAAATAAATATATATATATAGATATATATAGAGAGATAGATAGATAGATTTTTTTTTTTGAATTGCTACGTTGGGTCCATGGGATAACTGTGATGTCCAAGTTGGGGGGGGATTGCTTGTAAGAGAAAGCTATAAGAATCCAGCAGATTTCACCTGTGGCTTTCAAACACTTTGCCCTTTCTGGCGATTATGAGCTTGCATTATTTATCAACATTGAATTTGCCTAGTCTACAGGAGAAATGACTGATCCTTGGAAAGT
The DNA here is from genome assembly GCF_001890085.2 of Hipposideros armiger. NCBI lineage: Eukaryota > Metazoa > Chordata > Mammalia > Chiroptera > Hipposideridae > Hipposideros > Hipposideros armiger. The sequence continues at coordinate 375,628 of NW_017731940.1, forward strand.
GTTTCCCATGCAGGGACCTGGGAGACTTCCGAATCTATTTAATGAAAAATGACAGCATAACAAGTTCAAGTTCATTCAAGTCAACATCAAGGCCAGCTTCTCCAGAAGAAGCAGGAAAAAGACCAGCAGAGAGGAAGATAATAAAACGCTCTTGGTTCTGCTTTCCTAATTACCCCTAATCCGATAAAGAGCTGGACATCTTACACATGCTAATTAATTAAGCCCCCTACCAGTCAAGTGATAAATCCAGGAAGAGGCCTCTCTGCTGAAAGTATGGACTGTAACAGAACAGGGTGGACCAGACATAGGCATCTAAGTAAGCAGGCAGTGTTTGAAATCCTGCAGAATCGGCTAAGACAGTGAGAAGCTCTACAAGGACTATAAGAACAAGGAAGTACTGTATAAAGCTGAAAACTTCTAAAAATCAGCATGAGTGAAACCAGTGATGATCTCTTCTTCACACTACCTCCCATCCTGTTTACAACTTCCACCTCACAGTGGAATAAACATACTGCACCCTAATCTCAGAATTCTTTACCTCTCCCAAGTTCCATCTTTGTCCCATTTCAACCACCACTAGCACATACACTGGCCAAAAAGGATCATCTCACAGTATTGCCCTGTTTCCAGGCTTCCCAAATTGGGTTCTGCTAACTCGTGTTGCAGAAGACGTTTGAACCAGCCATGATGCTCTTGGTTGCAAATAAAAGAAAATTCAACTCAAATTGGCTTAAACTGTAAAGGGAATTTATTGTTTCTGGTTCACTTAACTGAAGAGTTCAAAGGTATGTCAACTTCAGACTTTGATTTACGATTAGGGCTCTGGTTCCATTTCTCTTGCTGTTATTCTTATCTGTTTGCTCTTTCCTCTGATTTCTGTCATATAGTAACAAAACGCTACAGCAGTTCCTGGTGACACCACCATATAACACAGCATCCAAAAAAAGAGAGTACCACTTCTCCCAGATGTAACACAAATGCCATGAGCTTCATCCGTAACAGGCCAAATGAAATTAGGCACACACCCTTGAAAAATGTTCACTCCAGTTCAAGAAATGGTACATGAGTCAGCCTAGCCTAAGCCGTGCTGTGGTAACAAATGATCCTAAAACCTCAGTGGCTTGCAAAGCAACAAAGGTTTATTTCTCATTCAACTTGCACGTTGGCTGTTACAGAACAGCCGAGACTTCATCTGTGTCTTCCTCAGACTGGGACCAAGACAGGAGAAGCCAATTTCTAGGACAGATTCATCTTGTGGCAGAGGAAAAAAGAGTGATGGCAAAACCACATGCTGGTCCTTCAAACTTCCACCTGAAAATGGCACGTGTAACTTCCACCCACCTATTATAGGGCAAAGAAAGTTATTGCCTAAGCCCATTGTTAGTAGAATGGGAAGTAAAATCATATCAAAATAAAGCCCAGATGGGAAGAGTTTCATATAGTTTGAATGTAGCACAACCTACTGCAAATGCTATAGAATGATGGGTTTGCTTATTCCTGAACCAATGACCAAGTGAGGGAGATAGGATTATACTTTTGGGTTTACATCAATCAAAGCCTACTCCTCTAAGTGGAATACGATCAGTCACACCGAGACCACATTGACTACTTCACTTACGAATAGATAAAGCAGATTGGATCCTCATTTTACAGACGAGAAAAACTGAAGCTTACAGAAATTGTATCAGTTTAAGATTGATTGCAGAGTCACAATTTAAAGCCAGGTCATCTAAATTGATATTCAATCTTTCCATTGTACTAAAGACTTTGAATTTGGTACTACTGTATCTAAAAATAACCTCCTTACTTAACTCATTCATTTGACTAACAAACTTAACTTAACATGGGTAGGAATCATGTTGGAAATTTACTGTTTTTCCTGAACTATAACCATCTATAAAATACTTCATAGGTTTCAAATCTGAAAAGGCTTCTAATTTGCAGATAGTCCTAAAAGGTAGCACATTTCATCTAGGAAACATGCATCTTCAAGCAATGCATTCAGTATATTGTACAACCTTCCTATTGATCAGCTTGACAATATCTAGCAAAAACCTTAAAATATGCACATTGATTGACCCAGGAATTCCACATGTGGAAACTTATAAAAATAACCATGGTTGTGTGGGAAAGTTAATAAAAATAAACTACAAGGATTTTCAATGCAGCAACGTTTCTAAATATCCTAAAATTTCTAACCTAAAATATCCTAAATATTTAACCTAAATATTCAACAGCACGGGATTTGTTACGTAAGCCAGGAAGGATGCACTGAACACAATACTATCTTGCTATTAAAAAAGGATCTCATGCTTGAATATTTAATTACATAAGAAAGATTTTTTTTTAATTGTAGCAAAAGTAAATTATCAAATGGTATACTCAATTTGTTTCATTTTATATGTATGGAATTATAGGAGATTTGGATTTTTTCTTTTTGTTTATATTTATATTCAAATTTTCTACATCAAATGTATATGACTTTTACACTAAGAAAGTAAACAATGAAATTTTCTTTTTTAATGAATCATCCTCCAAAACTAAAGCCAAGAGAAACCATGTGAAGCAGATGAAATTACCATCTGCAGAAGTAATAGGCTAGTGTGTTGCTGATTAAACTAGGATGTCTCTCCTATACCATGGAGGAGATTAAAATATAAATTAAGCAATATAACCCATGATACGTGGTTCTGAGATCACCCAAGAAAATGGGTCAAGAAAAATGAGAAACTATGGTCCAGAATGGTCAGTGTGACTCTAGTATTACCTACTGGGAAGGGTTGTAATTTTAATTACCCTCATCAGAGAGTGAGGCAGAATTTTATCCAAAGAGAAGATGACAATTCAACCAAATGTTCCAGCTTGGTGTTTAAAAATATCAGCTTCCTTTCATTTTAATCCTATACTGACCCCACTACCTTCTGTCTGAATTTCCTCTTTAATCAAGAAGCAATGCCCATGTCAATGACACATGTTAATTTTCCTGACTGGTTGAACTCCCATGAACAAGCCTCAGTAAAAATGTTAGTCTATACTGCCAGTTTGTAGGGGCAACTTAATCAATACCATTGTGTTTGTCAAGGTCATTTCAACCCAGGGTAAATTAATCCCACCAAATGGAAGACAGCCAACTGGCTTCATTATTTTTAGCAATATTTACTCTTCGCTTCCTACCTAAAAAATTCCTAGTGCAATCAGATGCTTTGGCCAATGTTTCAAAAGTTTATCCTTGAGTTCCTTAAGACTTATGTGTAGGTGTGGCCTTCTGTGATTTATTTAAAGTGTTTGGTTTAGCAAGAAAAATTAGAAAGAAAAATTAGAAGTGTTCTTCGTCCATACCCTGACCATAACTCCACCTACAATTACAGTGGTAAATCTCTTGTAGTACAGCCACAGTGTCTGGGCACATCTCGCATGTCTCTATCATTGTGTCTCGGTTCACACTCTTCCTTAAGTCTTGAACCTTTCTATACACCATATGTCAAAATTCTTCTCAACTACCAATCCCCAGGTGGAAAGAAAAATTCTCTTTCCCAAATTCCTTATTTCTAGAATTTTATTAAGTAAGATCCTATTAGGTAAGAATGTAAGCTCTGTAAAGGCAGGTCCTTTATTTTGTTCATTTCTGTATCTCCGTTACTTCTTGAAAAGTGTCTTGTGTTAGTAGGTAAGGCAAACTGCATGAATTAGTGTAATTGTATTATTCCTAGCTTCTCCCTCACCAGACTGAAGAAACAATTTTCATCTGAACCTCTCATGACATTATACATCATGTGTGTTTAATTTAGTATGCTAATAATTTTCAAACATGTACCTAAGTAGAGATATTAGCTCCAGTCCAAATAACCCAGTTTTTAATTTAACCAGTTTTCCCATACCCAACAGTGAATGTCTTGAGCAATTCAAACATGCATTCATGCATGAGCCAAAGGTAGAGTGATTTCAGGGTACAAAATCAAATTTGTATCCTAAGTGTTAGATTCCTCACCCAAAAGCCAAAACTTTCAAGAGCTTCAGGTCCAGGTCCTAATGGAATGGATGAATTCAGTGAAATTTCCCCAAAATGTCACTTGGAGGATGGAATTAGCAAGCAACACTTCTGACTGAAGCATAACATAGAAGTATCATAAATATAATTTGTACTAGCTTACAAAATTTTTTTTATAAATGCCACATCCTAGGGCTTTCCACTATGATAGCTGAGCTTGCTGCATTTTTTTTTCCCCAAGAAAAGTAGAAAAAAAAAAAGTGACAGAGAGAATCACTAAGATTGTGCTGGTGCCGGCACATACTTATTAAGAACGTTTTGAAAAGAAAAATGGAGTGAAAAGGAGGTCTATGTCCCCAGATATCTTTACATTATTGAGCTTCAAAGAAAATCCTGGCCCAAGACCATTCCTGGTGTATCTTTGACACACTCGCATGTTCCTTTTCTACCATACAGAGACTTATTTTTGAAATGATACTACACTTCTGGAGTTCATCGAGGGGGATTAGAATCTTTTTGTTGAAAACGTCATGAACAACTTGAACTGGGACCAGGAAGACAGGAAACGCAAGGGAAGAAGGATCAACAAAGAGGAGAGTCCTGGGCTAGGTAAGGGGGTTGGTCCCTCAGAGACGGGCGGCAGGCTTGTGGCTAACTGCCCCCAGCCTCAGCAGGCTCAGAGATCCAACGTTGCTGATACAGAGAGCTGGGCACTGTCGAAGAATCCACTCATATTCACAGGGAATATTCTGCATCATGGGAATGGCACATTATGCCCCAGGTATGTCTGTTAGCTTTGCAATAGGGCTCCAGTGGGATAAAACAGGCCAAAGGATGGGGAAATCAGGCTGGTGGACCGATGGGAACCCACTGCCAGGCTCTGGATCTGGCAAAGACACAGTAATAAGCTCAGAAAACCAAGATGGAAAAAGTTATAGTCTAGATGTTGTGAGAGATGGCTGGGAAAGGATAGAGATAACCAGAGAAAAGGACTAAGGGACTTTAGGACAGGAGGGGAGGAAACTGCTGGGCATGAGCAGCCCATCCTCAGCATTCAAGACGGTGACGCACGTCTTCACTGCGCCCTTGCCATTTGAGGACACCGGAAGGTCCTGCATGTCCTTGGCAAATCACAGAGGCTCAATGATTCTATTTCATCAACTATAAATTCCACATAGCAAGAGCTACTCCTGGGAGTTAGACGGGGTCATGAGGCAGTGACTGGGACTCCAGACTCAGAAAGCCTGGGTTATATTCCAAGCTCTGCTAACTTGCCATCTGTGGGACCAGGTGGCAAGGTATTCAATCAGTTACTTATCCCAATTTCTTTATCTAAGAAATAGGAATAAAAATTATTTAGCATAGACAGTTGTAAGGACTAAATAAGATAATCCACATAAAACATGTGGAACAATACTTGGCACATAATAAATGCTCAGTAAATGTTCCATGGAGTAGTAGTGGTAATGTTAGGAGGTAATGCATATAAAGATCTGGTGCAAAGTCTGGCACACAGTAGGCCCTCAGTAGGTGTAGCGATTATTACTCTGGCTTTCCCTGCCTTTAGAACCAATTCGAAACTGTGTCTCCCCCCAATTCTTGCCCCAGTTCTAACTCTTCACTGTAACAGGAACCCCCTGCTCTTCGTTGCTGGAAAGTGAATCTCATCATAAATAAATCCTGACCTAGAGAGATCCTCCCAGAAACTCGATGAAGTCACCCAGGAGGTTTCTAGAAGGCACTAATGGCAAATGAATCTCTTAATTACTGGTATTAATCAAATGCCTCCTAAATCTCCTCACTTCATTTCTTTCCCATGTGACCACATCCGCTCAGAGCCAACTTCTTTCCTTGGCACAGCCTTTGGCACCTGCTATTCTTAGCGTTGTTTGATCTGAGGCATAATAAGTTACTGGTCTGTTGTACAAGAAAAGCAGTACTTAACCAGTGGAAGGGAAAAGTGGTGGGCAGTGGTGAGCCAGAGTGAAGTCATGAAGCTCCAAATTGGACTTGGCATGGCTGGGGGACGGCAGGAAGGAAAGAACGCAGAAGGCATGGAAGCAAGAGTCACCACAGGCTTCGGGGTGGATAAATATTAGACTAGCCCCCTGAGAACACAACTGATGACTTTTGTCATTTCCTAGTATGTGGGTCATCAGGCGCTAGACAAAGAACAGGTTCCCTACAGGAGCGTCAAGGTGCTGCCGCAGAAACAACACTGGCGCCATTTTATAAGTACCCCTGAGTATGCCAGGCATTGTACCTGCATAACCTCAGTGTATCCTCACAACAGAACTGCGAGGGTTATTATTCAAATGCATATTTTACTCACATGTTTGCTAAATAAAATGCTACAAAAAGCTACACACGGAGAAGCACCCCTTCTATCTTTGTCTCCTTCCACCCCATTATTACTCTCACTCCTTATAGGTAACCACTTTGATTTGTCCTTTGTTTTATCTGCCTGTTTTTTTGTTTTTTGTTTTTTTGTTTTTGCAGACATATATATATATATATATATATATATATATATATATATATATATTCTTATTTTCACCCAAGGGAGGTAGTATTACCCATGTTCCTTATATACAAGGAAACCAAGGTTTAGAGAAGTTGACTGATTCTTTCCCTGGGCTGACCTTTGGCCGCTCAAGAATCCATCTACTCCTAGGGTCATTGTTGGTTATAGGATCCAGCCTGAAAGTCAAGGCTGGGAGTGACCATAGAGTCTGAATTCAAGGTTCCGGGTTGAGTCAGCAGATTAGAAGATTTGAAAAATGTCATGCTTTTGTCTTGTGATCCTAACAAATCCACTTTGATCATCATTTATCATCTCTCACTCAGGACCACTACTCTGGGCCTGGCTGCTGGTCACCTCTGTCCATCTCACCGCTGTTTTGCAGGCTCTCACTACAAGGTTTTCCAAAAGGACACAGCCCCAAGGACAGGGCCCATGTCTTAGGGTGGCTTATGGCAGGAGGACACAGGCCCTTCCGTAATCCTCCATAGTCCAGCACATGCCAGCTGTGATGTCTGATAGCACACTCTGAGATCTCAAGAATAATGCAAGGGAAAGAAACACTTTAAACTGGATGTTATATAGCACAACTCATAGGATCTACAGGTCTGGGATTGTTTTCACTCCTTCTACACATAGCTGTAGTTCAAGGGCTAGCTCACCTTCCCCTTTTAAACTTTTATTTAATTTTCTCTTTTGCCCCTTGAGTCCAAGATCTTACACACTTTAGCCCTAGGGAAATGAAGAATCAAAGCCATTCTCTCCCCTAATCCAGGACGAAATCCAGATACAATTCTTCACCAGGATGAATCACAATAAGAATCTCCCCCTCCCACCATGCCAGGTCTAAACAAGGCAACTCCAGTGGTAGAAAGTATAATCCTCCACATACATTTATTCTGGACTTAAAAGATGTGTCGGGGGCACTGAACACTTTTTAATCCACAATGAGCTATAGCTCACATTTACACACATCTTAGAAAAAAATTCAGGCCTGCCTGCTGCCTGTTGAAAGAAATCTGTCTTGTTATAACCTAACAACAATATTTAAGTCAACATATGTCCCAAGAAAAGAAAACAACAGTGATTTCCTGGAATAGTCCAAACAAAATATACATGAAAAAAAAATGTCTCTGTAAGGAAACAGTCCTATTAAAGACACTTCCAATTTGTGTGTTACTGACAGAGCGCGTTAAACCCTAATCTTTGGCAGGGTTTGAGTGATTTCGTGGGTTCAGAGCTCCCCTGAGTATAACGAGCATTTGTCTTACATGTATATGATTACACATCTCACCAACAGTGAGGCTAAGAACACAGCTCCAAATGGAGAAACAAGACTCAAATTCTCTGGTGAAGCGTTATGAACAATATAAGGAGGAATTTAATGAGCAGCACGTTGAATGTTCATGTTGCAAAATGGTGCTTTCGGCAGCAAGACCCAGTCTAAGAATCAGATGGAGCCCCGTTGCCAGCAAAGGCAGGTCTCCATCACTTTTGTTTTTTTTTTTTAAAGATTTTTATTGGGGAATTGGGGGAATGGGAACAGTGCTGGGGAATTGGGGGAAGGGAAACAGACAAGTTGCTGTCGTTTTGTTCTTCAATCTAGTTGTGGAGGATGTTGCTTCACTGGCCCAAGTTGGCACCATCATTGTGCTCTTCTCTGGCGAGGCAGATCAGTCGCCGGCTTCTGGACAGCCGCTCACTGCGGCTGCTGGCCGCTCACGCTGGCTGCTGGCTACACACGGTAGCCCATGGCAACCCACTGCCACAGGGACTGCAGCCCACGCCGTCGCTGGCGACTCATGGCAGCCCAGCTCCAGGTTGAGCTGTTGTTCAGCATCTTAGCTGTGGAGGGCAGTGTCACTGGCCCTCATATGTGGGATCCGAACCGGGGCCCTCTGGCATCCCAAGCGAGTTCTTAACCATCGCGCCACTCGGCCAGCCCCAGCATTTTTGTTATAAGTGGCTTATCCTTGGGCCACAAAAGTCTCAGTCCTCCATAATGATTCAGAATGCCACAGCAGCTGCCAACCGCTAGGGCTAAAGGGAGGACTGTGATTTATTTCTTGTTGGCATTGGTTCTCTTGAGGCTGCAATCCTGAAAACGGAGTGTCAGTAGCAAGAGCTTCCTCTGCCAGAGAGGCCCGCAGAAGGCCCAGGAACCCAAAAGGCAGGGGCTCCCGTTCAGGCCTTGGTCTTTTACAAGCCGATTGGCTATAACCCTGGACAGGTCATTTTACCTCTCTGTACACTAGCGAGAAAACAGCACAGTCAGCTAAGGTTTGGGGTTGTGGTGTAATAGTTTGCAATCATAGAGGACTAGGTGAGGACTGACAGAAGTCGTCAGCTCAAAACTGGGGATGGAAACAGATGGCAAGAGAAAGAAACACGGGCCCCATTTTACAAATGTGTAGCTCTGCCTGTCAGATAATCCTAGCTCCATTCCCCTCACAATTTTTTTTCTTTTCACACTTTTTGAAAAAGTTGAATTGAACTCCAGTATAATTCATTTGACAGTAGTAATTATTTACTATGTGATGGCACTACCTCAAGTTGTGGCCAAGGACTGCCCTCTAGCGGTCTGAAAATTGAAATGCCTCTTGTTATTAAATTGTTTTGGCACTTCGTGATCATTTTCAATAGTTAGGTGATCGCTGCTGTCATATTCATCATGTTTTAGAATGTCAAGCCAAAAGGGACTTTAAAATTCATCTAATCTCTCTCTTTTCTTAATTCGATCCTTTCAAACCTGTACCTGACTTGCTGTAACACCCAACTTCCATGTAAAGATCACAGAATAAAACAAGATGACAGAAACTTCTCACATCTGATGAAATGGTTATTGTTTTTTAAGGCCAATAATTTATCAGAAGCAACAAAAGAGGAAAAGGATACTACTTGAATCATAACATTTTAGGTTTGGCTATGAAAAGAAATTCTGATGTGACTTAGCGTAACTCCTAAGGCCACCCCCACCTCCCCAAAGCCGAGTTAGTCCACAAAGTACTGAGAATTCAAAATGATCTTCTCTAATTGAAAAACGAATAGAAAACTGCTCTCAGCTCTCAAACAATACCGTGAAGGAGAGAAGACAAAATGTCCCCAGAAACTGGGAAGGGTGTTTAGTAGAATCCATCTACACCATTTCAGAGGAACCGTTGGGTTCTTGAAAAAGTCATGAGGCATTTTTGCAACGAAACCATAGAAAAAAATACATCATGACTTTTCCAATAGCCCAATATAAACAAAGCTTCTCCTTGCTAAATGTGAACAAAATGGGAAAAAAAAGTACAGAAATCATGCAAATCTACTACAACAAAAACAAGCACTATATCAGGCAAGAAAGAGACAAAACAAACAAACAAAAATGCTGTAGGAAGAAAATAAAACCCACAGGAGAAATGCTGATTCTCTTTGACTGTTAGAAGGATGTTAAAATAGAGAAGAATTCATGAAGATTATGAATTCAATAAAACAAGGGCTCGAAAAAAAATTATCCAACAGTTGATTAAGATGAAAGAAGAGATTGAAGAGCTAAGGGAAAAAAAAATTGAGAAGCAAACCAAAGTTGTTACGGATCTAATAAATCATAAATGACAAAGGAGAGAAAAAGGGGCTAAAAACGGCATAGAGAGATGGCAGGGACAATCATAGAAAATGCAGAATGAAAAACAACACGATTAAAGTAAAGATAAAAGATACAGAGACAAACAATTTTCCACATGAGGACAACTGGCATCCTTGGACTATAGAGAAAAGCAAAAAAGAATTCGAAGATATAACCTAGGAAGAATTATCCTGAAATGAAGAACTGTTTTCACAGATAAAAAGGGCACACTGAGGTAAAAAAAAAAAAAAATTGATGCAGAATGATCAAAATTGAGATGTTTCCTGGTGAAACTATTAAATGTGAAGGATAAAGAAAAAAAGCCTTCAGACGTTCAGGGAGACAAAGGCAAGTCAGCCATGTGAGGGGAAGAAGTCAGGTGGATTTGACGGGTTTCTATGGCAACTCCAAAACCCAGAGACAGTGGAGCTGGGACCGCAAACTTCTCAGAGCAACAGTGTGGCCCAAGAATATTACACCAGGCCGGGTGTTATTAAGTATGGAGATAAAAGACAGATCTTTTCTGACATGAAAGAGTTTGGGAACTATTAAACTTTTGAACTCTTTAAACTAAAAATAAACTAAACAAAACAATTTGACAAATAATCCCACTTGAACAAGACTTAAATAATAATAAAGAACTCATGAATGAGAAAACTATGGAGAAAAAAAAAAAAACCTAGGGTGAAATATTGCTAGGGTCTGATTGTTTGTGTCCAGCCAAAAGTCATATGTTGAAATCCTAAGCCCCCAAGGTGATGGTGTTAGGAGGTGGGGCCTTTGGGGGTGAGTAAATCATGAAGGTCGTGACCTCATGACTGGGGTTCGTGCCCTATGAAAAGGGCTCCAAGGTGATCTCTCACTCTTTCCTATCTTGTGAGGTTATACAAAAAGATGGCCATCTAGGAAGTGGGCCCAAGGGAAACAGCAAATCTTCCTGAGCCATGATCTTGGATCTCCCAGGCTCCAGAATGGCGAAAAATAAGTATTTGTTGTTCTAAGTGAACTGATTTATGGTATTTTTGTCATAGCAGCCCAAACGAGCTAAGAGAAACGCCAACTTCATTTAATTTCACAGCGAAGGCTAATCACATGTGGCCATAATGGCAGCATAATAGAATAGACACAGCATAAGCCCTAACAAATGGAAAAGAATAGAAGCAAAATCTGAGAACGTGAGATGGGAGGAAGAGTAAGTAAGCCCAACAATTCTCTTACTTTTTGTAGTAAGGGTCAGCAAACTACAGCCTTGGCCCAAATCCAGGCCACCACCCGCTTTTATAAAGAAAGATTAATTGGAACACAGCCAGTCAGTTCATTTACATATCTTCTCTGGCTACTTTCTTGCCACACAGCAGGATAGTTGTGACCAAGATTTTTCAGCACTATTTATAATAGCCAAGATATGAGAGCAACCCAAGTGCCTATCCATAGACGATTAGATAAAGAAGATGTGGATAAAATACTTACTATCATAAAGGCTAAAGTATTTACAACCTGGCCCTTTACAGAAAATATTTGCTTACCTGTTTTATAACGTTGGAATAATATCCATATGTCTAAATTATATAAATATATATGTACATCTAAAATGAAATATGTGGCTTAAAAATGAGTGTATCTTTTAAATTGTTTTAGTAATTTTTTTTAACTGTACAGGGATATTTATCCAACCTATATGTATATACATGCACACGTCTAAAATAATGTTCATTGAATGTTAATACTTGTTACTTCTGAGTGGTAAGATCTGGTATAATTTGTTGTTGTTTTATGTTCATGTACTGTCCGATTTTTTTTTGTAATGACCATATATAATTTTTTTAAAAACCAATAAAGTGATTAATTACACTTGAAAATAAAAGGGCCAGTTTATTCCATCTCCCACCCAGCTTCACTGAGATTCACCTATTGGTTGGGAACTTCCTCATCCCCTCCCAGTCTTCACCTCAAAATGTTGATATTTTGGAAATGTGATTGGAGAATTTCTGTACATTCCCCAATCCAGAGCTGGGCGGTGCCTTTCCTGGCTTCCTGGAAGACTGGCCTTCAAAGGAGAGTTAGAGTGCTGGACACAGCAGGGGGCGCCCTGCTCTACGTTTATGGGAATGGAATGCCTTCTCCGAGCTCTCTGGGTACCTGCCCAGCCAGCCCTGCTGCTTAGAGGTTGCGTGAATGGCAGTCACTGAACACCTCAGAGACTCAGTTCCGCTGCCTCCCCGTCCTGCCCACCATCTTCCGTACTGCAGAGCAGATCGTGTGATGCTCCCGCCAGCAACCCTTCCATAACTTGCCCTCGTTGCACTCAGAATCAATCCCAAACTTCTAAACGAAGGCTGACAAGGCTCCGGCCATCTCATTCCACGCACCACATCATGCCCTAGGCTCCTGTGCACTGGCATTCTGTCAATACCTACAACACAATAAGCTCTTTCCCGCCGCTGGGCCTTTGCACTTGCAGTTTCTCTGCTGAGTTTCCCTCTCCCAAGCTCTTTTGCATTAAAGGGATCCTTCTCAATGTTTAAACCAGATGAACTCTCAGCTCCTCAGAGAGGCCCTTCCTGATCCTATCAAAAATCTCACCTACTTTATTTCCCACCACAGCGCTGTGTGTATGGTCTTATTTGCACCTATCACCATCCGTAATTGTTTGGTTTAATTGCTTTTTGCCTGTCTCTCCCACTAGAGCTTAAGTTCCATGGGAGTGGGGACCTGCCTGTCCTCTTGATTGTCATATCCTCTGTTCACATGCATGCTCCACTGTCCAGCTGGACTTTACCTACAAAACACAGTTCAAAAATAAAACCATTCAGGATCTCAAGATGGCCACAGCAGAGCAGAGACCCTGTGCAACTAAACAGCCTGAAAGCCCTGGAAACCAGCCCTAAAAAAAAAAAAAAAAGGAAGCTATCATTCAAGAGCAAATAAATTAAGTGGGCCCCAGACTGACTGCCAGCAAATTCCCAAGGAATAAGTAAGCATGATGCCGAGGTCCCTAAAGCCTTTCTATAAAGAAAGGCAAAGTTCAGTGTCCAGCCCTCAAGAGAGAAGACAGGAATTAATGATCGCTCGCTACTGACTTTCACTACTGGTGTGGTGGGGCCAGTGGGCTTTGTGAGCGAGACTAAGAGTCTAGAAAACACAAAACCATTTCTCTAGGGAAGCTGAGTTCCCAAAAACCAACTTGCAAACCTTTTGGGGAACCCACCCTATTTCTAAGGTAAAAACCACTTGTGCCTATGAGTCCCAGGAGAACATTTGACTCTTTAACAAGGCTGAGCCTGGCTGGGTGCCTCGCCGAGACTGTGGAGAGGTGGATGGAGGCAGCCAGGAGCAATGAACCCCTGGCTGGAAGCCTGGAGACCCCGCTTGGCGATCAGTTCTGATAGTAAGTATGTGACAATAACTCACTCAGAGTCTCATTTTTCTCTTCTGCAAAACAAGAGAGTTGGATCTGATGATCCCCAAAGGCCTGTACTGAGCTAAAAATAACCAGAGCCAGCAAAACTTTTTGTGACAGAGAAGACGAGAGAAAAGAGTGACAGAGTCACATGGAATAACTTGACAGTGCAAATGAACTGGAGACGCTTTTAGAAACCACTGTGGGCTGGTCCTAACTGGCTCTTCACAGGTCTCGAAAGTTCCCTGGCCACTTATGGTCTGACTTCTTCCAGGCCACGGAAATGTGGGCTGGGCCAGCGGTCACCAGCGGCTTTTGCAGCCAGTTTGTTTCCTGCCTCCCCACCTGGGGCAGTGCCTTTCCCCGTGTCACTCTCTAGTCTAACTGGGGCCAATTTGTGACCCTGGGCCAGAGGAGGATCCTGAAGGACTTGTGACCTTTCTAAACTTTTTATCACTCCCATTTTTCTTACTAGCTCGTGCCTGGCCTCTGACCACCTTAAGTTTCTAGGAACATTGCTGGGTACAGAAAGGAAGGTGGGGTGATCACCTGAGACCTCTCTCTGATGCTGACAAACTGGGTGACCCGAAACAGGTACCTTCTTCTGGTGGGTACTGGGTTTTGCTTTCCTCCCCAGCATCTCTTCTCAGGCGACAGCATCCTGTTTTTCACTTGTGAATACTCTCTTCTTCTATCACAAAATCCTAATGTTTCGGTGGCATTGACCCTTCCACCAGCTCTGTCAGTAGTAGGCTATGACTATCCCAATCTAATTGACACGTCTCATCCCTCCGGCCACAGTGATGGGTCAGGGATGAGCACCAGGCCTGATCAGGGCCGATGAGAAGACTTGAGACTTGTAAAGGCTTCTCAGAGAGAATGAAGCCCAAACCACCCCTGGATCTGAGCCAGGAAACCCCATTGTTTATTTAAGCTACTGTGAACTGGGGTTTTGGTTACTGGTAAGAATAATAATCCGAAGTGCCACACTTCACCTCTTTGGACCTCAATTTCCTCTGCCGTAAAATGGCTATTTTGTGGACAAGAGTTAGCACAGGCCAGCGTAATGGTGTTACCTTTTCAGGAGTGGCCGTAGTTCCAGGGTGGCAGCAAAGACAATTTTTCAAAATGTCAAGGACTGCTTTCTTCACACAGTAAGCATCAGATCTCACAGCATTGTGTGCATGTGACATGGCAGCCTTTAACATATGTAATTATAATTGTTCGCATCTAATACCATTCTGTATTTTTAGCCACGGTATCTCTTTTGAGTCTCAAATGCCATATCCAACTGAATATACCCACATAGATGTTTTACAGTCCTCTCAACCTGGAAGGTCCCAAACTGAATGTGGGTCCTCCAACCCCCCGCCTCACCCCTTCCTAAGTTCCCAATCAAAGCTCATGGCTCCACCATTCACCCATTTTCCCAAGTCCACCCTTTCCTTCCTCTCTTTCTTCATAATTCATTCCATCTGCAAGCCTTGTGAAGTCTGCCTTCAAAATCACTCTCATGTTTTCACCGTTCTCTCAAACTCTCCTGCCATTGCCATGTCAGGGCCCACCAATATCTTGCTAACCATTGACAGTTTTTTTCTTTTTCTTTTTGAGAACATACCACATTGTGTTTATTTTTCTAATTTCTTGGATGACCAGGGAAGTTGGTCAGACTCTCATCTTTGGGCCATCATTTTGGTTTTGGAATCACAATGAAAGACTATAAGGTCTTTTTTTTTTATGTTTACTGCTATAGATTTTTTTATTGTAAAATATACATTTTTTAAAATTAGTTTCAGCTGTACAACAAAGTGCAATAGTTATATTTTTTACCCCTTGAGGTGACAACCCCTCTCCCCCAATCTGCAGCCCCATTCCCCCCCCAATATCATACATATCTATTACAATTCCCTTGACTCCACTCCCACACTATACTCCATGTCCAGTGACTATATATATATATATATATATATATATATATATATATTCACTTATAGTTGACATACAATATTATACAATATCAACTTCAGGTGTACAGTGCAGTGATCAAGCCTCTACCCCATCCATGAAGCGGTCTCCCTAACAAGACATGTGTCCATCTGACACCCTACAAAATATTTACAACATTATTAATTATATTCCCCAAACTGTCTTTCACATCCTTGTGGCAATATTGTAGTTACATATTTATGCTGTCTAATCCCTTCCCCTTATCCTTCATCCCCACCCCCCTCCCAACTAGCAACCATCAGTTTTTCCTCTATATCTCTGAGACTATTTCTGTTTACTTTGCTTGTTCATTCATTTTTTTTAGATTCCACATATAAGTGAGATCATATGGTATTTGTCTTTCTCCGGCTGACTTATTTCACTTAACATAATGTTCTCTAGGTCCATCCATATCATTGCCAATGGTACGATTTCATTCTTCTTTATAGCGGAGTAATACTCCATTGTAAAAATGTACCACAGTTTCTTAATCCAGTCGTCTGCAGATGGGCATTTCAGTTGTTTCCAAGTCTTGACTATTGTAAATAGCACTGCAATAAACATAGAAGTGCATATATTTTTTTGAATTAGCGTCTTGGGTTTCTCTGGATAAATACCTAAGAGTGGAATTGCTGGGTCATAAGGTAGTTCCATTTCCAGTTTTTTTAGATACCTCCATACTGATTTCCATAATGGCTGCACCAATCTGCAGTCCAACAGTGCACCAGGGTTCCCTTTTCTCCACAACCTCGTCAGCACTGGTTGTTTGTTGATTTATTGATGATAGCCATTCTGACTGGACATTGAAAAAGATTTCTAACTGGTCTGAAGATGGCTCTCTCCGTCTGGGTTCTGGTTTCAGTCCCCTCCCCAGTAGCTCTGCTTCTGCTATCCTTGCACGACCCCATGATCCTTCATGGTTCCTCTTCGTGAATAAACCTCCCCTAGATTGTTCTAATGTGAGGGTTCCATCTCTTTTTCATTGAGACGCTAGCCTTTATACATCTTCCCACGGAGCACTTCACTCCCCACATGGCTGACCCCTGTGATAACTCTCTTTCTCCTTTCTGGTCCTCTTCTCTTAGATTTCTGATCATGTAGCCTGAAGAGGAAGAGAGGAGGAAGCTGAGAGATGCATGATGGCAGAGCCCTGAGGATTTGTGGGGAGAGGCGTATTCTGGCTCCAACTGTTGCTGGCTTTCTTTAGAACACTGGACTAGCTCCTCCTTGGGGCCCTGCTTGTCAATGCTGGAGCAGTAGGAAAAACATGACCATCTTCTTACAGATGGCCTCTGGTACAGGACTAAAGGAAGCCTCCAGACACACAGAGCCTTCGTCACCATACACCTTTGTAGAGCTAGTTGATATTTTCTATTTATTAAGTCTCTTACTAAAGCTTTGCCTTGAATGCTTATGTGTGGGCAGTACTCAGGTAGCTTGCGGTCACTCCTACCTGGAGGCAAGACAGGTGAGGGAAGCAGAACAAACACATCTATCTGACCCAGTTGGTAGTGAATTTTCTGCATCTGAGAATGTCATATTTGTGTAGCACGTTACAGTTTAACGAGGGCTCCCATCCCCAGTGGTTGGCACATGGCTGAGTAATCAATAAATGTTTCGTAAATGATTGAGTGGATCTGTAGAGTCATTTCCCCCTCTTCAGAGTAACCCTGGGAAGGGGGGGGGGAGTTATCATTTCCCACTCTACAGAAAAGGAAACTAGGGCCCAAGGTGGTAGAAAAAGTTTCCTGAGGCCACACCACCAGCAACAATAGTGTCTCAAGCCAGAGCCTCGGTGTGTCAGGCATCTAAGTGGGTTCATTCTGAGAGGAGCCTGGCCCCCTGGCAGAAGGGCCCAGGGCTTCTGGGTGGGCTGGAGGTCGGGTCGCATGCCTTTCTCAGCAGGCACTCGGACAGCACAGCACTGGTGGGAGCTGCCAGGAGGAGTGGATGGGTAGGCAGAAGTTCAGGCTGCTAACCAGCTGGGAATTGAGCAAAAGGAAAAAAGAAAAAGACCTCTCGGTGCCAAGACTCCAGGCAAATGTTTGTTGACTTTTTGCTTGGTATTGACTACTTCCAACTAGGCGTTGAAGCTAACTTTCTGATAGAAGGGCTCCCTGGGGTAGGTGGGGAGTTCACGGCCTCGTTGCTATAGTTCCCCAGGCAACCGCAAACCCACAGCAGCCCCAGGATGATGTCTGAATTACGCAGAAAGTGGAGGGAACTACGGAGAAAACAGAGCACTCCGGGGAAAGTGGGGACAGAACAACAGGAATTAAAGGGGAAAACAAGAGCCGCTGCATGGCCAGGCACCAGCCAGCCCACTGTGCCTTCACGATGCTTCTCCCGGAATCCTTCGTCACCTGATTGTCCTTGATACCACTGAACGAGGAGGGGTCCAAAGCGCAACCAGCAGCCCTAGCTCCCAGCCAAATCTCTTAAAGGGGAGTTCTCGATGGAGCAATCTTCTGAAAACAGGATGTGAACATTCGCTCCCCTGCCCATCAACTTTCCTTGCTCACCGTCACCCGCAGAATGACGCCTGTGCTTCCTCACAGAGCTCACAGCTGCTCCTGAATGTCAGCCTCCAACTCCAATCATTTTCTTGAATCTGGGCATGTGTGCAGGTTTCTCTCTCCTTGATAACTCCTGTTTGTCCTGAGGTTTGAGCTTCAACGTTACTTTCTCCAGGGATATTTCTTCTGACCCCATTTCTACCCCAATATCAGGTCCAGTGTTCATTCATACACTCCCATGGTGCCAGGGAACTTTTACAACGGCCACACTGCCAGCTCCATGGGGGATATGTGTGTCACATACTCAGCTGTATCTCCCGCGTGATGCAGATGTCCTGGCACTTCAGAAGTGACCATTAAGTGACTGTTGAACAAATAAAGATAAATGGGCGACATTTCTATAAGAATCTCTAGCTCACCAAGCAAGGAGGGAAAAGGAAATAGCCAAGTGGGGGAATTCAAGCAAAGAGCTTTTTTTGAAGGACCAAAACCCAGAGAAATAAATGGCCCTTAATTTAGGGGCTGTCAAGAAATGTATTACGTCCTTGATAACTGTGCAGTTATAATTGCCTCTGCGGGAAACAGAGGCCTTCTTGGAAGTACTGGAGGGGCTGAGAGATGTCCTGCCTTAGGAATACAAGTGGAGAATTCACTTGTGTCTGAATATGTCCAAAAAGAGATCAGACTCAAATGAGAGAGTGGACAGAGCAGACAGACGCGGGCTGACAGAAGAGCCCCAACTAGAGAAGCTGCTTCTCAGCTCCAGCCAGCTGTTAAAAGGCAATAATACAGGGCACTATTGTCTAATTTTCCCAGAGAAGCCAAAAGTCCATGTGTGTGTGGGGTGTATGTGTGTGCGTGTGTGTGTGTGTGTGTGTGTGTGTGTGTGTGTGTGTGTGTGTGAGAGAGAGAGAGAGAGAGAGAGAGAGAGAGAGAGAATATTCCCAACTCGCTTTTATTTTTTATAGTTACTGATCAGGCCAGAAAAGCAACTTGTATAAAGCCCAGAGATGCCAGTGTTTGACCTTCGCACCAAGAAACCTGGCCTTACGTGGGTCTGTTTATCTAAACCTGCTGACACCAGAGCTGCAAACAACATAATTCACCCATACAAAGTAACCTGTACACGAATGACTAACTGAGGACAGAGACTTGTCTGGATCAATTATTGGCACAGAGTAAGTGGTCAGTAAATAGCTGCTGAGTGGAAGAGAGAGAATCAATTGTGAAGGTATGTTTGCAGTTCAAGATTGCTACCACTAGATGGCGAAGTTCCTTTTTTCTGCCTGTGGACGGAAGCATTGTTTTGTTGGAGGTTTCTGAGTGGGAGGATTTACCTTAGAACCAAACAGTTCTCTAGAGAAATAACATCTTTTATTAAGATAGTTTTATGAGCACATCTACAAGTCAGGCATACTTAGTTTGAACATCCCACAAATACCAATAACTGTTTTCTCATTATGTTTGACCTACCTCCTGACTTGGCCCAACTCAGCTCTGGGTACAAAGTCATGAGAAGGAGAGGATTTCCCTGGGAGTCAATAACATGATAGTTAGAAATAGAGAATGATGGCTCCGTGGTGGAGGAGGGAGAGGTTGGGGATTCAAGAAGCTCACAGGCTTTTGGGGTACGTAGACCTTTAACCCAGTTACAATACAATGTGCTTGATACTCTAATGCTGGTGTGTAGATAACGCTTTCTGGGCCCAGAGGAGAGAGTGACTACCCCGTCTCGGTTGAGGAGGGTACTGAAAGTCCTCAGGGTAAGAGCTCATGGGTTGGATGGACCTTGAAGAATGAGAAGGAATTCACTAAGGTACCAAGGCAGGAAGAACATGCACTCATTCATCAAATAGCCACTGTGGATCTACGTGTGCTTGGCACTCTGCTGGCCATTGGGGATGCATCCGTGATGGGACACAGGGGCTCCATTATTAAGGAGTTCGCCACGCAGCGGGAGAGACATTTAATAACCAAGAGAAGAAATCATTTGTTTGTTTGTTTTAATTACAGTTTAGGGAAAGAATTAGGAAGGAAAGTGGTCAGATGCTATGACAGGAAATAGGAGGCAAGAACTATATTATAGTTGGTCCGGTGAGACCTCTCTGAGGAGGGAACACTGCAGCTGCAGTGGAAGGGTGGGAAACACCTGCCATACAATCAGGTGAGGGAAAAGGGGGGTGAGGCAAGAGTGGGGGGCAGAGGGATGCTTCTTGCAAAGAGAACAACAAATACTCTCGTGGAAGAAGACCTAACCATCGTGAAAAGTGGGGAAACCTCCAAGTATATCGGAGGAGCGGTAAAAGCTCCTGTTATATCAGGATGTACAGTGAGAAATGGGAAAAGACATGGGTGGTAGCTGAAGCCACAGAGATGGGCAGCGTCCCATTTGTGGACGGGCCCAGACTTTATCTGAAACTCAGTCTTTCCCAAACAAGTGCCATACCTCTAACAACCTCACCACTTCTGCCATATCCTCATTCCATCAGAACTATTCTTCCTTATTTTTCTTTCAATAGCTTAATTTTTTACTGAAAATATTTTTAAGGAAAACTTAATATCATTGCTGTTACTATATACAGAAAAGCAGTACCATTTTCTATTAAGAACAGGCAGCCAGAAAAATAAATACAAGACTAATAAAATTTAAAAATGGTAGTAGAGGAGTGTAAAGAGGGTCAAATATATGGTGATGGAAGGAGAACTGACTCTGGGTGGTGAGCACACAATGTAATATATAGATAATGTATTACAGAATTGTACACTTGAAACCTATATAATTTTACTAACCAATGTCACCCCAATACATTTAATTAAAAACAAATTTTTTTAAATGTCTCAAGTGGTTCATGTCCTATACTTTAGGATGTGGGGATGAAAGCCATACAGGGATTTTAATCAGAGAACTGAGGAGATGAAATTGCATTTCAGAAATCAGTGCCGAAAACACGATTCCATTTATAACTCCTACAAAAACGAGATGATGATCATGACAACTATAAAAAGGGATGTTCCTGGACAAAAACTTCACTCCCAAGGGGCTTTCCAGTGGAGTTACATGAAGCCAACGTTGAAAGCCCTGATGAATAGCAGGCAACTCTATAAGAATTCAGAGAGCAACCGGGGTAAGGACAACCTGCTCGCTGAAATTCCCATGTTTAGTGGCGTTTCCTCCAGCTGGAGGAGCATTGCTTAGCTACTTGGCAGATGGTAAATAAAAGGATTTAGATAAAGCTGCTAAAAATGAGGAACTAGCTCATAATTCTTGACTGGGGAAAGCCACAGTACAAAATCTAATAGACTCTTTTGTTCTTCTTGCAAACTCATATCTGGCAGCTTAGAGAAAGAAGCCCACTTAATCACCCATCTCATAGAGCTGTTTCACCTTTCATTTTTGCCGTTCGACAAGTATTTAGGGAGCACTTACAAAAAGTCAGATACTGTGTAGAAGTCAAAAGTGCTTAGTGAAGCTACACATTCAAATGCCTAACAGGTGCTAGGAGAGAAATAGGAAGGAAAGCAGCAGCCCGGTGTGAGACAATAGGGAGTGGTGGGGACTGTAGTGAACAGGAGAATACAACCCCCATTGGAAAGGGGGCACCTGCTCCTCAGCTCCAGTCAACAGCAACAATGCAGGAGTGAGGGGCCTGGGTTAACAGGACTTCAGATATTCCAAAAGAGAAAGCATTGCCCAATGGTGATCACACTTAGGAGGGAAGTTGTGGTTGGGATTTTAAAAGCTAGCAAGTAAATCAAAAACATTTTAAACACTTTGAGGGCCAAGAAAAACACATGTACAGATGGGATGCAATCCAAGGGCCAGTGGGTGGCCTCTGGGTGTGACAGTCTCAGCCTTCTGGGGGCTTGTGTGTGAGGAGATAAGACACGTTCATAAATAACTCCAATAGAGAACATGGTGATAAGTGTGGTGTGAGCAACATCTAGGGCTGAAGGAATTCAGAGGCGAGAGGAAGGACGGAGCAGCAAAGCCCTCAGTGGGGAGTAGGGGTTTCTCACAAAGCTCTTTCTGGCCACGTATCAAGGAACCCAACCTGCTCAAGGAGGGAGGAAAAAGAGGTGTCCATTGAGCCCGATAGGCTGGTGAGGGAAATGACTAATGAGGTCAGGGCCAACCATGAGCGTACCCCAAGGAGCATTTTCAAGACACGCATGTCTAGCCCTTACCCCAGACACCCGAAATAGGAGTTTCTTGGGTTGAGAATTATACACCCAAATTTAGAAATGCCTCTTCAGTTAATTCTCATTATAGCCCTTCCTTAAGAACCTCTGCTCAAAGGAGGTGACCCCAAAATGGTGACACAAACACCAAATATGGCTCTTTTGCCTGTCCTAGTCCCTCATATTCAAACAAACAAGGATTCACGGTTGTCAGGGATTCACCCTGGAGTCCACAGTCTGCCTGCACACGGGGCCCCAGCTACGGGCCTTGGAGCAGGCGCCATGTTGTTGTTCACACAAAGGCATTCTGTGTTAGAGTGGCCTGCAGGTTGCATAGGAATTGCTGTATTTCCAAGCCATCTTTCCCTCAACCTTATCTAATAACCAATTCCATAGCCTTTATGTTGACACAGGTTATCAGAAAATGCAGCCCAGAGTATATATTGAATTTTCTTGGAATTGAGGATGGGATTTTTTTTATTCAACACTGTGATATGAATCCAGGAAGTTCACCTACATGTTTCCAGCTTCTAACTCCGAATCCTATCAGACTCTTTCCATCTCTGCCTCAGTTTTTAGCTTCTTTCAGGCATATCTGGGCTCAGTTTTCACATCAAAGAAACCCAGCAAGTAGGCCTCGTTGTTTCACTATTATTGTTGCCACGGGAGAAATTTTTCTGGGCTCTAAATCCACTGCCCCTCTCACCATCAACCATCCCTCCTGAGGGGTTGCTTATCTAAACACCAACCTACCCTAACAACTTTTGCTTCAAACTGTGCACGGTCCCAAAGAAATCATGCCAAAGAATGTAGGGTTCTTTGGTTGTTTGAATCACATGCAATTCAAAATCAAGGAGGCCTTTCGCATGCAGAAGTTGTCGGCTTTCTTAGAGTACCCCTCCTCTTTTGAGCGACGACCACTCTCTTCCATTCTATATTCCAGGAAAAATACAAGTTGTACATGCCTTCTAAGCTGTGAAGCGAGAAAGACTTTGGATAATAGGAAAGCCTTCATACTATTAAAATTAATGACTCCATAAAGCCCTAGCAGCTGTCATTAAAATAGAAATATTTGCAAACTACACATGCTGCCCAAAATAAAACGAGGGGAATACCCTTGACTCCTGCAAGAGGAACTGACCCCAGGAAACGTGAAGTTGCAGTCAGTAGGGTGGAGAATGTCCATTCAGCTTAACTGTGTCCTTGTGCACTTGACAAGGGCGTAACAAGCCCTTTAAACAGGATTGCTTCACATTGTATGTATTTTACAGTTTAGAAATGTGTTTATGCCCACAGCCTCATTCCATTTCGCAGCAGCCTTGAGTGGTGGGCAGAGCAGCATTATTATAATCATTTTACAAAGAAACTGGGGCGCAGAGAAAGGATATGCAGCGGATATGTTACGTGGCTGCCAAATGTCCCTTTACCCTTCTCCTATTCTCCTCTGGGGACACCCTCCCCCTGTGCTCAGCCCCTGGGCTTCTAGAGGATCTGACAACACCATTCATCACTCTCAGGATGGGGCATGTGAATCAGACCACGAGACTCTTCAGGTCCCACAATGCACTCCAAGGATGGGCCTATAGGCTTGGCTAGAGTTAATGAGACGGAAGAAGGCTTTTCCTGGTTGGTGGAGATATGTGTCCACTTTCCTTCTTATCAGGCTGTGATATTTGGAAAGGAAGCAAACATAGAAGAGAGCAGAGCCATCCGAAGGAGAGAGACTTGGCTCAGGTGGAAATGAATCAGTCTCCTCTATCTTGGAGCAATTACCTTTCCCCTTTTTTTTTTTCTTAAAACTTATAATACTTGTGTTGGGTTTTGACGCTTGGAACTGAAGTGTGATTCAAAATGCTTATGGTGTTCATTTCCCCATAGCATCGCTTTTGTTCGTGGACAGCGTCGTGCTCTAGCCCCACTTCGGCATCACCTTTCTGCATTCGTGTGGGCTGTCAACTGGCAACTTGGCTCCCACTTTCAGGGAGAGAAGTGAGCAAGAGGAAATGCGGCCAACTCCTCTTTATGCAGCCTAAAAACTTGTGGCTCCTGACCAGCCAGTGGATTACATACCCTTGGCTCAAGTGCACCCTCCCTTCCTGACCCAACCCACAGTGGTCAGAGGGTAGGGGTGGGGAAAGGCTGATGTGTGATAAGGCACAGGACATGGTCACTTAAGCAGCAGGAGCTTTGAAAGGGCAGTTCCCTTAGAAAGAGGCTGTAGGCATAGTCAACAAATCGACAGCCCTCGTGCTCCTCGGCGGTGTCTCAGAGAGCCATACGTTCTTGGGCTTCTTATGATCGTGCTATAATTTTGCCTTTGAATTTTATGATCGTTCAACAAGTTTTTAACAATGGGGTCACCTGCATTACTTACTACTATCTTATGGGATTTCAGTGCCTGCGTTTATTGAATTTATAAGCAAATTGGCCCCACGTAATACCACTTAGTTGTTAAGGCTAATGAAAAAAACAAATAAGGCAGCCTTAATGAGTAAGTGATGTGTTCACATCGAGGGGACGCCAAATGACATCATCACAGAACTTCATGGAACAAAAGTTTTGCAACAATGTCAGTAGAAAACCTATAGCAGGCCATCTGAGCTCGGGAGTGTGCCTAAGTCAAACCCTTGAGGACCTTGTCAGAGCTGGCATGGGCAGAGAATTCTTTTCAGCCAAACAGGGTTACCCATCATACGTAATGCATTTTGTCCACTTAAATCGTAGTTGTTTTATAGTTTTATTGGCATTGAACTTATAGCTTTGTTTTTGTTACAAAAGGAGTCATTTATTTCTACTTTTCTGTTTGAGTATATGTAGATAACATTACAATAATAATAAAAAAAAGCATGTCAACACTGAGCACCATGAGAAATTTCTGTTTTCCTTTAGAGGAGTTGGTCAGCATCTCAAGCTTGAAACCCATCATGGTAGTGTCTCTCTCAGGATTACTTCCCTATTCCTGACCCCTTCCTTGTGGTTTAGGTCATAAAACACCCTTCTAATGGTTCTTCCTGCCTCTGGCGTCTCCACCTTCTAATCCACCCACCACAGAGCTAATCTGGTTTATGTAATTTCTTCATGTCGGTTTTAGACTCTGGAACCTCCGGTAGCTCCCACGTGGTTATCAAATGTTCAGTCCAAACATCTCTCCCCGACATTCAAGTCCTGGCTTATCATATCTGCTTTGCTTTTACAGACATGCTGTAATGAACTGGCAGATGAGGGTCTCCCAGTTTTTCCTCTTTTTACTGTATCTGGCTCCTAAAGTGAGTTCCTCAATTAGGCATCTTTTTTTTTCAGATGAGAAAAAACAACAGTCGTGAGTGGTCACAGTCCATATTCAGTAAATAGTTGCTGACTGTATTCGTCACTCAGTCTGCCCCCCGCTTTTGAAGGAAAAACTGGATTCTCAGTGGAAACTCACCCATTAGGGGTTGTCTTCAAAAGAAGAGGCCTTTGGGGTATCAAAAAAATCTCGGAGTGTTAATATTTAAATGTCATCTCAGAAAAATTTATAATACTTTAGTCCTTGAAAGGATCCCCTACGTCTCATTCTCATGCCATAACACCTTTGAAGTTGGTTGGAGATTTCCTACTTTTCCCTAGAGTTGGAATCCCGTTAAATCCAAAATTCATCCAAGTATTTATTATTAGTTTCTCAACATCCATGTTTCACAGCAAAAGCCAAAGTAACCGAGCAAATCCCAGGGGGACTTCCTGAAGCAACACTCTATACACAGCCAAGTTTCCATGTAAAGAAATGCAACTTACTTTCTTGACAAGTGGATTTGTGAAATTTCAACATAAAGAATTATCCAGTTCAACTTTTGGCCCATTGTCTTTGACACATTTCAGGAGTTACAAAAAAAGAATTACAAGCCCCAAATGTTGAAAACTTTCTGGCAAGTAGAACATCAACAAATATACGCTGAAACTATAGTCATATTTGTCACAGTAAGTCACAAAGAGACCCCCAGAAACTGAAGGAGCTATTATTGTGCAGGGAGCACAAATTTATTCACTGATTCACACCTACTCATTCAGATAAATCCTGACCCAAAATAAATATAGTCTTTGTCATTATGGGGCCTACATCTGGTGGAGGTTAGACCTACCACTTCACTACTTATAAACATTTTCTATGCATTCCATTAGTTTTTGTTCTTCTGTCTTTCCTTTCCTGCTTTTCTTAGGGATAATTAATCATTTTTAGAATCTATTGACTTTTTAGCTGTATTGCTTTGTGTTTTTATTATTATTATTCAAGTGGTAGCTCTAAGAAATTGCAAAATACATTTTAATAATGTAGTCTCCTTGGTGTTAACATTGTGCCCCTTTGTTGAATGACAGAAATCGGCAACACTGTAAGTCCATTTACTCCCAACGCTGGTCCTTTATGCTAGAATTGTCATACTTGTTTCGTATATTGTATAAATGTTTAAACCCCACAATTCAAAGTTACAATATTTGCTGTAAACGTCATATGTATTTTAAGGATGTTAAAAGGAAAAATGTCTTCTTAAAAAATATTTACCTACACATTTACGTCGTTTCTAGAATTCTTCTTTTCCTACTGAAGAGGCACGTTTCCATCTGGTACGATTTCCCTTCAGCCTGAAGAACGTCTGGTTTTCCTTGCAGCATAGGTTCCCCCTGATGATGAATTCTCTAGTTCTCTTTTATCTTAAAATACTTTTATTTCACCTTAATTCTTGAAGGATGAATGTTTTCACTGATGTGGAATTCCAAGTTGACAAGTTTAGTTTGTTTTTCTCTCTGTCTCTCTCTTTTATTTTCAGCTCTTTCAGGATGGAGTTCCATTCTCCTCTGGAATCCATCACTGCTAATGAGAAGTCAGAGATGATTTGTAGTGTTCTTGTTCCCTGATGGAATGTGCCATTTTTCTCAGCCTGATTTCAAAATTTTATTTTTTGTCTTCAGCAGTTTGACTATGATGTATCCAGATACAGTATTATTTGTTTTCATTCTAATAACTTGGAATTGCTGTTCTCCTGGAATCTGTAAATGTATCTGTAAATGTGTTTCTTCAAAGATTTTTTGCTTTCTGTCCAAATTCCATAATATGGCATACGATTCTCATGACAGGCGACTCTTGCCTCTCATTTTTTTCAGCAACTGTTTTTGTGCACCTCCAATTTGTTGGAGAAAAGGGAAGAAATGGTGACCGAGACCTTTGTCCTCCCATTGCCAATAGTCTAACGGGGGAGACGGAGACCAGTTTCAATTTCATCTTCCTCTTCTTCCTCCCCTGCCCTCACTGCCCTCCCTAAATATTCTCCTTCACACAGAACGTTTTGCCATACTTAGCCACTTTATTCTGTTTCTTGCTACCTCTGAGCCTTTGTACATGCTGTTTACTCTTCTTTTCTTTCCTCTTTCCCTTGCTGTTAAGACCTAAACTGAATGCCACTTTTTCTAATTCTCCACACTTTGGTACAATCATTTTTTTCTACCTATTCATTCAACTCTCTATTAGTAACCTACTTCTTGGGGAGCAGGTACTTTTTTTTTTTTTTTAGCTGAGCCATCCTCCACCTGTTGGCAGCTCAGCGGCATCTCAGCTCGGGCCGGGAATTGAATTGCTGTTGCTCAGAGCTTGCACTCTTGAGCGAGCTCTTAACCAACTGAGCCACTCAGCTGGCCCAGGGGAGCAGATACTTTTATACCAATCCTTATAACTTTTCATTGAATTATTGATCTCCTCTCCTGTCCCTTGCAGTAAACTATAGAATCTCTGGGACTGGGAGCTGATCCAAGTCATCTTTTGTTCTGTCATCTAGCACATCGCCCAGGACCTCTAGTCAACAATCAATTGTTTATTGACTCTTTTACATCCTTCTCATTTTACATATGGGGAAATAAAAGTCCAGAGAGGGGAAGTGACAAGTCTTGCAAAATGCCTTGGAGTTGTTTTAAGATCACTGTTTCTAAGGAGATGGGAGGGGAGGGGGTGTCACTATTTCTCTGAGTAATGTACTGGCAGGTTTCGTGGAAGTGGCAGGACTTGAGGTGACAAGTCTGAGTGAGATCTGGGATTATGGGTATAGGAGTGGGAGCTGGTAGAAGGTGGGTTAGAGGTGTGATATTTGATCAGTAGCCTAATGGCTGCCACAAGCTGAATCTATGAACACAGATTGCTAGCTGGGAAGCAGAGGGGCTATGATGGAAAGAGAACTAACCTGCAAGGGGAAAAAAAAAAAAAAACTTGTTTCTATATTCCTAGTGTACAGGTCACTGTGTGGTCCTGAACATGCCCTGACTTCTTTCTGGGCAGCAACTTCTAGTAATAAAATAAACATCATCAACAATAATAATAACAACAACCACTTAGCTATTAAATCTTTACTTTGTTCCAGGTACTGTTCTAAAACTTTTATGTTTCACAGAGACCTGCTTTCGGAGTTTAAATAATTTGGCCAAGGTTGTACAGCTAATAACGGTGGAGCTACGGTTTTCCTCCAGATTGCATTGATAATCTCAAGTCCACCTTAACTAGAAAGACTCCAAAGGAGTTCCTTCCACAACAAACCTTGACCATTCCTGGGCTTATGACAACAGTCCCTCTCTTCTAAGGTGACCTACACGCCTAACTCCTTCCCAGCTAGAAAAATCTCACCTGGAAAGCACAGAGATCATCCCTGGTTTGCACACACATTAAGACACATGAATCATTTGAGATTCTAATTATGCCCTAAATTAGCTCTGATGGGAAATCATTATTTTTAGAAACAGTTTCAGCACACAGAAGTCTTATTTGCATGGTCCTATATTTCACTGCTACTTTCCATCTTTAAATGTTATTAATCACATCAGCAATTTAGCAAAGCACTTTCACATACATTATCTTATTCAGTCAACACAACCGCCTGTGTTCCAGGGGAGGACACAGAGGCTTTGCCTGTGATTTTTCTGAAAGCACCCAGGCAGTAAGTGGTGATGGGGTCTGAGCTCCAAAGACCCTTCTCTGCCATCTTCCCTCCTCCGGAACACGGGTTAGCCACAAATACAGGTAAGCTTATGTATAATTTACCAAAACCACCGGAAACGTACTAAATCACTGAATCACCCAAGTAGCTTTCTTTGACTGGCTGCTTTGAATCACGTTAGAAGCTCGTTAGAAGCTCAGAGCTGGAAGGGTTCCTAGAAGGTCATCAAGCCCACCATCCCTCTGCTCTCGTCACTTGTTCCATCCCCTAATTTTTGAGACGCCCTTATCAGGTAGAGGCTCAACCTCCCAACGTGTCCTCTTCTATCTCTGAGCAACCTTGAAGGTTCTTAACCTTCTTCTATTGAATAAAATCTGCTTCCTGACATTATCTCATCCATTGGTCCTTGTCAGCCTTTTGCTGTTACCCTCTAGAAACAACACAGATAATTGATTTCAGTTCTCATCATCCTGGATTCTTTTCATTTCCTCTGTGAACCTCTCTAGGTCTCAGTTTCCTCATCTATAAAATGGGTAGATGAACTGTTTTTGTCAGACTTCCATAAAGCTCTCTTCCTATGATATTTTAAATATCCACCTAATTGTACCCCAAAACAGAAAAGCTTTCTCATTGCCAGGAACTCCAAAAGGAAAGTGTTTCCTAATATTTTGCCCATTGTGTGCTTTCCTTCCTTCCATTTTGTTTGCGACTTTTTTTTTTTTTTTGAGATGCAGGAGATAGTCCAGAGAAGGCGGGGAAGTGCCTGCCTCATTGTTGATGCTGCCGTGCACTGGAGCTGGGAAGGGATTTGAAGTGGTTAGGGATGCTGAAAGCCCAAAGCAGACCCACCCTTTCCCACCTTGGCTTCCAGCTTCACTTCCAAATTATAGGGAGGTTTCTAGATAAAAATCCTGATTGACTGGCACTCTCCCAGGGACCTACACAGCTTCCTCTCTGGCACCTCCTCGTAGGTCCTCATACAACTAAGTGTTTCTGTGACCTCTACCCCACATCTCTTCTGGTGAAAGAATAAAGACTTTCTGTAGTATTACTGAAAATATAGAGCAGACCAAATGCTTAGGAAATCCGATTAGAGCCATACACTAACTACTGTGTGAAACAATAAAAATAGTAACAAATACATATTTGTTGAAGACATTTGTAAATGTGTTCCAGACACCAGGCTAAGAACTGTATTTTCTTCGTTATTTAGTTCCCACAATAATACTATGAGGTAGGTATGATTTTCATTACTGTTTTATAGATGATGAAATTAAGCTTTAAAAGGATATATATGTCACCTGCCCAGTGTTGTACAATTGACAAATGATGGAGCCAGAAGTCCAGCCCTAGTTTGTCTTAACTCTGGTGTCTGAACATTTCACACTATATAAACTGCCTTATTGTTTTAAAATTTTTGCATCTATGTATCCCTTCTTCCATGAAGCCTTCCAGGATGCCCTCCAACTCTCGTTTAGAGATTGCCTCTATGTTTCATTGTATCTGTGTATCCTTTTATGCTAATGCTTAGGACACTATTTAAAATCTTTCATTTGTCTTTCTTCCACTCTATAGACAGGAAACCACTTGAAGGCAAGAGTTGTGTGTCTCTGTGTTTGTGTTCTTTGCTCCTAGCACATCTTTCTCCTCACCAACAGGATTCTAGGGCACTCTTGCTCTAGAGAATTGTTAATATACAGCTCTGGGCTTTATGGCCAAAATCGGAAGTTGCTGGATGAGGGCATGAGAAACCCCAGGCAAACCTCTCTAAGCACGTAGGGGATTCTTCTGGGTGTTCCCAGAAGAAATGGCAGCCCTTTGTGTTAAAGAGGGGGAATAGTCCAACTGAGAGGTAGCTTTTCTGAGATTAAGTAGTATTGTGGCGCTTCAGGATTTTTACAAAGAACTTTCTGGAATACTGACTGCTAAATGTCTGTGGATTATAGACTCTGAGCCATGTGTTCTTTAGAGAAGCAGAGAGGGTCCCTGTAGCTGAGCGTGGGAATGAAGACAAAGGAAATGGAGACCACTTCAGAGATCAGCGACAGCCAGCAGCAGCCACAGCAGGAGAAATGGCGGTGGCTACTTGCCCTTCCGTCAGGACCCAGGCTCCCCCACTTTTCATAGCTTTTAAGTTCCTAAGAGTCTTACGAGCACCACCCTATGGACGGCAATCCCTCAAGCATGACCAGTTTCATTTACTATCAGCTTTCATGTTTGGGGGCAGAGACATTTAGTACACCAAAATCATGGCGCAAACTCGGACCTGTTCCAATATAATCTATTCTGCTATATTCCTGGCATGGCTCTTTATATGTAAGCCTCAGAGATTCGAGAAATATTTATTTCCCTCTCAATGAGATTTTTTTTTTTTTTTACTCAACAGTCTTTAACCATGGGCTATAAAACTCTAGGAACTATTAGAGGTTACTTGAAATAAAAATAACCCCCATAAACTTTAATTTTAAAAAAAGTAACTGGTTTAACATTTTTAAAAATATTCCCATAAAACATTTATAATTATCCAGGTAGTTTTTCTCAGAGACTTGCATCACTCAAACCACCTTCTAAACTTTCTATATTTGATAAATTAAAGGAAAAGGCAGAGCTAGGTAAATTAATATTTACTGAGTGTCAACAATACCTAGGCATTGTGCTAGGTGTTTTATATTCTTCGCTTTCTTTAATCCTCATAATATACCCTTTGTGTAGGCACCATTCCCCCTTTACAGAGGATGAAAATAAGTCTCAGAAGAGATTATGTAACTTTCCCAGGTGATCTGGCCGGAAGTGATGATGCCAAGATTCAAACTCTATGCAACCAGTCTCAAACCACATTCGCTTTCTCATTTTCTACAATAAAAATGATCAGCCATTGAATGGTAGGTAGCCTAATGTTGTAGTTACGTTTCATGTTCTGTATGTGCTATTTATAGCATACAATGTTGCAATGATCAATGGACACAATATATTTATGACTGTTTTCCTAGGTTTTGGAGTAAGTATGATATAATAACCTTAAATGTTCGCGATGGTTGACAGCTGTTGACAGTTGACAGCTGAAAAGACCTTTGCTTTTCAGACCCACTGTTGGTCCTCCCCTTGACGGGTTTGATGTGGGATCCTTGGTTACCAACAAAGAACAATGATAACACTATTGAGAAAATAAAACATGCTGCTGCTTGGTGATCTGCTTTTCAACACAGTTTCCAGGAGAGGATTTCAGTGAAGAGTAGGCATTGTCTGTACACATGAACATGGGTTTCCTGAGTGCCCCCAACTCAGAGGAAAGGCTACAAATCCCATCAAGAGTACACCTCTTCCCTGAGCATGAGGGAGCCCCCTGTGTGGCATACAGAAACAGTCACAACTGACATCCTGGCAATTGAGCCAGGAGAGTCCCCAGGGGTGAGGGCTGTGTCAGTACATATAACTTTTTTACCATGAAAACCCTCTCAGGCCTGCAGGGAAGCCTGTGACCCATATACCCTGACAAAGATAACAGCATCAGCGAAATGCTTCCTACATTCAGTGTCTGAAACTTCCCAGACCAGAGACGAAATCATCACTCCATAATTAATGGTGTACAACTCCCCTATTTCCAAAAAAGAATTCGGGTGCCCTATGACAATAATAGCTGAAATTAGTATATACACAATGTGTTCTTCATGTATAGGTGTAATCCAAAACTTAAATGGACTCATATTCCATAAAATGTTCTTTTTCATCAAGTAAGTCATATATCATATATCTGTATATCTAGATATAGATACATGTATGTGTTATGGGAGTTACCATAGTTTAGAAAAGAAAAGAACACTGACTAGAATTCCGATTTAGATTATAATCTCAGCGTTTCTAACAGTACACTAAAAGTCATTGAACTTTCCTGGGCCTCAGCTTTCTTAGCTGTAAATTAAAAACGTTAAGACTTCCTTTAGTATCAGCTGATACATATTAAACATCAGATATGCTGTACGTCTTGACAATAAGCTACTGTATTCATTTCTCCTAGAAATTAGGTTAGATTGGCGTTTTATATGCCCCCAGTTAACCTCCATACACTTATTGCAGGTGAAATAAAATAATACGTCCTATAATGTTATTGTTTAATGTTTGTTTCTTTGAAGGCACTATAAGGTCCAAAGGACAGGGATTGTTTCCATCTTATTCCTCATTGTCTGCCTCTGGCTCAGTACTGGCTCATTTTTTTAAATGAATTAATAGATAATAAAAGACAATAATCTGTGAGAAATTTTCAGTGAAATGAGTGAGCCTTTATAAGACTAGAAAAGACTAAAATTGACCCAAAAAGAAATAGAGATGTAAACTGACTAATGAACCAAGGGAAATATTTTAAAGAACTGTTATTGTTCCCACAAAAAGATAATTATTATTACAGGTAATTTTTCTGTCAAAATTTCACACACACACACACAAAATAACACAAAAAATTTTCTTGTTTTTAAATAACAAGAAAATTACTATAACTAATTCATTTTATTATGGGATTATTCTAAATTGAATCTAAGCAAATAGAATTCATCCATGTAGTAAGAGAATTATACTCTGTGATTAAATGCAGTGTATTCTACCATTGCAAAACTGAAAAAAATTCAAAGAAAACTACTAACAATAATCAAAAATAATAGCCAGCAAAAAGACTTTCAACAAAATTCTCTATCAACCTTTGAAAGAAATCAGACTCATATTGATAATAGAAGGAAAAATAAATTAAGTTTTCTGTCTTCCAGGAATTCAGGGTGATTTTTTTATATTAATAAAAGATAAAAAGGATTGTTATTTAATGTGCAAAGGAACATTCAATTAAAAAAAATTAATGAATGTTGAAATTGTCCACTCATTGAGCAAATAACTTTGGAATGATGTCTGTAATTCAGACACTCTTGGTTAGTTGATTGGATAAAGATGAGTTAAGACACTGATCCTGAATTCAATAACCACGATTGTCATCACAGTCGTTATATTATAAGACATTTTTTGAGCAATCCTGATGTGCTAAACCTGAAGACCTCACATAGCAACAGTGACCAGTAGCTCCTAAGTTGTAATGGAAAGGTGGGTGTTTGAACCAGACGGGCAGGACGTTAGATCACGTGTAAGGGGATTGAGGGAACTGAGAGAGGAGCATGTAGTCAGGGAGCTTGGGAATGGGGAATTTTGGAGGTAGGGCAGTTTCAGGTGAGGGCAGGTACCAGATGGTACATGGCAGTGCCATGAATAATGACAAAATGGAAACCACCCAAATGCCCCAAACTCGAGTAGGATAAAGTCCACTATGACACATTAACGCTGGAGCCATAAAAGAAAAAAACTACAAAGGTCATAAAGATGCATATATAAAATAATGCTAAGTGGAAAAAAATAAAACAATAGATTACATAAACCCAAAGATTAGAGCTGAATAAAATCTCTATTTGCACATTGATAAGGATATGAAGAAACCCACAGATAAGTGTAATAGCTTCAAAAAGAGCCTGTTTTTGATTCCCTCATAGTGTTATGTAAGCATGCTTTTTTTTTTTTTTAAGAGGAATACATTGGTCACTCCCAAATTATCTACTCCACTGAATCGGAAGAGAGCTGCCATGACTCTAGAGATTCCAAAGGAAACTCGCTTCTCTTTCTTTACTCTTCGGTCCCCAATTAGTTGTGCCGTGTGCAAGCATGAGGAAGCATTCGTAAGTAAGACAGGTTTAATAAATTTGTTCTTTTCACCAAATAAGTCCCAGTTCAGAAAAGCCAGCAAATGTCTGAAACAGCAAAGAGCAATGGATGAGCTTATTGCTTTGGTTGAACCTGGAATACCCACGGTGTTGATGAGTTTAGAAACCTAGTCTAGTGGATTTTAGATTCTGTTCTCCAGAGATGACTCAGAGATCACCTTAGGAGAAAGGGGTGCCAGGGTGGACAAACAAACACAGTTCCTTTTTCTCTCCCCACACACTTCCTCCTGGTGCTCCAAACACACACAAAATTCATTCAAAGCAGTTCAGCTAATCTGCTTTACATGCTGGGGCTTCCCAATTTGGCAGCACAGGGGAAGTATACAGAGGACTGAAGCGGGCCCTGCACCCCAGACCTACTGAATTTCTAATGATGGAACCTAGCAATCACTATCATTTTCAAGCTCTTCACTTAATTCTGATGCAATCCGAATACAGAAAACCCCTGTACTGAGTACTGGAAAGAGAGGCATATGGCCATTGCTGGAATGCTTCTAGGTGTGGAAACTTCTTCCCCACAGAAGGCATGCTTAGCTCCTAAAGGAAAAGCAACTTTCCATGGAGCTGCACCCCGCTCACACTGTACAGAACCAATGAGCACCCTCACTCGCAGGGCAGGTGCGATGACAAAAGCTTGTCACCCTTTCTTCCGCTAACCACTCCCACTCACTTTGCCACAATGGATAACAAGTTTCACGGTCACTCGATCGGAATTCCTCAGCTTCTGGCCAGAGTTGGAAACCCAAACCGACCCAGAGTATGTCTCCAAGACCTTTAGAAACTAAAGCCTGAACTGAGAATCTTTGCTCCTTAAAGTCACAGGGTTAGAAAAATATAAATCTAGGGCCCCTGGTGGCCATGTCTTCAGCCCCGCTGTAGCGGGTGCTGTGATGGGCCATCAGAGGTGCCACCAGACTCAAAACTGATACACTAACATTTACTGCCCCAAATGCCACAGTGTTACCTGCTGGAGACTCAGAGCTGAGTCTTTCCTGTGGGCAAAGGGAGCTGCCGTGCCCGTGCTTATGTTCCCCCTGGGTGCAGCCGGCCCACATCCAGTCACACAGTGGCTCCTGTGCCTCAGTTCGGGACAACCCGGAAGGGCTCTTCCAGCTCCAGAGCTCCCCGTGGCGTGGACTGAGGTCTGTGCTGTGAGACACCGCAGGACGCAACTTCTCCCTCCACCCATCCCTGCTCCCTTCCCTCCTGCACCGCTGTTGCTCTGAAGAGCACTCCAAGCAAATCTCCATCTGCAGGTCTGTTTCCCCAGGGAACCCAACCTAGGTCACTATGGAGGAATCCCATCTAGAAGGAGGAAACGGGGCTGAGCAGCGACAACTGAGATGAGAGACGCTCAGAGGGAACCCTGGTGTCCCATGTGGTTTCCCAGTTGTCCTCTTCTCCGTGCTCTTCCAATTGTGCATAATCACACGTGGCTCCAAACATGTCACCATCCTGACCATATGATGCTCAGACCCGAGTATCATTGTCCAAATGTGGGCCTGCTCAGCTAGAGTATGAGGAAACGTTATCCTCATCATATTTTTATTAATTTAGCTGGAGATTAGCTCAGCTTTGTAGCAGCCAAAAATTCAGTTGGTTTATTGGAGTTTGTGTTTAACAAAGATTCCTGCATCACTTTCTGTCAGGCCAGCTCCCCCTCTCTGCATCCAAACATCGTTTTGGCTTCTCAAAAGACTGCCTCAACTTTATGACCGGCAATAAATCTTACCCCTTTTAGACACATGCCCCAAACGTGAGCCAAGAGCTGGAAGGGGCTTGGGGAAGAGGAGGAGGAGAGGTTTCTACAATTTATAGTATGAAAATAGTAAGTATTCGGAACATACTTTTTCCCCAAATGGCACACATTGTTCCCCATTCCTATGTTCAGCCCCCTTGAGAATTGTTTCTTTTATAGCGACTTGGACTTCTTATCGTTCTTGTTTGGGACACTTAATCAGATCTAACGTGTGTTGTGCACATAACAAAGGTCCCAGGGACGTTCGCTTTGCCAGTAACGTGGCTATGTGTGACAATGAGATGCACTGGTGACAGAAAAAAATCACCACTGAACAATCCCACTGGAAAAAAATGAAGTGGTGACAGATTTAGGGTAAGTTTATTTTCTTTAATTTCTAAATTTAAAAAGTCTGGAGCTAGGTGGGACTTTAGAGATCGTCTATTGCCTGAATGGCAGGCACTCCACTCCCCTGACACTCTTGCCCTAAGAGCCCATGGCAGACATCGTTAATCCAACCCAGTGCTCTACACGCAGCGCTATCAGTTTCCCAGGGAGGGTCTTCTTCCCCAGGGCCCAACTGATGTCCCATAATTCCCAGCACACCACATCAGACAGCTGCTACCAATTAATTGGTTCTAGCAAGCTAGATGAAGTTAATTTTTTTTTTACCTGTCCCAATGACCCCGCTCTCTTACAGGGGTGAAATCATGAACCCAAATTTATATTATGGTTAGTAATTGGGCTTAACCTCCTGATTCCCAGTTCCGTGATCTCTCCATCTACCCTTTTCTGAAAATTCTTCAATATTTTCAATGATGTTAGGCCCTCACACTGGTCGGGGATACAGAATTCTGGGTCCCAATTCAATATTACTGAATGGCTATGTAGCCATTCCTCATGATGTTCATGACAAGTATGAGACATGCAGGTCACCTGGGGGAGGAGAGGTGGCTGCCATGGCTTAGGATCCATGGGGCCTCGCACACTTTAATAATAATAAAATACTAAGACAAATAGAAACATGTCCTGTACCCAGTGACTCATAGTTCTAGGCAAATCCCACAATGGCTCCACCTCACTATTAAAAAAAGGAGAGAGAGAGAGAGAGAGAGAGAGAGAGAGAGAGAGAGAGAGAGAGAGAGAGAGAAATACAATTCCATGTATGTCCATCTGTTTGGTAACCACAACAACCAACCATAAATGGGAAGTGACTCCTGACAAATGGATTTGTTTGAAGTCAAGGCCATCCATCTGGCCCCTGAGCTATCACCTAGAGCCTTGAAAATCAAGCGGTCCTTGGGATACTTGGCCCCTTGAAAATGCTTGATCTCTCTAGCACCAGCACCATTGTCCTCATACCTGGAGGATGGCAGAGCCGTAGGCAGAATGGAAAACAACTGGCTGGTAGTAGCTGCCCTGGGAGCCAGTCGGAAATCACATGATGATGTGATGTGTCAGAATCCGGGAAAAGATGATCATGTCATTCTTTCTCCTTGGCACAGAGAGAACGTACCTGAGTCTCCAGCCCTCATCCCAGAAGGTCTGAATACCAAAGTACAATAAGCCTTCTGGACCTCAGACACAATCCCAACACTTAACATATAAAGACGAGGCCCAGAAAGGGGAACAGACGTGACCAAGGGCACACAGCAGGCATGACTGGTGTTTCCAAGAGCTGGTTCTCTGAGGAGTTAAAAGGAAGAAGCTGGGAACGTGTAAACACCAGAAGCAATGATAAACTGAAACAATTCATCCAGTGAAATACCATGTAGTCCTTACAGAGCTGCTCACCATAGAAAGCAGAAGTCCCATCCTCAGCCGCTACTTCCCCCCACCCCCACCCCTCCTCTCAATGGGTCTCCCTTCTTTCCAGCTCTGACTCTTACTGAGGCAAAATGCTAGCTGCAAAGTGACTCACTTCGGAAAAAGTCTTTGTCACTCAGCCTCTGCTCTCTAACCACTAGACCAAACTCCTCGAGACTTCAGGGGATTTTACTACATCTATCACAAGCTGGCAAGTGAGGGGTCCTTCTTGCATTAAAGAGGAATAGGTGTTTTGTGGATCAGTGATCCATTGCATGAAATAAAAGACAAAGCGATTCATGATTAATTTAGCAGGTTTTAAGCTGAGATTAATGCTCAGATGGACCATCCCTTTTAATCCTCATAACAACCCCATGAGTAATAACGATTGTTCTATGTTTTCAAGAGCTAAGCGGTAGAGACGATACGTATTAATAACTAGAAATGGAGTTTCAAAGAGGTTAGGTGACTTTCCCAGTGGGCAGAGCCAGGATTCAAAGCCAAGTCATCCTAGCTTCCTCTCCTTCGACCCTACTTCCCAAACCTCAAACCCTCATGTAGCATTTTTCCTGTGGCCAAGGCATAATTACCTCTGCTACTTTATCAACACAACAGTTCTGTCGGAGGTTGGCGGCATATTTGTCACATTAAATAAACAAAAAAGACAGATTTTAGAGGTAGAAAAATCCACGTGGCCTTGAGGGCATCCTCACACCCTGTATGTAAGCCTCCGACTTCCTCCTCTATAATATGGAGATAATAAGAGCACCTACCTGGCAGGTTTGCTATCAAGATGAAGTGAGATAATAATGGGAATGGAAAGCACTTTCTAGAAACTGC
Organism: Hipposideros armiger; assembly: GCF_001890085.2. Classification (NCBI taxonomy): domain Eukaryota; kingdom Metazoa; phylum Chordata; class Mammalia; order Chiroptera; family Hipposideridae; genus Hipposideros; species Hipposideros armiger. Next base: position 414,903 of record NW_017731940.1, read on the forward strand.
TAAGAGTCATGCGGTGAGAAGTGAAGAAGGTCACAGAGAATGACAGGGATGGTCAAAGGACAAGCAGACAACTAAGCCGGTGAGCTGGGCATGATGTGAAATCATTACTGGGCTCATGGCAAGAATAGTGATACATGATATCTCTAGAATGCCAAAAACCTCATAGCTTATATAAAGTTCTCCAGAACACAATTCTCTTCAAACCAATAACCATAGCCATGGTTTGAATCATTTTCCTTCTTTATTCAGTATAGCCATTTACAGTTCTCAGACTATATATATATATATATATATATATATATATATATATATATATATACACAGTCTGTGTTAGAAACTATATCTAATTCTCACAACACTCCTCTGGAGTTGGTGCTGTGTTGTTATGGAAACTGAGGCACAAGGATGCCCGGCCCCTGGCTCCACAGCCAGTCAGTGGAGGAGCTGAGTTTTGAATGAAGGTCTGGTCTTCCTCTCAGGCTAAGTACCCAGCTTTCCCAGAGACACGACTTGACTGCACCCTACGCAGTAACAGCGCACAGAACTACCCACTCGGAAAAGAGCAATGCTTAGCCCAGAGGAGGGAACCTAAAAAGTCTTCCCCTAAACTTGAAAGGGCTGCCCTGGTGACGAGGGCATGAGCCCTCCCAGTGTCTCCAGAGTTCACCTCAGATGACTTTCTCTGCCCCCCTGTGAACGGCTCCCCGTGCTGCTGACTCAGGCCTCTTGTTTCTTTCTCATTTTTCTCCCTAACATATTTTCCCACAGTGCTTTTTCTGGACTTCTTCTTTCCTGAAATCCTCAGCTCACCCCATCGGACCCTGCCTCTCCTTTCTCTCCAACCTCACTTCCCAGTTTTCCTCTCAGCCTGTGACTTCTCCCTGAGTTAACTGGAAAGGATGGCCCAGCTCCCTCCTGTGTGCTCCGTCGCTCTCCCCGGCCTCGGGCCACTGGGCAGCATATGGTTTAGGGAGTGGGCTCTAGAGTTTGACCCTCTGAGTCTAAATCCAGGCTCTGCTCTTAGGGGATGTATGACCCTGGGTGAGCAACTTGGCCTTTATTATATAAAGAACTCGAAGGACTAGTCTCAGAACCACCATGAGGATTAAAGGCGATAATGCTTGACAAGCGCACATTACCTGATACCCATTTGCAATGTGCTATCATGCACATCTGATTCAGTTATGGCTATTATCCTTTTCCAGCCGTCCTCCCGTCTCTGGGGAAACATCTTTCTCTCTCTCTCTCTCTCTCTCTCTCTCTCTTGTTTTTGTCTTAAGTCAAATCCTCCATTTCCTCATCCCTTCTGACCTTCCCTAGGAACCAATCTTCTCTTCCATTAGTATCATCTACTTTCCCTCCTGCCCCACACCCACTCCTCCTCTGGGACCCCCATCTCTGTTACAGACACTAACTATTGCCCGGGCAGCGTAGGCTGGAAAACCTGTCTAGCTTCTTGCTTTGCCTCTACGCCATTCATTTATAATCACCAAGGCCCATGATTCTTCCTGTACTGCCTCCCAGGTTTCATCTGTCCTTGCCCCCTCACCATTCTCCTTGCTGTCAACCTCACCCCCTTAATCACCACACCGCTCCCTTCCCAACCTTGTCCCTTTGCTCCCCATGGTTTCTGTCTCTGGAGAGCCCTTTCCTCCCCGCTGCACAAAAGGTAGGATTTCTCCTTCAAAGCATGACTTCTCGGGGTGTCTCTCATCATTTCCAGCTAATATTCAATTCTCATAGTCGGCCCAGTTTTCAATTTATATTATTATATGTTTATGCTTTCTCCCTGAATAATAAGCAACTGAAGTACATATCACATATGTCTACTCGTATGTTCCCCTTACAATGTCTAACAGAGGGCCACATACAGACATATGCATTGATTGACTGATAAAGGATCAGTTTACAAGCTTGAGAAATAAGGCAATATGGGTTAAGAATTATATTAGCTAACATTTCCTCCATTCTTATTACACTCCAGGTGTACAGGTAGTGCTGGAAAATTAATAAGATGAAAGACTAATAACTATCATTGTGCCAACATCTTACTTGCCTTGTTCGTTTAACATTCACAGTACCTATATGCAGTAAGTACTATCACTATATCCATGTTGCAGAAAATATTAAGTGACTTACCCATTGTCACATCAGAAATGAATGTCAAAGCTGGGTACATTTCTACTTACCAATAAATTCAACTCAATATTTATTAAGGCCTCCCATCGCCTCAATTTTTTCCCCTGAACTCATTGAGGACCTACAGAGTCCTGAAAGGGTCTGTAGATGCTTCGAGAGGTCAGATAAGCATGTAGTCCAAGACTTCCTCAGCCCCGTGCCTTTGTCTCACGGCTTGTAAATCAGGATATGCCTTAAATTCAATACAAACAGTAACAAATAGCACCTAAACCTATATTTAGAAGCCACAGAGACTGTATAGATTCCTCACAGAGATCAAAGTTAATAGTTGGAAGATTGCAATTGCGTTTTGCCTTGAAAAATCATAAAAAGCATAATAAAACTTCATTACTATCAAACTGAAATACTCTAAAGAATATTATGTATTTCAAAGTATGTAATGAATTGTGCTAATCAGAACTATTTAGAAGGAATCAAGTCTGCAGTGCCTTTTATTTTTAAGAACCTACACTTGTGTCTATGAGCTGTGGAATGATAAATAAAATACCATTCCTTTCTTCTCAAGTTTACAGTCTAGTAATTGGGTGGTTGAGATGAGTGTAATAACAGAAATAATGAAGCAGCCTCATTTATTAAAACAATTAGCCCTAAGGAGAGAGAAACATAAATAGAGGCCCAGTTATTCCACTAAATCATGCAAACAACCAGCATTTGAACCTTGACTAAACATTTTTAGTTATTCACTTATTCAATAAATATTTCTTGAATTCCTACTATGAGCCAGACATTCCTCCAGGCTCTGGGGAGAGAGTGGTGAAGACAGCAAGCAAATTCCCTTCTCTCTTGAATCTCTTATTGACCGAAGATTATATGATGTAAGGAAGGCAGCACTAAGACCATGAAGAGAAAGCAGCCGAGTGTGGGGTCAGAAAGCAGCCAGTAGAGGAAGTGGGGAGCTAAAATCCAGAGGCCCAGGATGACCTCAGCGAGAGGGTGATGTGTGATGGAGACCTGAGTGAAGAGAGAGGAGTGAGCCACATGAGGGTCTGGGCTCAGGGCAGCCCACGTGAAGGGGAGAGCACATGCAAAGGCCCTAAAACAGGAATGAGTTTGGCATATTTGAGGAAAGGCCACTGTGACAGGAAAGATGGAAGAAAGGGATAGAAATTAGGTTGAAGGAGCAGAAGAGATAGATCATCAGGCTCTAAAAAGTCTGTGTTTTCTTCTGCATGCTTTGGGAAGCTATTTAAGGGGTCTGAACAGAGGAATGACATATGTGATCTATGCTTTTAAAAGACTGCCACGTAACTGTTAACACAGAGCTGCCTGTGAGAGAGACCAGGTGATTTCTGAAACAATTAGGGTTTTAACTGATGATTGCCAGGTGGGAGGGGGTTTGGGGAGTTGGGCTAAAAAGGTGAAAGGATTAAGTGCAAATTGGCAGTTATAAAATAGTCATGGGGATGTAAAGTACAGCATAGGGAATACAGGCAATAATATTATAGTAACTATGTATGGTGACAAGTGGGTACTTGTCAGGGGGATCACTTCGTAAGTTATGTAAATGTCTAATCACTAGGCTGTACACCTGAAACTAATATAATATTGACTTTCAACTATAGTTGAAAAATAAATAAATAAAAATAAACTAACTGTGGTTTTGTGGGTTATCCTGGTTCATCGGGATTGATTTCATTAAGGATTACATGTGGATTACAGTGCAGAGAAGACAATTTGGCTCACAGGAAGGAAAAAGCCATTCTCGGGGATGGTAAATACATATGTGGTGATATAGGCAGCAGTCAGTAAGCTGTGTTCAGTTAGCATTTATCAAAGTACCTTATGTTAACACTAGTTTTGAGGTGTGTGAATAAATTTTACAAAATAAAGGGCCTAATAGGCCTGAGAAATGCTCTGTTCAGAAAAGGTAACCAGCCCTATTTAATGGAGGCCGTCTGAGAATCTTCAGGGTACTCATTTGCATCTGGACTCTTCTAGGCAGGGCTGACGTTGGCCAACCATATTTGACTACAGAACTCTTCACATAAAACACACACTGGGAAGCCCCACTGTAAGGACTTCAGCTTAAAACCAGCTAAAACCTATTCGGAGATGAAAACAGGGATGTAATAAGTAATAGACCTTGAAACCAGTGTTCGGGGATTATGAGTTAATATGAGGCCAGTGTAAACATACAAGAGTTTGACAAAGTTCATAATAAATAAAAACACAAGAAGGTCACTTATGCTGTCCTGTTCAGAACTATAGGGTAGAGCAGAGGTCTCTGAACAGTCCAGGGAGTTTGCAAGATGATCCACTGGAGTGGGGGAAGAAAATATTATGACATCTGTTTATATTTATATTGTTAAAAAAATCACAAAGAGATTAATATTCTAATATTTAACATGTTAAAACATATGTTAAATATGTTAAATAAAAATTTAACATATTTAACATATTGAAAGTGGTCCATGTAACATGATTTATACATATATACATTGGGCTTGGATGTTCAGAAATGTAGGGATGCATGATCGTGAAAAGCTCGGAAATTAGATGGCCTGGAGAAGGAAACGTCTGGAGCTTACATCAAGTTACGGTCATGGAAGTAAAAAGGAAGGAATAAAACCAGAACTTGATGGGAGTGGGTTTGGGGGCGGGGAGAGGGTGTTGGGGAGCTGGATGGACATGGTCACCATCAGCAGCTATGACAAAATGAGTGAGGAGTGGAATGAATGATGGCTCCAAGGCTGGGAGTTAAGAAGATGGTTAAAGTCTGTGTTGGGGAAATTAAGGAGGAATAGAACAAGGGGGCCAAGCAATCACTATGCTCCCATATGCTGCAGCATTAATTGTAGTACTTAGCCACTGTCAGGACCTAAGTGTTCAATAAATGTTTGCATGATGAATGAATCACTGAGTGAATTAATCAGTGAGTGAGTATATGCAGAGGGCTCAGCAAAAAAAAAAAAAAAGAGAGCAAGAGAGAAAGGGAGATCCAATATAGCAGAGTACATAAACACTGTGCATGCTTCATTCTGTGAACACATTAAAATTACAACAAAATTATAGAACAATCAACCTGGCGAACCATCTGAAGTTTTAATGAACAGAAGTTTTATAACTAAGAATATAAAGAAGAAGCCATATCAAGACTGGTAATAGGGGCAGAGATGTGAAACGGGCTGACCCCAAATCTCCATGTGGAGGGGAAAAATTGAGAGAAATATCTCAACCACAGAGGTTCCCCCAGATGAATGAGGGACCCCAGCCCCACACCAGGCTCCCAAGCCTGGAGTATTAGTGCCAGAAAAAAAGGAGCCCCCACAACATGTAGCTGTGAAAAACAGTAGGGATTTGCCCTGTCCTGGTGGGATGGAAGGCTGCAAGAAACCCAGACATCCTCTTAAAGAGCCCATGTACAGCTTTGCTCGCAGACACTCACCTTGGGCTCTAGCGTAGAAACAGTGACTTATAGAGCATTGGAGACACAGGAAAAGACTACATTGTTTGGCTTCAGGGTGAGAACTTGAGGAAGAGTCGCCATTTAACTGTGAGGAGTCCTCCTCGCAGGCAGCTGGCAGGCAAGCACCATCTTTCCTGTGTTGAGCCCTCCCCCCAAAGGCCAAATCTGAATCTGATTGGTCTGTTGAGCTCTGCTGCTCCACTCTGCTGACTCTGCTGGGACCCCGCCCCACCCAACTCCCCCAACACTGGAGGCACTTTCTCCTGAGCAGCCAGCCCTGCCCACATTGCACTCTTTCTTAGAAAACTATCCGGGTCCACAAGCCTCAGGTGGATGGAAACTGGCCTTGATGTGCTCTGAGACTTTTGCTGAGTAGCTCCAGGCTCAGCACTAGCACTAAACCAGAGTCTACATTAATCTGGTGACCACAACTCTTCCCACTCTAGTAATTTCCTGAGGCCCGGCCTTGCCCAACTCACATACCACAGGTGGCTTTATCAGTGTCTGAATCTTAAAGGAACTGGCAGGTAGCAGCAGGCCTTGGGGTGCTCTGGCTTTTTTCAGAGTTACCCCAGGCCTGGTACTGGTGGCAGCTGTTCTCTGTTTGCAGTGTGGCCTCCCCCTTATGACTCCAACTTTAGCACAGGCAGCATACAACCATGAATCGCTTTATAGCTCCTGCCATGTAGTTCCTGTCCAGTCACAGGCAGTAAGCAACTTAGGCAGGCACCAGAGCCTGCTGAGGCAAATCCCACTCAGTGGGGCAAGCCCCTAACACAGCAGTCCATAAGCTGTGGACGTGGCCAAACCCCAAACCTCAGCAATTTAGCCTGAGGGCCAATCTCCACCACTAATGTACCAATAGCAATCAAGACTCGACTATAACAGAAGGGCACACACAACCCACACAAGGGACACTGCTGGACCACAGGGCACAGGTGACCAGGGAGCTGTGTCACTGGGCCCCACAGGGCACCTATTATATAAGGCTACCAGGCCAAGACTGGGAGATGTAGAAGACCTACCTAATACATAGAAACAAACACAAAGAGGCAGCCAAAAGGAGGAAACAAAGAAGTACATTCCAAATGAAAGAAAAGGAAAAAACTTCAGAAAAAGAACTAAATGAAATGGAGGCAAGCAACCTACCAGAGACAGAGTTCAAAACAATGGTTATAAGGATGTTCAAGGAACCTAGTGAGAACTTCAACAGAGAGATAGTAAACAAAAAGGACATAGAAACCATAAAAAAGAGCCAGTCAGACGTGAAGAATACAGTAACTGAAATGAAGAATGCACTAGAAAAAAATCACCAGCAGACTAGATGAAGCAGAGGATCAAATCAGCAATTTGAAAGATAAGGTAATAGAAAACACCCAATCAGAAAAGCAAAAAGAAAAAATAATTTTAAAGAATGAGGATAGTTTAAGAGACCTCTGGGACAACATCAAGTGTAACAACATTCACACCAGAAGGAGAGGAGAGAAAGCAAGGGATTGAGAACCTATTTGAAGAAATAATGACTGAAAGCTTTCCTAACCTGACGAAGGAAATAAATATACAAGTCCAGGAAGCACAGAGTCCCAAACAAGATGAACCCAAACAGGCCCACACCAAGACACAGTATAATTATAATGGCAAAGATTAAAGACAACGAGAGAATCCTAAAATCAGCAAAAGAAAGGCAACTAGTAACTTATAAAGGAGCTTCCATATGACTGTCAGCAGATTTCTCAACAGAAACTTTGCAGGCCAGAAGGGATTGGCACAAAATATTCAACATGATGAAAAGCAAGGACCTGCAACCAAGGGTTCTCTA
>NW_017731940.1:424946-463943 GCF_001890085.2 Hipposideros armiger
TACTTGTTTTTATGATAGTCTTTAAAAATGTTATGTTATTCAATGGAATTATAATAAATATACATGATATCAGAGGTGCAGTAGATTGGGGAGGTTATCACTTTGTGAGGGGTGTAAATGTCTAACTATTACATTGTTTAGTACACCTGAAACTAATAAAAAAAAATGTTATGTCACATGTTTGTTGCAGAACAATCAGAAAATGCAGGCAACCAAAAAAAGAGGGGCGGCTTGGGGGGGGAGGGCAGCGGTGTAGATAAAGCTTACTATACTACCACCCAGAGATAACCCAGGCATAATTACAAAAATTGGGTTTATACTATATATACAACCTTGTAATTTTCACTCACTGATATGTTCTAAGCATCTATGCATGTCAATAAATATGCTTTCATGAAGTCATTTTCAACATTTGCATAATATTCCATGACATAGAATTATTACAATGTACTCATTCAATCCTCTATTATTGCACCATGAAGCTGGTTTTTTTTTTTTGCTTGTTTTCCTTATAAAGATGCTGCAATAAACATACAGCCACTGCATCTTTGTCCGTATTCTTAATTAGTTTCCCAGGCTTACTTCCAGAAGGTTGGATTGCTGAGTCATTGAAAATGTCTTTGATATGCATTTTCAAATTGCCCTCTGGTAATTTTGAGCGAGATTTCGTAACTTATGTGAACTCTTTAGTTCAAACTGTACTTTCACATGCACTCAGACTTGACTTGATTTTAGCAGCAACCCCATAAGCAGGCCTTATTGTCATTTCACAGATGAAAAAAGAGTGTCAAAGTAGGATAAGCCTTTCTCAAGGTTACACAACACTCATGCTAAGCTTCCACCAGGGCTCTTTCCACATCACTGGATGAAATGCCAACAAGCCAATGAAAAATACCAGTACCCTGATCTGAGCTTTCCTCTTCAACAACAAAATACATGAGCTCAAGTTTCTAATGAGGGTGTTTCAAAATTAAACAATAGTGAGATATTGCCTGTTTGACATTGGATTCTCTTTCCTTGTAGAGAAGGCTTCCTTATCTTGCCAATAACTAACTTTGCTCTTGAGTAACTCCCTTTGTTAAAATATGGTTGCTTCTAACTGATGCCTGGCTGTTCGAAATGTTAAGGGTGTTTGGATATTCTTGTGTGCCTTTAAATGGAAAAAAAGGACCAGAGAAATACAGAGCTCAAAAGAGCCTTGCAGATCATTTCAATTCCACCCTAGCTAGGGGAGTTAAAGAAGCCTGTCTGTGTCTAATTGGGAAGTGATTTGTCCAAGGTCACAGATTCATTGAATAGCAGAGATAGGATCAGGGGAGAAAGTCACCTGCCTCCAGCCAGAGCTCTGGTTACCATCACAGTATCTTATGATTAGTTTGTACCTTAAAATCATGGAGTCTAGTCACATAATTTTGCATTTGGAGAAACTAAGGCCCAGAAGGGAGAAGTAACTTACTCAATGATGCACAGGTAATTAATAGCAGAACTTGAGTGATGCCCAGATGTCCTGACTCCCAGTTATAAGGCTGGTCACAGACTCCACTCTGCCCCGCCACCCTGAATCCACACCAAAATGCCAGGACCAGGGTGGGTTGAGTGGGGCATTCTGCTCCAGTGTAGATGTTAAGGGGGCCTGAAGGTAAAAAATATTGTATACAACATTTTAAAACATCATAATTAATACAAAACATCCATAATGAATAAAATATCCAAATTTGAAATAAAGGCAGGATCGGACCCTGCATTTGCATGATTCATCTCACTCACCTCACACTGATCCTGGCCCTGTTAGATCCTGACTTTATTCTAAAATTTGATATTCTGTTCATCATGGATATGTTAGCGTTCATTTTCATGCCTGAGGCAAGTGCCTCACCCACATCACCTTAGTCCCAAGGCCTGTCAGGGAACCACCAGAGCCTGGGTCTACGAAGACCTTTTAAATAAGTCTCCAGGGATGGGACGAATTGCTCACAAGGAGCTACAGGCCTGTGAGTAAGAGACCAGTCACTTGGACAGAAGAGCCCTCCAGCTGCAACCTTGGGTCACGGATAGGTGGCAACTGAAGAAATTGTTTATGGACCTAAGGTTGTTAATAACTCAAGTTCTCACGATATCAAGTTGAGCCCTTCAAAGATAATTATGTAGGAATCTGTGTAAAGGGTGGTGCTTAGTTTCATAAAATCAGCTATTCAAGCACTAGGTGTGATGAACTGATTCGTCAACTAATATGAAAAACTCTGGGCCTTAACGTGAACTTAACACGAATCTATGACGGCAGATGACTTCCGGAAACACAAGTGGCATCTTGGACTGTACGCATGGGCTCGTGGTATCCAGGAGCTATGAGCCTAATTCCATGGAGCCATGAGAAGATATTCTGGCCTCTCTGTAGGGAAGGCCCAGGTTGTTACTGGAGGCTGAAAGTGTGCTTATTATGGGTTGAGTTGTGTCTCCCCAAAGAAGGTTGCAGCCCCAACCCCCAGAATCTGTGACCTTATTTGGAAACAGGGTCTTTGCTGATGATAAGGTTAAGGTGAGGTCCTTAGGGTGGGCCGTAATCCACTAAGACTGGTGTCCTTATTAAAAGGAGATCTTAGTGATAGACAACCACACAGAAGAAGGCCATGTGAAGATGAAGATGGAGATGAGGTTGAAGTATCTCTAAGCCAGCCCCCCCCCCCAGAAGCTAGGAGAGAGGCCTGGAACAGGCTGTCCCGCAAAGTCCTCCGCCGGAACCAACCCTGCCGACACTTTGATTTTGGACTTCTAGCCTCCAGAACTGTGAGACAATGAATTGTTGTTGTTTTAAGCCACCCAGCTTACGGCAGCCTGAGGAAACAGAGTGCCCCAGGAAGCTCTTGGCCCAGGAGCACTTTTGGGCCTGACTGAAGCAGGGAAAGCCCATCCATTCTGATTCTCATAGACAATGCCATTCCCCTGCCTATCCCAGGGCCCGCCCATAGGAGACCCCCGTGACTCTTCATTAAGAGAGAAATGAGTTTCAAGGCAATCTGCTATTATTAGAGGAAAAAAGAAGAGGTGGACACACCAGGTTACCTTCCTTCAACTTCTCACTCNGTCCTCCACAACTAGACTGAAGAACAAAAGGACAGCAACTTGTCTGTTCCCCTTCCCCGATTCCCAATGCTGTTCCCTCCCCTAATTCCCCAATAAAATTTTTTTTAAAAAGAGAAAAGAAAACAAAACCCTTGCATATGCTGCCTACAAGAGACTCACTTCAGATTGAAAGGCACACACAGACAGAGAGTAAAGGGATAGAAAAAGTTATTTCATGAAAAAAAAAAAAGCTGGAGTAGCAATACTTATACCAGACAAAACTGACTTTAAAACAAAGGCTATGACAAGAGACAAAGAAGAACCCAGTAATCCCACTTCAGGATATTTATCTGAAGAAATTCAAAATGCTACTTCAGGGGGACCTGTGCATCCATATGTCCATTGCAGCATTGTTTACAATGGCCAAGGCGTGGAGGCAGCCTTGGTGTCTGTCAATGGAAGAATGAATAAAGAGGAGGTGGTACATATATACAATGGAATATTGCTTGGCCATGGAAAAGAGTGGGTTCTTGCCATCTGCAGTGACATGGATGGACCTGGAAGGCATTGCGCTGAGTGAAGTGTCAGACAGAGAAAGACAGATACAATGTGACTTCGCTTATAGGTGGAATGTAAAGAACAAAATGAACGAACAAACATAATAGAAACAGACTCATCCATACAGAGAACATTTTGATGGTTGCCAGATGGGAGGAGGTTTAGAGGTGTGGATGAAAAAAAGGGAAGGGGTTAAGAAGTACAAATTGTTGTTAAAAAGTAGTCATAGGGATGTAGGGTATAGCATAAGAAATATAGTCAATAATATTGTAACAACTATGTACGGTATCAGATGGGTACTAGATTTGTTGGGGTGACAGATGGGAAGGGGTTGGGGGCAGGGTGAAAAGGTGAAAGGATTAAGAAGTACAAACTGGGAGCTGGCCGAGTAGCTCAGTTGGTTAAGAGCTCGCTTGGGAGCACCAGCTCTGAGAAGCAGGACTGTAGTTCGGATCCCACATTGGGGGCCAGTGATGCTCGCTCTCTACAGCTAAGATGGTGAACAACAGCTCGACCTGCAGCTGGGCTGCCGTGAGTCACCAGCGATGGTGTGGGCTGCAGTGGGGCTGCAGTGGGCTGACGTGAGCTACGTGAGTGGCTGGCAGCCAGCATGAGCAGCCGGCAGCCGGTGTGAGCTTCCAGGAGCCGCTGTGAGCGGCCGACCAATGACCAGCAACCAATTGCCTCACCCAGGAAGAGCACAATGATCATACCAACATGGGCCAGTGAAGCGACATCCTCCACAACTAGACTGAAGAACNTCCGAGGGGGGGACCTTTGAGTAAAGAATGGAACCATGCGAAGGAAGGCGTACAAAATGAGCATACACAGGCTACGTGGAACTGGAACTAAAGGCATTAATGCCTCAAGAGGGTCCACAGCTAGTAAATGACTATAGAAAAATTCCTCAAATTTAAATCAGATGCCCATGGACCCTTTGTTTAAGCCTCTTCCACTTTTTGTCAGTATGTCTTTCATCATAAATCCAATTTCATGATGTAATTTTAGTATAATTTAGTAGCCTCAAAATTATGTAATTTGCTCGGGTTCAATTGTAATTATTCTAAGCTTAATTGAGTGACTCTTAGCCGGAGTAGTTTACAGGAAATGACCAGCAATCGATGAATATACGTTATTGCTGGTGAGTCAGCTACTTGGGTTAAAAAACGACTTTACTGAAAGATCTCAGATGATCTGGGGTCATTCAGATTGTATTTGACTCAAGTTTACATGTTAAAAAAATTAAGAAGAAATGGTTTCTAAAGTCCATGGATTTACATAGATAGCTCTGACATCTGTTCACATCTCTCCATGTTTACCACTACTGCTCAGGTCCAGCCCACTGCCATCTTTCATCTCTGTCTCCACTCTCGCCCCCTTCCAATTCATTTTCCATTCTGTAGTAGCCAGGCTGATTCTATGAATAAAACAGAAACTATATCATGTCACTGTTCTGAAACCTTCCAATGGTGGTGGCTACACAACTATGTGCAATCGTCAAAATCCATAGAACTGCATACCTCAAGGCAGTAAGTTTTACTGTATATAAGCTGAACCTCAAAAGAACTGACTGTATAAATCTCCAGGGATAGTCATTGCTTGCAAGGTAAAAATCTAACCTTTCACAGGGGAGTGATGTTATTCAGTGGTTAGATATTCGTCCTCAGCCTAGATTCAAAGCCCAGTCTCATCACATCACTTATTAACTGGATAGCCTTGAGCAGGTCATCTAAACTCTCTGTACTCATTCTCCTTATTTGTCAAAATGAGATAATAACCGTACCTACCTCTTACAGTCGTCATGATGATTAAATGAGTGAATTCCCATAAAGCACTTAGTAGAGAACCTGTTGTGTATAAGTGCTTATTAAATGTGCAGTATTACTAACCAGCTTTATAATACCATCATGATTAGAACCTGTATTAGTTTGCTAGGGTTGCCATAACAAAGGGCCACCAACTGGGTGGCTCACGCAACTGAAATTTGTTGTCTCACAATTCTGGAGACTAAGAGTCCAAGATCAAGATGTTAGCAGGGTTGGTTCCTTCCAAGGGCTGTGAAAGAGAATCTATTGCAGGCTTTTCTCCTAGCTTCTGGTGGTTTGCTGGCAATCTTTGGCATTCCTTGGCATATAGATGCATCACCTCAATCTGTGCCTTCACACGCGCACGTGTGTGTGTGTGTGTGTGTGTGTGTGTGTGTGTGTGTCCAAATTTCTCCCTTTTTATAAGGACATGAGTCATATTGTAGGGGCCCACCTTACACCAGTATGACCTCACCTTAACTAATTACATCGGCAACAAATTTTATGTCCAAATAAGGTCACATTAGGAGATGTTAGGGGTTAGAACTTCGACATATAAATTTTGGAGAGACATAACTCAACCGATAACAGGCCCTGACATGTTCTCTTATCATCTCTGCCTATAATATCACTTCCAGCAACCTCCCACACCCACCAGTTGTTTTTTGGGGTTTTTTTTTTTTTTTGGCAGCCTCCTCTTCCCTCGGGTTTCAACTAGCTATTGCTTTCTTGGAAAAGTTCTCCCTAACATTTCGTCAACCCACCAATAAGATTAGGGGCCTTTCTTGTATGCTTCCAGTGTCCCTGTCCTTATACCTCCCACAACCCTTATCACTTTGTATTATACTTGCTTATTTACTGACCTGTCTATTCACAAGACTTCAAATGTCTCATGGCCAAGATTACTTAATATCGAATCTCAGAACCCAGATGGATTCTAAGTAAATATTTAAGTTAATAAACGCTAATGTTTTTTTCTATATTCTAAGCATCACCTACTTCGTGTTTCCATAAATGGTTAGATGGTAAAAAGCTGCAAAAATAAGAAAGCAAAAGTTTGTAAGCAACATGTCATGTGGTGTTTAGTTTAAGGATCAGAACTCTGCTAGGTATTTCAAATAAAAGGTATTTAATACAGGGAATTGGCTGCACTGTTGTTGGATGGATGTAAAAGCAAAAAGGGAATACTGAGAAAAATCCAGATATGAGTAACTGCAAGACGTAGCCACCACTCACTCTTAGGACTGATGGAACAGAAAGGAAATGGAAAGGTTACCACAAACAAACAGTCAGAAAATGGTGCCATTCATGGCTGAGCCTGAAATCTCAGAACGGCAGAAACCACGTGGCTGTAGCTTGGTCCTCTGAACTGGAGAACACCACAGCTGATATAGGATGTGCTGAAAGTTGTTGGAGGTAGAGCCATGACTGTCCTCGGCTATCAGAGGGAAACACAAGATACCCAGCAAGGAGCTCCAGGCAATGCAGTTTGCAGACTTCCAGCCCCAGCATCACAGAGCAGAGATACAAGGTGGGATAGGAGCTAAGAGGCAATAGGCACATAACCAGCACAGGAAAGAACCCAATACAAAAGTAGCTAGATTTCACACAATTAGGAAAGATTCTGTCCAGGGCTTTCTAACCCTGGCTCCACCACAGGCTGACCATGTCCTTGGATAAGCAACTTCCCTCCTCTGAGCTTTGGGCTCTCCGTCCGTGGCAGAGGGGAAGGAACTCGGTGATCTCTGAGGGCCTTTCTGAGTATGAGTAAGGATTTGACAGGAGAAGCACCAGGAAGTTGCTGGGGACTTCTGAACGATGTTGTCACTCTCGGATTCCATCCCAGGCTTTAGCCATCAAATAAATACGACATTTCCTTTTTCCTATTCTGCAGCTACTGTTTATCTATCCCAAAGAAGGCAGAGGAAGGAAACGTCAGGGCTGCGTTTCTCCAGGATGCTGACTCCCTTAGACAAACGGATTGCAAAATAGCCACGAAGAACAACGTTTCACCTTCAGGTAAACGATTAAATAACAGAAGTGCAGGGGGCGGGGTGAAGGGAGGGAGGAGCAAGTGGGGAGGACAGGTGTGAAAAGAGCACCCGTTTTGCGTACACACAGGGCCTACCTCTACGGTGTGTCTGATTCACACCAACACTGTTCTCTCCGGTCCTCTCGTCCTGGCCTCGCTCTGCCTCCCATGGCCTTGTTGGGAGTTCTCTGTAGGGATCCTTGGTTCAAGTCTCGGCATAGCCACATGCCATCCAGGAGACCTAAAGCAAGGCATTTATTTTCGCCTCCTCTGAGCCTTGCTTTCCTCCCCTGCAATTCTGCCTACCTCTCATAAGGATCAAATGAGCTAATATAGATGCAAGTGTTTTCTCAACCTGAGCGATGTTTACAAAAGTGCAGTCATTTTATGAAAACGCCATTAAGTATGAAAATGCATTTTAAAAAATGTATTACGTATACTTAAGATTTCTGCACATACGTATATGCTTTCGACTTCAATAAAACAATTACCAAAACAAAAACTATAAAAAGTAAAAGGTGATTTAAATGTAGTGCAATTTATGAACTAATGGCAGGATCAGGAGATAAGAAGTGACCTACTTAGATAACAGAGCCAATAGCGTGAGTAAATAGATAAAGGAGAGCTAAGTACTCTAGATTTTATAGACATAGCTAAAATTCAGTAGGCGTATCCCTTCCTTAACTCTAGCTTTGCAAAAGGAGCCCATGTTTAGCTTACAAAATTTGGGAACTATAGGAAAACATGGAGAAAAAGACAAAAATTACCAAAATTTTCCCCTGACACACGCAAAATTAAAATTTCTCTCTGAATTACAAATGCTTATGGACTGTGAGGGATTCCCTGGTAAAAATGTTCTTTGTTCTTTTCCCTCTTTCGTACTTCTTGATAGACTCAGAAATCAAGAGCTCTTATAAGCCAGGCAGGGATAGCAGCACCAGGGTCTACAGAAACCAGGAAGGTGCTATGATAAGTGAAAGACCTGGGATGAGCCGCTGCAAGTGCCATGATAAATGGCAGCTGACCACTGGCCTGAAAGACTCAGACATTAGGGAGTGATGGAGACTGTGGAAAACTCAAGACCATGTGTCCAAAGGGCTCCTTAGCTCCCAGCCATTATTCCATATTTCCAGGGTGGCTGGGTCACTGATATTTTTTAAGAGAAGTTGGGCATCTGGACTTTTATGTGAAAGTCCCCAGTTTTCTCAATGTTCGAGCCTAATTAATTTTTTCTCTCTGGGCCAAAGACATATCTTTGGCCAGATGTGGCCTGTGTCTGCCAGTTTGCCACCTCTTCTAAAGGCAAAGAGGGCCGGGGTTCATTGAAGGTCTTAGGCAAGAAAGTAACAGGAGCAGATCTGTACTTCAGAAATTTCCTGAGGCAGCTGGCGTGAAGGAGGGACTGGAGTGGGCAGAGTCTGGAGGTGGTAAAAAGAGAATATTCCAGGTACGATTGGGACAGTGGAGAGGAAAGCTGAAAAGGAGAGGGGGGGGTAGAGCATGGTGCTGGGACAACTGATGCAGGGTGGGGCCTCACACCAAGAGAGGTGCCAATGTTGCAGTTTTGCCTAAAGCCCTGGTGACCCAACGTTCAGTTTTGAGGAAGTACTGTGTTTGGTAACAGACAACTGCAATGGAGGAACTGCTTAGTATTAGAAACACCTCCTCCCAAAACAGCAAAAGGACTAAACGAGCCATTGATTCTGAGGCTTGAAGACAGAGCCCCATAGGTGGCCGGGATGGGAGGTCATGTGGGCTGAGCAATCTCCACCGGAAGACAAGGGAAGGGCAAGAGGACCCAAGTGGAAACCAAGTCCTATACCTTGAAGGCCCTGGGATGCTTAGTCTAAAGAAAAAAATGACACAAGAGATACATGGGCACAGGCAAAATTACTTGCAAAAAAGTATTTACTGAGCATCTTGTGGCAGGGTTTCCCGTTGGTGCCAGGTTCAGGGGCTATAGTGATAAGCAACAGCAAATAAAATCCATGTTGTCTCTGCCCTGAGGGAGTCTTCTGGAAAGACGTCGATTAAATAACCTCACCAATAAACATGCCAGTGCCACACTGAGATAAGTGCTGGGAAAGGAAGGGCACTGCACACATGCTGAGGGCGTGCCCAGAGGGTGGGGACCCAGACTTCCAGAGGAAACAAGGACTCAGCTGAGAGCTAAGAGATGAGTAAGCACTCGGGAGGTAAACAGGGGGAAGGAAAGGCTTGTGGGCATCAGGAACAGTGTGTGCAAAGGCCTGGCCCACTGGAAGGACCGAGAAGCCCAGTGTAGTCAGAGCGCACCAGGAGGAGCTGTGGATGGAGACGAACGAGGCTTGCTCAGTGTGGTCAGCAAAATGCCTCCAGGAGGCAGGCTGCAGACACACTTTTTAGAAGATATTAATGGCGGTGTTGGGGATGTGTTGTTGGCTTTCCGTTCGTTAAAATGAAAAGCTACCATTTGTTCAGTTCCCCGGGTCCCAGGCCCTGTCCTAAATCATTGTCTCATGAATCCACAGAATAGCCTCAGAAGGGATGTGTTCCCTTTGCCCTTGCTGTCTAACAAACACCCCCCAAAACTTAGTGACTTAAAAAAACAATCATTTTATTATTTCTATGAATTGTGGGAGGGGCTCAACTGGGTGGGTTTTGCTTGGAGCTTCTCATGTGTTTACTGCTAGGTGGTGGTTGCGGCTGGAGTTGTCAGAAGGCCGGGGCTGCGCTGAAATGGGGGGAAATGCTAGGGGCGCCTCTCTCTGTGTGGTTTCTTCACCTCGTGACTAGTTTGGGCTTCCTCTTTGCATGGAGGTCTCTGGGAAGTGTATATGGCGGAGCAAGTAATTCAGGAAAGATAGGCAGAAATCAACAGTCCTCATAAAGACTGACCCTAGAACTGCCTGGATGTCACTTCTGTCATGTTCGTTGGTCACAGCAGTCACAAGTCCGACCAGAGTCAAGGGGGTAAATAAAATATTAAACTCCACTCTTTGATGGGCCCTGGCATAAGCATGTAGGAAGGACGGAGTCAGCGATGGCCGTCTTGGAGACAAGCCATCGTCGTAATTACAGTTACCATCCCCGTTTTACAAATGAAAGGATCAAGGTTCGGGGAGGAACTTCCCCAAGATCACAAAGCCAGCAGCATGTGGCAGAACTAGAACGCAGACCCAGGTCTAACTGGCTCCAAAGCGTCCGGCACTTAACCACTCTGATAGTCCTTCAGTGGGGCAGTGAAGCGATGGGAAAAGCCCTGGGTTCTGCTTCCAGCACTGTCTCCCATTCACTGGGTGACATCAGATAAGCCTCTTCTCACCTGTGGGCCTCACGCACGCAGTGAGAGTCGGGCAGCTCTAGGGCTCTGGGGTTCTGAGAGTCTGTGCTGCACCCTCTGAGCTGGTTGGTCACCAAAGGGCTCCTTCCCCTCTCTTAGCCCATCAGCCTGTCCGCTCCAGGGTGGGGCAGGAGCCTCTGCTTACCTCCTTCCCTTTCCTCATAGCAACACTCTCTTTGCTCCCTGGCTGCTCTGTTTACCCAGCCTCTCCTCCACTTTCCCCGTTTACTGTAACTGTAACCAGTAAGCAACGCCTTCACGCTCTCCCCTTCACAGCTCCACAGCCCCCTTTGTGCGAGCTGCTGGTTTCACTCTTGACTGGCAGCTTTATAGAGGCTGAGGCCAACGTCTTTTTTTATGCCAGACAGGGCACATAAGGCTTTGCTGCTGCACTTTGCAAATAATTGGTGTGTCACAAGAGCGTGTCGAATGAGAGCTTGTGTAAATGAATCTGCGCTCTTGTTTTGTGCAAACTGCCAAACTGTACACGAGAGGGCAAACCCCCTGAGGGCAGGAATTGCATCTGACTTTCTCACCACGGTCTCAACAGCGCCATAAAAAGGGCCTGGCTCACGGTAGGTAACCAAAATATATTTGTTGGTTGCACCAGCTAATACTTCCTTTTAAATCCCTGGCATTCAATTCTTCTAATTTTCCATTTTTATGGTTCAAATCATCCTCAAAAAGATCGGAGTTTAATTTTCCTCTTCTGTCTATTCTCATTCCTGATATTTCTTTCCTCTTTATTGGTTTTTTGTGAGTCTGATGTTTTTGTCCTAGGAACCTTCCTTTCAACTTAAGCCATTGAAATTTAAACTTGCCTCCAGGCCTTTTGCTCTTCTTTTTCAGTCTCAACTAAAACGTTAAGCATAAAAAGCTGTCAGAGAGATTGAGAGTCAGAAGCCCCAGCTTCTAGGCCCATCTCTCCTACTGTCTCTGCTATTTCTCAAATTCCTTCCTTCCACACTGTGAATCTCGGCTTCCCCAATCAGACTGTGAAAGGGTTGGAATATCAGTGGGTACCTTTTTAGTAATGGGAGGTTTGCACACATCTAATTTTATGCAGAAGCAGGGTATAGAAAGCAGCTACAAGTAGAGCAGCTCTGGTTGTGGGGAGGAGGAGCCCAAGGTCCTCCACCAGCTCCCTGGCTTTCTGTGGCTGACCCTGAGGCCCCTCTGCTGAAGCAGGGGCTCTACTGAGCTAGGCAATCTTTAAGGACACTCCAGATCGGAGGCAAAATGATTCATAGGCCTGTTAATGCACTGGACTGTCAAAAAGGCCAGCATCAGCAGGCAGGCAGCGGCAGGGCTGCACACTCATGTGCTCTCCAAACAGAAAGCAGGCCCCCGAAGCGGCTTCAGCAAGCTCAGTCTTTTTTCTTACTGCTTCCTCATTTGTTCAAGCTTTTGCCTTCTTTATTTTCATTTCCTGGTTTCTTCTGACATCCTTCCTCTTCCCCCTACAAAGGAGTTACTAAAAATTCTAACAATATCTACTTTTACTTCTTGGCTGTTATTTGCTGCACATCCCCCGCCCCACCCCTACTTCTGTCTCCATAGTCACCGACTTATGATTGGGTTCACAAACTTTTTGCTTAACTTGCATCTCAATTTCTCCACCAAAAAAAAGATAGTGGCAGTCAAAGGGAAGGACTCTTGTGGCCTGGACAGTATATTCTAGAATTCTGTGGGGCATTATCCTTTTTTATTAAATTTCACTTTTTAATAGTAGTCATAGTAAAAATTCAAACAGAACAGAAGAGTAAAAAAAATGAAAGTAAAAGTATACTGCCCTGTCCTGACCCCCCACCAGCACCACCTCCCAGTCCCTAGTCCGTTAAACACGGTTAACTGTTTCTGAGTGTCTTTCCAAAACATGGTTGTGGAAATAGAAGCATATGTTATTTACACAAAAAGGTGACAAACATATTATTTTGTTTCAACCCTTTTCACTTACTATCTTGGAGATCTTTATGAATCAGCACATTCTAGGTCGGACAATTAATTTCACGAATTCATCCTAGAAAAAGTACTTACATACCTCATTGCTGAATATCACTATGGTCACCTTTGAAGTACTCCCTTTGGGAAGCTATGCACCGATGCCAGCGCCTAGTCCACCCTTCAAAGCAATTTTGGAACTCTTTTTCTGGAATGGCCATCAGAGCTGTCGTCGTATTACCCTTGATGTCCTGAATGTAATCAAATGTCTTTCTTTCAATATTTCCTTTATCATCAGGTAAAGAAAGAAGTCATTGGGGGCCAGATCAGGTAGGTAGGGACCAGGGTGTTCAGATGCAGTTATTTGTTTACTGGCTAAAAACTCCCTCACAGACAGTGCAGTGTGAATTGGTGCATTGTCGTGATGTAAGAGCCATAAATTGTTGGCGAAAAGTTCAGGTCTAACTTTTTCACGCAGCCTTTTCAGCACTTCCAAATAGTAAACTTGGTTAACTGTTTGTCCAGTTGGTACAAATTCATAATGAATAATCCCTCTGATATCAAAAAAAGGTTAGCAACATCATTGCAACAAGTTTGCGAACTTAATTGTCAGACCTGGTATATCTATCTATCTCATTCTTTCACTGTGGCCTAAAATTCCACTGCACTCATTTGTTGAATCTATTTACACATTTCCCTATTGATGCATATTTGTGTTGTTAAGTAGATGTCACATACAATAGTTTGTTTACACAAATGGGGACATGTTACACTGTTGTGCAATTAGCATTTTTACTCTATGATATCCTTTGGATATTGCTTCTTCATACTAGCTGGTACAGAGCTACCTCTTTTTTAAAAACTAACATTTTATTTTTTTTAGAGCAGTTTTATGTTCACAGCAAAATTGAAAGGCAGGTACAGAGATTTCCCACATTACCCTGTGCCACACATGCAGAACCCCTCCCCCCCCACCAGAATGGTACATTTGTTATCACTGATGAACCACATTGACACATCATAATCACCGCGAAGTCCGTGGTTTACATTACAGCCACCTAAAATTCCTCTGTGCTCTGCCTACTCACCCTTCCTTCCCCCTAATCCCTGGCAATGACTGGTCTTTTTACTGTTTCCGTAGTTTTTGCCTTTTCCAGAATATCACATAGTTGGAGTCATGTAGTATATAGCCCTTTCAGATTGGCCCCTTTCGCTTAACTAATATGCATTTGTTTCCTCCATGTCTTTTCATGGCTTAATAGCTCATTTCTCTTTAGTGCTGAATAATATTCCATTGTCTGGATGGGCCATAGTTTATTTATCCACTCACCTACCGAAGGACATCTGGGTTGCTTCCAAGTTTGGGCCATGCATGAACCTGAATAAAGCTGCTACAAATACCTGTGTTTGCATAATAACCCATAGTATATTAACACATCAATTAATTTAGCCATTTTCCTTTTAGGCACATTTAGATTATTTCCAGTTTTTTATTTTTATTATTATTATTACTAATTATTATTACTCTAAACAGTACCGCAGTGCACATCCTTTACTTATAACCTATACATATCCATGTATAGGATATATCTCCTATATCTCCAAGCGAAATTCCTAGCAGTGGAATTGCTGGGTCAAAGAGTATACGCGTTTTAAATTTGAATGGGACAATAACCGTGTCTACCTGACTCTAGTTCCACCCCTGAGTTTTTGTAAAGCATTCCATTTTGCTAGTACGGTAGATTAAAAAAAAGATTTCTCCTTGTGCTTCCTGGATTTTGCATGTGAATCCCCTCACTTCCTTCCATTTCCTCACGGCCCAGATGACCCTCCATATGCTCCACAGCTTGGCACACACCCCTCTCCCTGTGTTTACCTGAATGCCCTGCTTGCTGAGGTCTGTCCTATAGTTCCTCACAGTCATCATGACAATCCCCTATAGGAAGGGAGCCTTCACTGTCAGCCAGCCCCATAGTCACGCGCACACACACCTTTGTGCATTTGCTTCTCACCACCAGTCATCTGGGGGCAGGTGGGAGAGGGGTAAAAATCTGCTTTACAGAGGAGGAAACAGGCCTGGCACCCAGCACAGAGCCACGGGAGCAGTGCCATGTCCTGCCTCTTGCCAAATTGGTTTCTTTCCTCATCCGTTCACTTGGCACAGGGCTGCTGGGCAACATCCCTGTGAAACAGCCTCATTTATCCCACGGTTGGCTTTTTTCTGGATTATCGTTTTCCGTGGCCTGTCCCACCCCTTCCATGATTTCTCTTAAGCCTCAACTCCTTATCTCAGCATTCAGGGGTTTTCAAAATCCATAGCCCAGCTCACACTTCACTCTTCCTCTCCTCACATACCAGATGGTGTAGCTCTCCTGGAAGAGTCGCTGGCCCACCAGTATAGTTCAAATTTTCCCACTTCCACGTCCATTCACACTGTTTCTTCTCCATGGTATTCCCTCCTTCCACGTCTGACTACCAACATCACACCCATTCTTCAAGCCCTGCTCAATGGCCACCAATTGAATGAAACTTTTTATGGTTTCTCGTTATCTCCCCCCACGTAACTAACAAGACCAGTGTTCTTCTGTTGAAGGCAGGTCTCTTTTTCATACCTCCTTTATAGGCTTTATCATACATCCTGTCACATCATAATTACCCTTCTTATCTTTGCTACGTTACCATAAATCTTTAAGAGGCAGCACCACCGTTTACTGCTAAGAATGCCTCCAAGAGCTTTCAGCAGGACGTGGAAGTGGTAACTAAGGTGCCCAGAAATTCTCAAACATATGTTTTTTAACGTAACAAAAATGGAATCATTTTATACAATCTGGTATACTATTTCCTTTTTATACCTTATGATAAAGCGTGAACTTCCTGAATTAGCGCCTTTAGATCTATTTCATTCTTTTTCATAAGTACACATCACAGTAGTGTATGTGCTTCATGTAAGTTATTTAATCATTTCCCCTTTCTGAACAATTATTTTTTAAATCTTTCTTTATTACAAACAAAATTGAAACACTGTCTGTAGGCACAAACGTGACATTTATGGAACGAATTTCTCGCAATGGAATCGCTAGGTGAAAGGATATACAATAATACCTTGGTTTGCGAGCATAATTCATTCCAGAAACAAACTATTTGTATTGCAAGACATCGCTCGTTTACCAAGTTAAAATGTATTAGAAATGTTTGCTTGTCTTGCGGAACACTCGCAAACCATGTTACTCGCAATCCAAGGTTTTACTGCATGCATTTTGCATTTTAACAAATTCTATGAAATTACTCTCCAAACAGTTGTGCCAAGTTATTTTCTTTTAAAAAATTCCATTATTTTCTTGGCTAACGACTCCTTGTTATCCAATGCTCATCTGCTCATTCATAAGCCTTCCCCGTACCTCCTCCCCAGTGTTTATGTGGGGAGATGGGGTACTGAATTAGCCCTTTGCTGCCCATAACGTCAAGTTCCTAACTCTAGCATAGCATTTATTCCATCCCATGGAAGTCAGGTTCATGTGGCATCCCTGCTACTAACCTGAGAGCTTCTCAAAGACAAAGACTGTGCCTCGCTCATTTCTTTACATCTTCAACCCTATACTTTAAGGATAGCTAGATATGTGTGTGTGTGTGTGTGTGTGTGTGTGTGTGTGTGTGTGTGTGTGTGTGTGTGTGTGGCGTACTTGCCTTCTGGATTCTGGATTCTGTGTTGAAGTGTTGCGTATACTAAGATGAATAAAATAGCATTTGCAAGCAAAATGGGGAATAATATAGGGTAAGTGCTACTGTCAGGGGTGACACAAAAGCATATAGAAGAGGCATCTAATGCTGTCTATAGCCAGCAAGTCAGAAAGCTGACAAAGTGTGAGTGAGTGTGTGAGAGTGAGTGTGTGTGTGTGTGTGTGTGTGTGTGCGTGCACGCATGCACATGCACATGTTGGCGGTGGGGGGGGGCAGTGCAGGAGATGACAAGAGAAGGGAAGGGGGATGCTATGAGTGGAGGAGGGGGCCTGGGCAAAGCCCGAGGCTCATGGCCAGTGACTTCCAACCTCTAAAATCCTTCTTCTCTTTTTAGAAATCATGACCAGGATGCTTGGTCCCAAATCTTGGTCATTTGGTCTTTTCCCCATAAATAATTGGATGCTGCTGCCACTTTGCTCCAGCATTCTGGTAAAACTTAGCTGCCAGGTGCCAACACCCAGGGCACTTCCACCACAGCAGCCTAAACCTGCAACCTTTCTTTGAGTCTGGACTTCTGCATCCAAATATCCTGAGTTAGTGGTTCAGAGTCAGCCTTTTGAACAGGTAGAGCTGGGTTTGAAGCCCTTCTGCTCCTTTTACCTACCCTGTCATCTGGGGCAGGCTGCCTAACTTCTATTTATTAACCTCAGTTCTCTCATCTATAAATTGGGGATAACTGTGCCTATCTCTCAATGTTGTAGAGAAGTGAGAATAAGAGAAGAGAGTACGTAGGTAAGGTGCTAGGCCCAGTTCCTGGTACCTAATACACACGTAAATAAAAACTATGTCTATTGTCTTTCAGACCCCTTAGCTACCACCAATTGGCTAGGATGCAATCACTTCAGTCAAACTTCTCATTTGACAGATGGGGAAACTGAGGTCCAGGGAGGGGCAGTCACAGTAGGTGTGGGGACCAGGGCAGGACCCTCCTTCCTCTGAGCCCACAGCATGTTTCACTGCCCCACAGAAATGAGACTTAGCTGGGGCTTAGCTGGACCACCTCTCCTTGACCGAGTGAGGTCTGTCCTTCGATGCCATAGCCACAGGAGGCACCGCTTGGGAGAGAGGCCATCCCTGCTTCCTTTCCTGAGTGGACCGAAGGCGTTTCTCTTCCTTTGCCCTGCTTTCCCGGCCACAGTCCGCTTTATCTTCTCCCCTTGTTTTTCCTTTCACCCTGCTCCTTGCCCTCCTTCTCTCCAGCAGACACTGCTTGATCATTTCACTTCTTCTTTTCCGGAGGGCCCACAAGATGCTGTGCATTTCTTTTTCTCAGGCTCCAGCACTGGACAGTTTGCACACAGGGGCTCTTTAGCCCAAGAGGTTGCATGTACAATCTCGCCCTTGTGGGAGGTTTTCTGAGTGCCAGAGCTCTCGGAACTTTCCCTGGCTTCTCAAGGTTTAATCTCAATAATTTATTTAGCACTTACTATGTGCCAGGCCAGTTCTAGTTACTTTGCAGATATAAACTCATGTGAACCTCATAACAACCCTGTGAGGTTGTGATAACTATTATCAACAGCCCCAACTTATGGATGAGGGAATCGAGACACAGGGAGAATAAATAACTTGTTTGAGGTTTTATAGCTAAGAATCAGACGAAGCAGGACTTCAAACCAAGCGGTTGGCTCCAGAGCTCCCCACAGAATCAGGCAGGGCCTGGCGCTTCGTCTAAAGCCGCGGTTCTCAACCTGTGGGTCGCGACCCCTTTGGGGGTCGAACGACCTTTTCACAGGGGTCACCTAAGACCATCGGAAAACAAAAAGATATTTACATTACGACTCATAACAGTAGCAAAATGACAGTTATAGAGTAGCAATGAAAATCATTTTATGGTTGGGGGTCACCACAACATGAGGAACTGTATTAAGGGGTCGCAGCATTAGAAAGGTTGAGAACTGCTGGTCTAAAGCCATGCACTGGCTTTGCTTCTCCCACTCCTGGCTGGCTTCCCTTGGGAGCCTTTTCTTCATCACTCACTTACACACAAACCCTCATCTCAGCAGCAGCTGCTAGGAAATCCAACCTAAAACAGCTCCCCAAAATCCATCCCAAATGTAACCACTATTAGTAGTTTGACGCATACAAAGGATTTTTTTTTTTTACCCCGGTTGGCTTCATTTATTTATTCATTTGAAGGGATGCCCATCGGGAAACAAATGTAATGTCCTGAAATCGAAGCTGTGCTAGAACATCCGGAATGATGGCAATGATGGTGGCGGTGATGATGATGATGACAATGATAAACACTTTTCTTGAAAACACTGTGTTAAATTCCTTAAATGCATTATTTCATTTAACCATCAGAAACATACCCTGACCCTACCGCTCGCTATTCAGTGAACAGTTCCACTGTAACGACAACCAGCGACAGACGTATCACCCCCAATCTATTTATCGCCTCATCACTATGGTATTTTAACTTCTATTTTGATGTCCGACCAAAACCTCAAACTGATATGACCGTATCTGAATTCATCACCCCTTCCTGTCCTACAGACACTCGGGCCACCACCCTCCTCTTCCCTATTTGGCAATGGTCCCACTCCTTTGAGTCATCCCCCAAACTCCCAGCCAATCCAAGTAATGCTGATTTGTTCTACTGTCATGTCTCTTGGTTCTCTCCCTTCCTTTCCAAACCCAGTTTTTCACACGTTCTATCTAGTCCCTCAATAATCATCCAAGGAACTCAGCTTCCTTTTTCATAGGAACGTTCTGAAGTCCAGAGGGTTTTAAGCATATTGCCTGAAGCACTCAGCTGGTTAAGGACAGAACCAGGATTAGAACCCAGAGCCATCCGGCTTTAAAGCCCATGCTTTTTCTATCACAGCAACGTGTTGTCTTAACACAAGGCTGGGATTAAGATACCTTTAGATATAACAGGAATTCTTTTAAATCCTCCAGTAACACTACATTCACAATAACAGTGTACTAATTAGGAGCTGCCTCCTTTTCAATTTTCTTTCAGTCTTTTAAAATGGAGAAGTCCGATTTCATGCTAAAATACCATTAATGTCTCTCTCGCTAATCTCCCTTTTCAATAAAAAGAGAGCAGGCCTCAGGTTCAGAACTTTGGCAGGCAACAGAACCTAGCTAGAATTTATTAACATTGTTTTGTGCTCATGGTTACCTTCTATTTATGGCAGATGACACCAGCCTCCCTCATGCGGTAATGGAAGTACAACAAAATTTTCTTTAAAAATAAAAGTATTTGAGTTTTAGAAGTTCAGTCAATGTCAAGAAAAATATTTAGTAAGTAACAGGACACCTGCTACTCAGAATAGCAGGGATCACAGTATTGAACTATGGAGAACCACAAACTGAGTTGTGTTGTAGGATATTGACAGCTTTCTCTTGCCAACTCCTCAGCAGCTCTTCCGAGCAGGAACTCAACTCCTCAATGGCCCTCAGCGAGCTTCCTTCCGACTGCAGGCTTGTTCAGAAGAGGGAGGCTCTTAGATGTCACCAAGCCCAAACGCCTACTCCCATTTCATGGATGAAGATTGAGGCTCAAAGGGGCAGCCGGTTAGCTCAGGTGGCTAGAGCGCAGGCTCTTAACACCAAGGTTGCGAGTTTGATTCCCACGTGGGCCAAGGAGCTGTGCTCTCCACAACTATAGATTGAAGACAACTACTTGGCTTGGAGTTGATGGGTCCTGGACAAACACACTGTTCCCCATTAAAATTTCTTAAGAAACAAAAAAAAGTATCGAGGCTCAAAGAAAGAAGGTGACTTCTTTAAGGTTATATACCGAGGGTGCCAAGAAAAAATACAAGTGGACACTTCGGTCAACGTTGCTCAAGCAGTAGTTCGCCGTAATCAGAAGTGCCTGGATGCTGATGGTAACCACTTCGAGCACCTCTTGTAATTGCAGAAGTCAAACGTGACTTGTATTCATCCTTTGTTATGGGTATATATTGAGTATTACAATTTTAATACAGTTTTTTTCCTTTCTTAAAATGTGTATACATTTTTGGCACCCTCTGTATAATATTATAGTTGTTCTGGGACCAGAGCTTAGTTCTACCAACCCCCATCCATGCTCTCTCCTCTGTACCAAAGTGCTTCCATCACAAAGAGACACTCATCAATACACACTCTTCCTTCCCAAATCTGAAGGAGACTCTATCCAAGCAACCCCACTCAAATTCAGCAAGAGAATTAAGCCCTTTGCCCTAAAGCATCCATTACATCGTATGTAATCACTTCATCTCTATGTCTCTAGGAGGATAATAGCTATGTACCATCTTTGGGAGAACTGGGAAGAAAAGTCACTCAAACAATGTTTCTGTGTGACTTAATCCTCTTGTAAAACTCTAACTGAGAAAAGCTACTAGAGTTTAGCCCTTTTGAATGATTGAATCTCCTCAGGCCAAGGAGTCTTTCATATGACCAAGTGAAGTCTCTCATACGTCAATTTAATGTCATCTCCCTTTGTTCAGTCCCCCTGAGATGCGGAAAATTTATTAGCATGTCTCTCATAAAACACTAGCATAGCAGGAAATTAAATTCATCTGGTATAATCAGCTGTTCTGAAAGCTTTGCTTGTTGCTCTGCTTACTCTATGGTTGCCAAGGTGATTGCAAATTGATTTGTTTGATGACTTGTTCTAGGGTCCTTCCAGGTATTGCTGTTAAGGTTAGACATCAA
Organism: Hipposideros armiger; assembly: GCF_001890085.2. Classification (NCBI taxonomy): domain Eukaryota; kingdom Metazoa; phylum Chordata; class Mammalia; order Chiroptera; family Hipposideridae; genus Hipposideros; species Hipposideros armiger. The sequence continues at coordinate 446,050 of NW_017731940.1, forward strand.
CAAACCCAAGGACGAATATGAGAGGCCTGCCATGATGGTGAAGGAGACTCTAGACCCAAGGTAATAAGGAATATTTAACCTGAGGAAGAGAGAGCTCAGAAGCATCTGAGGAATTCTCCCAAAAGTTTCAGAGAGGGGAGACTTGCTCGAAGTGGCCTCAAGGGGGCAGACTTAAGATTCACCGCAGATGCTATGAGAAGATCAAGTTCAGTTCAGTAGCTGAAGAGTTGGAGAAATACACCCTGGCAAACGAGCTGGTGAGCTTGCTTTCACTGCAGATGGCTCTCTAAGAGTTTTGGTGGGTGCTATTGTGTAAGGAGCTGACTAGGCTGTGAGATGCTTCATTCAAAAACCACTAACATTTCATCCAGCTCTGTAACTCAATGCCAATGCTGATTTTCATTATTGCTCTTCTTCCTAAGGAACCAGGTTTTGTTTCCTTTTTCAGAGCAATTCAAATTTCAAATAAATTACTCATTACCCATGTTCAAAGGGTCCTTTCACAACATGATCTGAAGAGATGAATATGTACTCTATGTCTACATTTTGATTCAAAAAACGAGAATAACAGTAACAGCTATCTCTTTTCAAAGGCAGCATGCTAAGTGGTTTACATGCATTTAGTCTCATTTACTATAAATGTAATAAGATGATACTGTACAGAGATAATATTAAAGACAACATTTAAGATGGTCATTTAGAAAGAAATCTACAAATGTTTCCCTGCACAGAGGATCACGAAGATGGAAGGAACCTTGTCAAAACCAAGACTAGGGTAAGATTTTCCTAAGCCGTCCTGCTATTGGTGTGAGAGCATTCACTGGCACAGCAGAGCCTTACTCCTGTTCAAACATCTCATTCGATAAATCAAAGTGTGTGTGTGTGTGTGTGTGTGTGTGTGTGTGTGTGTGTGTATGTGTTTTCCTGTTTGGCAGGCAGGAAATGACAAATCAATGTCTTAAGGGATTGACAAAATGTGTAATTAGACACTATCAATCACCATAAAAAAGCCTGCTTTTTCTTCCATCAGATAAAGGTGTATTTAGTCTACTAAGAACTTGCCAGTTCAACTGAAGCATTAACTCTCTAAAGCCACAAGCCCAGTAAACAGTGCCAGTCAAACTCCTCTGCTGAGAAATCAAAATAGAGCCTTGAGCAGGGAAAACATGTGAGGCCAGGGGCAGACCTGGACTCCTAGTCTTCCCAGTCACCCTCCCCTGGACACTTCTTATTTCTGTACTTTCATTTCCTCATTTGCAAACTGGAGTGGGGGGGGAATAAACTAGATGATCTATTGAATCTCTCTCCCATTCTAACGCTCTCTAACCCTATCATTCTGAAAGAAGGTCTGGACAAGACTCTTGGCATAAAGACAACATCTTGAAATTCCTAGCAGCTTGGTGACACAGGACAGGGAGAAAGAGAGACAGAGACTGAGAGAGACAGAGGCATTGTCCATTTGGCAAGGGCCTAGAACGTGATTGTTGACATAAGCAGTCTTCCCCTCTTGATTTAGTGTTCATGGGTTTTTAAAAAGGTGTTTCCCAAAATACTCCAAGTTAAATTTTTAAATGACTTAATGTGTATATCTAAATGATCAATTAGTGTTTGTCATAAAAGGACTTTCTTTGTTCTTTTTCTGTTGTTGTTATGGGAAGGTTAAACAACATGCTTATTTATTCCATAGCTTCACAAACAGGAAGGAGGTTTTAAATGACTTAGTTCCACAATTCGGGGTAGATGTATATTTAAAGAAACGTTGCTGCATAACAGACACTGCCTCTTCCTAAAATGCATCATAACCAGAGCCAATTTTGGAACATACAAATATGGGGTGGGTATATTTTGAAAACTATGTGAACATAATAGGTTCTTAATATTTGTGGGTTTTATGGGAAGTATTTGTTTTTTAAGGCATCTGTCTTGCAAACCATTTCTGCAAGTGAAGGAAGTTAAAGGGGGCATATAGGTTAACGTTTGCTTCTGAGCTTTGGCTTCTGGAGTAAAAGTCCAAGTTAATTTTATCCCAAAGTATTTTATTTTTCTATTAGAGCAGACTAACAACATATTCTAAACTGCTGAGTAATTTATATAAATTTCATTTGTAACCCACACTTGTGTGGCATTTATACGTGCAAAAACACTTTCATATTTATCATTATATCATTTGAGTCTCACTCGACCCAAGGAAAGTAACTTTATTCCCCATTTAGAGATGGAGGAAATTGGGCTCCATCTTTTTTATTTGCCTAAGGAAAAAGAGCTAGAACGTTCTAAGACAGGAGGATCAGAAGACTGGGTATTCCAATTCCAGTTGTGGTTATTTTCCCCTGTACTCCATTCCATCCCTTTCTGCATATGATGACACGGTGCATGGAGAGGATTAAAAGATGGGTTTTAGACTCAGGCAGACCTGGGTTGGTTCACCTCCTGCTTCTGACACTGCATGGCCCTGTGCCCCTGGGCAAGCTAAATTCCTTTTTGAGCTTCATTTGTGAATTAAGCTAAAAATAGTAACCCCCCCCCCCACCATGGGACTGTGGGAAGGATTAAATGAAATAACGCATGAAAAGCACATAGCAGAATGCTCATAAACATTAGCCATTGTTACGTTATTATGTAATCTACAAAGTATGTTGGTTACACTGCATGAAATACTTTCAGTTTTTCAAAGACACTACTAATACATGTGAAATCAAACGCTGGAAGTTAATTTTTTTTTAACAGTAAAGTCATAGGCCAGATGCAAAGGATAGTATTTCACAGACAAAAGCCCTAGTGTGAAAGCCTGGTCTGACTTTCTTCTTTTTTTTTTTTTTAAAGGCAAAATTACCTTTTGCTTTTTGTGGCTTCAAAACGTCCTTCATGTTAACATTCCTCATAATCTGTCATATGAAATTGCCATTTTTTAAAGTCAAGAGTCATGAAATAGCGGCGATTTCAAGTGGCTCAGTCCAACAGATCTACAAACTTCCTAGAATATGAAAGAAAGAATTTTTCCAGTTGCAATGGGATTACTGAAGACCTTGGGGTGAAAGGAAAGTTATTCCATTTTCAACATGTTTTCATTTCATCCAATAATGAGGGAGTGATGCCACACTCCCCAAAATTAAAAATTAAAGCATACAACTTTCTCTCTCTGTCCCCAAACACATACATACGTAGCTCAGCTCCCAATAAAACCCAAAGGGTGAAATTGTGTCTCGATTCCTGCAAATTTCCAAGGAGGGCACCAAAAGTACTTTGACAGCGAACGTGCTGAGGAAATCGGCGGCTGTTGAAGTCACCTCCTGTGGTCTTGCCAAATGTTTGAAAGGGAATATGCCTGCGCTCGTGTGTGTGTGTGTGTGTGTGTGTGTGTGTGTGTGTGTGTGTGTGTGTGTGTGTGTGTGTGTTTCGGGAGGGGGGGGACGGGGGCGTGGAGGTCGGGTTGCATGGGTGTGGAATTTGGAGTACCTGGATGGGGCGCTCTGCGCCTCCAAGTGAGCGTTTGTGTGTTGTTTACTTCTTTCTCTGTGTGTGCCCAGACCTTTGTGCTTCTGGGTGCTTCTGTGTTTCTTGTTTCTGGTCCTGTCTCTGTGTTGGACAGGGACGACTTTGCGCCTGTAGGTTTCGGTGCGCGCGCGTGAGCGTGATTGTGGGTGCGCTGCTCGGGTGTGTCTCAGTGTCGGTAACTGTGGTTCTGTATAAGCCTGAGCATGTCTGTCGGGGTGCATGTGTGCCTGTCCATGCGTGTCTCCGTGGGCACTCGTCTCTGTTTACGATTGTGGGGGACTGCCCATGGACTGCCCTCTGTCCTGAGACCTCAGGCCACACAGGCACCCAAGGCGGACAGGTAGCAGCCACAGAAGAGCCCAAAGCTCCTGGCTTGCCTGTAAGCAAGCCAGCCACAGCTCCAGCCCTCCTGGGTTAGCCAGATGAGCTGGGAGGGGAGGTGGCCCGCCCCGGGAGCAGCGGGCTCCGCCCGGGCCAGCCCCAGGAGGGGCGGGTGAGTGGAGGGGAGGAGCGGGAAGGGGAGGGAGCCTCGCCCCTTTGGGGCTGCCCGTGCACCATTGGCGGAAAGTTCCCGAACGTCACCGGGAAGGCAGTTCCTCTAAAGTCCTGTGCACATAACGGGCAGCGCGCACTCTGAGGCGGCTTCTCCAGATAGCAGGCTGGGATTGACGGGCACCTGGATCCCAGAGCACCCCACAAGCTGAGTGCAGGACGCGCCCCTACCACACCCACCCCCAGGCCGCTGGATGAAGCTTCCAGGCGTTCCCTCGCTGTCCGCAGCGCCCCGCGGAAGGTCCGCCCTCTGAGGCGCGGCCAGTGCGCCAACAGCCAGTGCGCTCACCTGCCAGCCTGCGCGCCATGGGACAACCCGGGAACCGCACCGTCTTCTTGCTGGCGCCCAACGGAAGCCATGCGCCGGACCAAGACATCACGCAGGAACGGGATGAGGCTTGGGTAGTGGGCATGGGCATCGTCATGTCTCTCATCGTCTTGGCCATCGTGTTTGGAAACGTGCTGGTCATCACAGCAATCGCCAGGTTCGAGCGTCTGCAGACGGTCACCAACTACTTCATCACCTCCCTGGCCTGCGCCGACCTGGTCATGGGCCTGGCGGTGGTGCCTTTTGGGGCCAGCCACATCCTCATGAAAATGTGGACTTTTGGCAATTTCTGGTGTGAGTTTTGGACTTCCATTGACGTGTTGTGTGTCACGGCCAGCATTGAGACCCTGTGCGTGATTGCAGTGGATCGCTACGTTGCCATCACGTCGCCCTTCAAATACCAGAGCCTGCTGACCAAGAATAAGGCCCGGGTGGTCATTTTGATGGTGTGGATCGTGTCAGGCCTTACGTCCTTCTTACCCATCCAGATGCACTGGTATCGGGCCACCCACCAAGAAGCCTTGGAGTGCTATGCCAAGGATACCTGCTGTGACTTCTTCACGAACCAACCTTATGCCATTGCTTCCTCCATCGTGTCCTTCTACGTGCCCTTGGTGGTCATGGTCTTTGTGTACTCCAGGGTCTTCCAGGTGGCCAAAAGGCAACTCCAGAAGATCGACAAATCCGAGGGCCGCTTCCACGCGCAAAACCTCAGCCAGGTGGAGCAGGATGGGAGGAGCGCGCACGCCCCTCGCAGGTCCTCCAAATTCTGCTTGAAGGAACACAAAGCCCTCAAGACATTAGGCATCATTATGGGCACTTTCACCCTCTGCTGGCTGCCCTTCTTTATCGTCAACATCGTGCACGTGATCCAGGATAACCTCATCCCTAAGCAAGTTTACATCCTCCTCAACTGGGTGGGCTATGTCAACTCTGCTTTCAATCCACTCATCTACTGCCGGAGCCCGGATTTCAGGGTTGCCTTCCAGGAGCTCCTGTGCCTGCGCAGGTCTTCTCTGAAGGCCTATGGGAATGGCTGCTCCAACAGCCATGACAGATCTGACTACACAGGGGAACAGAGTGGCTATCAGCTGGGACAGGAGAAAGACCGCAAACTGCTGTGCGAGGATGCCCCAGGCACGGCAGACTTTGTGAACCATCCAGGTATTGTGCCTAACGATAGCATTGATTCCCAAGGGAGGAATTGTAGTACCAATGACTCACTGCTCTAAATGCGGCTTTTCTACTTTTTAAGGACCCCTTCCCCTCCCCAACCAAACACTAAACAGACTATTTAACTATTTGAGTGTAATACATTTAGAATAAAATTGTATAGAGATGTGCAGGAGGAAGGATATCCTTCTGCCTTTTTTTATTATTATTATTATTATTATTTTTCTAAGCTGTAACAAAGAGAAAACGTATTGGAGTGATTGTTTCTTGTACAGTTTGGTTCCTCTTTGCATGGAACTTGCAAGTTTATGTCTGAAGGGCTTCGGTCCCAGAGGACCTGGGGCTGCTATGTTTTGATGACTTTTCTGCATATCTACCTCACTGGTCAAGTATTAGGGGTAATATATTGCTGCTGGTAATTTGTATCTGAAGGAGAACTTCCTTCCTGCACCCTTGGACTGGAGGACCCTGAGTCTCTCGTGGACCTTGCAGCTGTGAACATGGACTCTCCCCACTCCTCTTATTTTACTGAAACAGGGTGTTGTAGGCAGGGATTTCAGGGGTAGCTTCAGTTGTTTCCTGAGCAAAGTCTAAAGTTTACAGTAAATAAATTGTTTGACCATGACTTCATTGCACCTGTTTCTCCAAAACCCCTTGACTGGAGTGTGGTTGCCTCCCCCACTGGAGACCGCAGGTAACTATTTGTAATAACTGCGCAGTGACTTAATGTGGAATGGCCCGGGAATGACATGCTGTGATTGCTTAACCCTTTCATTTGCCTTTGAAGCTGGGGCTGCCAACCTGTATCTCTTCTAACGCTCGGGCCCCCAGATCAGTCCTGCCTGCTCCCAGCCTAGCTCGTCTCGCTGGTCCTACGCTGATTATTCTGTGTTGTTACATCAGAAACACTGACTCATAGAAATGGAGCTAGGAGCATCTGTTGTGTCCCTTCACGCACCCCCACCACCCACCTTCCAGTTCTGCTTGCTTAATAGCCGCTTGTATTTATGTCTCTGCCATGTCTTCTAGGGGAAATCTTTGTGCTACATCAGGGCTTGGCATTTGAAGGCTAAGGAAGTCATCACTGAAAAAGCTACTAAACATCACCCCGTAATTCCCAAGGGGAACTGAAAGCGCATTGGTCACAGGGGGAAAAGCTGGAAAACACCTAACTGATGAACTCCTCAGACCTAGAAACAGGATTTTACCCCTCTTCCTCCTTCTTTACCTCTGTCCCTTTTCACCCCCTCTCCCTTTGACTCTCATCACTTCAGTACACACCAGGATTTCTCAACTCCAGCACTATTATTTGGACCAGATCATTCCCGGTGGTGGGGGGCTGCCCTATGCACTGTAAGATGATCAGCAGCAGCCCTAGAGTCTACCTATGGGATGCCAGTAGCAACCCCTGAGTTGTGACAACCAAAAATGTCTCCAGACATTGCCAAATACCCACTGAGGGGTGAAATCACCCCTGATTGAGAACCACAGGTACAATTCAAAAATCTAACCAGATTTTTAGATCCTGTGTAAGGTAAGAACTTTGTTTTGCATTCTCAGACAGGGATTCTTCATGGTTCACTCAGTTGGGTCGTGACAGAGCCAGGACCAGGACTCCCTCCTGCTACCTTCTGAACTTAACCTTCCAGCTGCCCAGATACTGACTAAGAGATGTGACTTGTTTGGGAGGGTTTATCAATGGAGGCCAGGCCTGGGAGCCATTACTGCCTATTTGTGGAGAGACGATAATGCAGTTAAGAAGCACATGAGGGAAAATCACAAAAGTAAACACATTTCTTCCCCCACCCCCTTTCTATTTTTGCCTGTGCGTCTGAGCCAGAGCTTGGCCCAGGTCTGACCGAGTGGATCGCCCTCCTTGGCAACGCCAGCCTGGAGATCAGCCTGCAGGGTTCATTGCCATTACTCGCTCATGAAGCTGACTTCCACTTTTCTCTTCCCTTCTGTCCCAGCCAAGGTCCCCAACCAGGAAAGCAACTGGGCTCTTCTGCTTCCTGTCAGCTCAGTGATGGGTGTTTGAGAGCACTGACCTCTCAGGAGAGAAAGTTAGGTGCCCATGATTTTGGAATGTGCTGTGGTGAAGTGGAGAGTGTCTGTCATTCAGCACTTTCACTTTTTCTCCAAGGGCTTTCATATCTATTGCCATATTCTCCTTCTCCTGCTCTGGGCCCCACACCCAGAGATATAGGCAGCTTCTCCAGCTAATCTTCACCCTCTTCGTAGCCTCACGGGATCTTGGACTTGGAAGAGTCCATAGAAAGCATTTGACATCGGAAGAGACCAACAGCCTATGAGGGGGGATGACCCACCCAAGGTAAGAAACCAAGGATGTCAGAGATGGGGCTACCTCCAGGGAGCTGTCATTCCAGGAACTGCTGGTATAGTCTCTCTACCACGCACTCACTGAGTTCTGCCCTTACCCTCAGTTTTGGAGGCTTTTCCCTGGGGCTGTCACATGGCAAATTCATTTCAGTGGATGTTTTTATTGCTTTGGGGTTCTTAACAGAAAATTAAGGCAGTAAATAATCTACTAGAGGGACAAGAGAAAGATTTGTTACCCAGCAAGGGTCCCTAGGATGTCCTCAGCATTTAGGGAAGTTGGGAGAGCCCTTAACTCTTTATCACCCATCAGGAATTTCAAGCCACTCCAGGTAGAAATTTCCCATAGTCTTATGTCAAAAAAAAAAAAAGAAAGAAAACATTTCTGCCCTCATTTGTAAGTCCCATGGACAATAAATATTATTAACAGACAACGTTGTATATATACTCTTTTGGTTAGAGGGACATCTGACGTAATTTCAATTAAAATTTCAGCCATGAAGGTTAACTCAGATTCCCAGCTAACCAGGAGGTTAGCCATGTGCATATTCCTTTAGGAATGCTTTAAGAACTTTGATCAGTTTTAAGGGTCTTGACAAGCAGGAGCGTCTTAGGCGTGTCTCCATCCCTTGCTTTCTATCTCCTTTTGTTTTGCTTGCTTTCTTTTGTGGGGCAGGAATTGGTCAGTGTCCCTCTGTTCCTCTGTTTGCTGACAGGTTGGTTACATAAGGTCTGTGTTGGCTTCATCGTCCTAAAGTTTTCTTTGCCTGGACAGCAAGTTCTCAGGGTCTGTCAAATGAGAACCTTACCCTGAGATGCGAGCTGACAGCTGTGCACAGTGGCAGGCCAGGGTGGGCCTCCCCGCCGGGATCATTGTTGGGGAAGGAACCTTGGGGAAAAGGAACTTGGACATAGGAACTGTCATTACAGGATGCTTAGAATGTTTCTGATGAACGTACTGCCCAAAGACGCCTAGACCAGAATCAGCTGAGGGATATGTATGAGGTACCTACTACGCGCAATATGAGAAAAACAGAGGCTTCAGTCCCTGCCTTCTGTAGCATACCATTAATAATATTAAACAAATCCCTTTTATGGAGTCTTACTAAATGGTAGGGACTATGCTAGGCACCTTTTCGGCCTACGTCATCTGGACTGTCTTATGATGTAGGTAGCATAACTGCCCTCATCCCACAAATGAAAGACCTGAGGCTCAGAAAGGTTAAGTAACTTTCCAAAGCCTCACAACCGGTTCGTTGCAGAGTCAGGACTGGAACCCAGGCTTGTGTGAGTCCAGCCCCCATGGAGCCCAGCACACAGGCAAACCAGGAAGCAGAGCAAGGCATCTTCCAATCCGTGCCAGAACAAGTGTAAGAACTGGAAATGCAAACCTTGTTGAGAGAAGAGGGAGCTTGCTGTGGGTTGGGGCAAAGAGGAATGTTCTCTCGGAAGCACGTGACTGCAGGGTTGCTGGAGACTGGGACAGGAAGCCAACCACTGAAATGCCTAGCTTGCCTCTCTGAGTCTTCGCTTTGTCTTTTCATCAGAAAATCAGTCCAAACTGAAAAGAGGATATGAAACCTTCTAAACCAGCCCAGGGTGAAGCAGAAACACAGCCTGGCAAATTCATGTTTGGCTTTAACGTTGAGAAGGGCTCCTACACTGAGCAGTTAGCTGAACTTTAGGGAAAATTTGGCAGGGCCTAGGTGGCCCTACAGGTGTGTTGTCCATTTTGAGGTTGCATTCTACGCAAGGGGGCTGATCTTCCGACAGCAGGGAGCAAGGCGGGGCGATACGCTTTGAATGAGACTTTTCATTGACAGTGTGATGTCCACTAAATCTACCTCTCTACTAACCCGTACTTCACTGACAGTGCAAATATACCGTGAAGGAGGGATTTTTGAAATACCTAGGAGAACAAACTTCCTAAGCACTTGCGAGAACTTGAGAAATACTGTGTTTGTCTGATAAATAATAGGAGGCAGGATGAGGTGAAAAGAGGCCCCAGATCTGTAAAATAATGGGCCCAGTGCAGGTGGTCTCTACACTCTGCTCACCTCGGAACGTCTATATATAAATAAAAATAAAAATAAAATAAAATAAAATAAAATATATATATATATATATATATATATATATATGTAGAGGCTAATTCTAATTCAGGTTGGTGACATTGGTCATAAAAATAATGGTTGAATACCCTAGCAATGGTCGGCTTGCAGTAGAGAATGCTGTGAAGAAGGACTATTTGGTGCATGACAACTGCCTTCAAATATTTAAAAACCACTGGAGGGAGAGGAGCTTGTCAGCTCCATATGTAAACCAGAGGGCCAGCAGAACCTCCCAGGAAGGTAGATTCCAGTTCAGGTGAAGGACATACTTTTCTAAGAGTGAAATAGGTTATCTGTCAGAATAGTGAGCCTCCCGTCATTAGGAGTATGCAAGAGAAGCTTAAATGAACGTCTGTGCAGGATGAAGTACATCGGGTTCTTACACTGACAAGGAGCTAGACTAAGCTCCTTTCAAGTCTGTGATTCTATGTCCTTGAAAACAATGGACCTGAATGCTTTTTGAAAGAGCGTTCCCTAATTCCAGCTAGCCTTCTCCCCAAATCCTCTGGATTCTAGAGGTTTCACTGCATTCCTAAACAGGAAAACCTCCAGGGGAAATCAGGATCTCAACAGTCCTTGGCCGTGGTGGAAATCCAGAAATAGAGCAATAAGGTTAAGCAGTTTTCCAAACTATTAGGCCTTTTCATCAGCTGCTCTTCCCATGCCTTTTGCAAATGACCTACTAACTCCCAGAGAGAGAATAATGAAAGCTGCGCAGCCCTCTCTGCAAAGGCTATTACATCGTTCCCCACCCTTGGAATCATTGGACTTCCTGTGGTCCTTCTGTTACCCGCACAGGCGTGGAAGGAAGGGAGGCAGGTCCTTGGCCAGCACGGAGCACTTCAGAGCCCTCTGGCCCAAGGGCCTGGAGACCTGGGGTCTGGCATAGCCCATCCACTGGGCAACCCCCAGAACGTCACCTCCCTTCTCTAGATCTGTTTCATTGTCTCCTATGAGAAAGGGTTTCGTTTACATGAGTCCTGTGTTTCCTTCTTTCTCTAAAATTCTGTATGATTTCAGGAAGCCTTCAGTGAGGTACACCTGGCTCCAGTGCTTTTAGTTTAAAAGCACGTTTTTTTCTTCCTAAAAAGGTGGCAGAACTCCTTGTAGAACATTTAAAAATATGAAAGCACACAATGAGATAAATCACACACAATGTCACCAGCCTGACACAGCCATTGTTACCTGTGACGCATGTGCTCCCAGTCTTTGTCCTAAGTATGGTCACCCAATGTGTAAACATACATTTTTAAATGACAACGGAGTTAGATGATTCCTAAAAATGTTAGACCCACTGCTAAAACTCTTCCAAACGCCTCCCTGAACATATTTTATGTGCAGTATGATTCCGATCTCGTAACGTCTACTGGTCTATTGGCCTGGCAATGTACAGTGGTCAGCAGTTTTCAAATGTTATGGGGTGCAAAAGGAGTCATCACCCCAAAGCCTCTGCATTGGGAGATCTGAGCTGGGCCAAGAATCTGCATTTTAGCAAGTTCGCCAGGGTTTTCCAATAGCGGTGGTCCATGGACCGCATTTTTAGGAACGGGGTTGCAGAGATCCATTTTGTAAATGAAACAGAATGTGCCATTCCCCACCCCCCACCCCCCACCCCACCCCTGCTAGTAGATGAAAAGTTGTTTCTATACTTGAGTTTTTGAAAGCATGCTCTCTGCACCTGGGCTCTGGGCTGCTTGCAGAGCATGGGAAACACCACTGAACTCCCAGGGCAGGTTTTTGTTTTTTTCTGCCTCGTTAAATGCCTCTGCCCCAGTTTGTGGACTTGTGTTAAAATAAGTCTATTCAAGTTATAGAGTGACCGACACCTACCATTTAAAAAGTGCACCAGCAGGTTTCTGTTCCATTGAGCACCTGGTGCGATAACAATGGCTAATGATTATATGTGTCCCCGTTTTAGAAATAAGAAACACTGAAACGTGAAAGGGTTAATTAAGTGGCCAAAGACCACATAACCTATCCATAACCTATCGGAGGAAATGGGCTCTGAACCAGAGCTGTCCGGGTGCTTCACCACCAGGGTATGCAAGCTTTCCCCCTGTTGGGGGGTCAGGTAAGAGAGCAGGAAGGGGGCATTTTTCATGAGTGCATTTTGTTTATTCTCCAGGAAGGTTTTGTTTTTGTTTTTGAGAGACCTGATTCATTTCGGAGCCTTGGCACTAGGGGTCAAGCCCATGCCATGCAGGTAGGTTGTGGCTAAGCATAAACTAAGAAACCAGATTGCTCTGAGGTCTGGCGGCAAACTGTCCTTCACCACTATTCAGCACGAAGGGCGTGAGCTGCCCCTGCCAGGCGGGAGGCAGACCAAGGCACCTGGTTAACAGCACACTGGTTTGCACTGAGTCAAATCACTACTTTTGGGTCAGGAAGCCCTTGATCTGCAAATGGGGTGCTCTTCCCGTTTCTTTGCCCAGGTCTGTGTCAGCGTCTGAGGTTTCATATTAGAGAATATCAGGGTGGGATGGACATCGAGTGAACCCATCACCTGCTCCATTCACTAACCCGGAAACCCGGGCTGAGTCAGGCGGGGTCAGCTATAAGGTAGGGGTCAAGGGAGGGCCATCTCTCCGGGCTTGTTTGATTATTATTGTTCCAGTGCTCTGAGGACTGGAGTTTCTGAATGTGTTCACTTATCCAGGAAAACAGCTTTTAAAATCACAATGGCAACACCCACGACAAAGTGAAAGGGGAGTCCTAGGGAACTCCTGTTTTTTTATCAGCCACACCACAACCGACTTCGCAGCCCAAGGCCTTGAGTCCAAAAGCCACGGCTGCCTTTTCTGGGGAGTTTCCTTCAGTATCCCAGTTCTGTCTCTATTCTACTGCCTAGTTTTTCTCTTTATAAAAAGCCTGTTAGATGTTTCTAGATATCACAGACAACCCTGACAATCTCTTGGTGGGTTGGTTTTGTTTTGTTTTGTTTTGTTTTGTTTGTTTTGTTTTGTTTTGTTTGTTTTGTTTTGTTTTGTTTGAGAGGACTCACTGTTCACCTGATATGTATTGCACCAATAAGCCTGTTCTGCTCACACACACTCAGATTCCCTTTCTTGTTTCAGTTCCCCCAGTGTCTCTCTATAAATCCAAATACTCACGTAGCTTCCTCAGCCTAAAAGAACTGAGGGTCAACCTCAAGGGCCTGGGGGCCAGCCCTAGAAATCTCTTTGTAGGATCATGGGAGCGTCAGTGGTGTCCGTTTTGGTGTGAGCTTCCTGACATTATTTGATTATATTGCAGTGGGTCCCAAACTCTACAGAGCCCAAAAATGATTTGCAGGAACTTCTGAGAAAAGACACATTCCACCCCCGCTACCCCGCAGCCCGAGACTCTCATCTAACAGGGCTATGGGGGGGGGGGGGGGGCAGCGATCTGTTTTGCCACAACTTCCTCCAGAGGACTTTGAGACAGATGCTCTGAGGATCAAAACCTGGGGACCCAGAGATCACACTGTCTTCCCCTTTCCCCTGTTCCCCGCTCAAAGGCACAAAATGTAGGCGTGTTAAAAACAATTTCATACAGCTCTATGCATTCACGAAAATAATCATTCTCTCAAATAAACAGAATCCTCATTTTCCTGTGTTATGAAATAAAACAATATAGATTGAAACACAATTTATAAATAAAGCGTTACTATAAAAGACGAAGGTGATAATCAAGTGCTTTGGGCTATTAGGCACTTAAAGTGCGTTTTGTGACAACATGTTATCTACACAGTTATTCCCCCCAATACCATCGTTGTCACCTGGTCCCAGACCCTGTGCCTGTAGAGTGGGAGGCAACAGCACAGTAAGAGAAAGGGATTTTGCTCCAGTGATTGATAGGCACCCCGTTCAGTGATAGGCACCTCGTCCAGTGCTCCCTCATCCTAGATGCTCTGCCTTGGTTAAGTCAAATCATACTAAGGACTGTATGAATCAATTTGCCTAATGTACATGACCCTCCGACTTAGGAATCTGAAGGGGGACCCACCCAGCTACAGAGAAGAGCGTGACTCATATGTATACATACACCTCCATAGACACACACACCCATATAAACACACACACACACATACACACTTTGCCATGGATGCCAATACTAGTGTCGACACAGAAACACACATGCATTTTCACAGATCCATGTTCACCTCTACGCTCTTTTGCATATGCTCCCATACACACATGTAGGACACAGATGTACTCAGGCCTAAACGTTCTCCCGTGGATAAGCACACACACTGGGGCTCCTAAGCACTCTTCTGTGTGCTTCAGAGCAGGAAACATGCCCTGTCATGTAGTCATGGTGCCACTGCTACCTAAGTGCTACCTAAAGTCAGGTTCACATGCTGACCCCTCTTCGTAGGGAAGCGTACACATCCCTGATTCAATAAACGTCTATTGTGGGCTTACGTGCCAGGACCTTCTCGGTGCTGAACATCAGTGGGTGAACAAAAACAGCTTATCTTTGCCTTTACTGAGTCTCTGTGTAATGGGAGGACACGTTTTATAAAGGACACGCAAATACAAAACTGCCGCTGTGGTCGGTGCTGTGAAGGAGATGTGAGGTGATCTGAGGAAATCTGAGCAGTAGGGAGAGCTCAGTACAGGTTCCCCCAAAGACGGAAGTAAGGTTTCAGCTGGGAACTCAAGGATGGCTAGATAATTTCTAGAAAAAAGAGAGGAGGGAAGAACATGCCACTTGGGAAGAAAAGCATGTGCAAATGTCCTGTGCTAAAAGGAAATGTTGTGCATATGAAGGACTAAGCAAAGGTCAGTGTAGCTGGTGTGCAGAGAGGGAGCGCTTAGCAGGGTGCAGGAGGAGCCTGCGAGAGGCACACAGGGGCCACGTGTGAAGGGTCTTCCAGGTCTCATTAAGGATTCGAGCCTTTTTCTTAAGAGCATTTAGAAGCCATTGATATGTTTATAGCAGAGACAAGCTTTGTATTTTGAGACTATCTCTGAAGATAGGCCTACTCATACAAAAGCATTCTCACATAGATAAGTGTACACAGATGACTTCATAGGTACACGTGGGTGTGTTTTCTTGGAAATGCATATTTACATGTAAGTATTCTCTTGCAAATGCTGCCTCTGTGAACACACCCGTGTGTATTTATAGCATGGTATATATAATCCCAGTGGGCGCTGGGAGGCTGGGAGACGCCCTCTTTACCGGGTACCATCAGGACTAAGCCAGACTTGGGAGAGGGACTAGGGAAGCGGTGTATCAGAACTGAACCCTCTGACTTTGGAGCTTTGGGCTTTGAGGCTTGCCTCATGCATGCGCCTCCAGCTTTGCTCCCCCTTCTCTTGGCTCAGAACACCCAGTGACAAGGTGGGGTTTCTTCCAGAACACGATCATTGACTATTCTTGGCCCAGGCAAGGAGGGGAGGTTGGGCAGGTCGGGTTGCATAAAGATTGCCTTGTGCCCTCCCCGAGTTGTAAGCAGAGGCTCTGCCCAGCTCCAGGCCTGGAGTGCTCTTTGCATAGAGTTGGCAATGCCGAGAAGTAAACATAAGGATAGGAAATCAGAGGTCTGCTGGTCCTGGTGGGGACGATGGTGGGACTCGAAGGAGTGTGTTCCATAAGTAACCACGGTGGGAATTAGGACACTGGAGGAAGAAACAGGCCGAGCCTGGCAGGAAAGCCTTTTCAAGGCAAGATGTCTGACTCTGCCCCTTTACTGCCTTGGCACAGCCAACTCATGTACACACATATTTACACATTAACAAATTGTCCTCCAGCGAGTGTAGCGTCTCACAACAGAGGAAGTAGCAAGTAATTTATCAGCCACAACACCTTGCGTTATTTTCCCTCCAATGAACTAGGACTGCATTTGTGTACATTTTCCTCCTGTTTACCACAAAGCCAGCAAGGGCCGTGCCCAGAGCCTGTGACAGGCTCCAGGGAGATCAATAGGAACATTCATGCAGAATTAAAGACTCACCTACAGCCTTACATCTCAGGCTCATAAAGATGCTCCCAAGTGATTATTTTTTTCTTCATCGTCTAAAGACTCCTATCCATGGAGATTTTATGTTTTCAAATGTGAGCTTGGAAAATGTTTTCTTCCATAATTAAATGGAATTGCATAATGTAATTTGAAGCCCTTTTTATTTTGCTTCGGGCTGTGTAAGGAACATCCTTCTTCTCTCCCAGTTGGGTGCTCTTTTATGCTATCCTGGCAGGAAGCTACTAGATCCATCAAGTGCTAAAGATCGTAGCACGGGGATAAGGGGACGCTGTGTCCCAACAGGCCCTCATATTGATCCCACACTTGGCAGTTTGCAGAGGGCTTTTATATCTGTCCTCTTCTCTACTCCTCACAACTCTTAGGTCAGCATGGCTGTTCCTATTTCACCAATTAAAAGACTGAGGTTGAAAGGTTTGTCTACGGTTATGGAGCTAACACATGGCAGGGTTGGGACTTGAACTTAGGTCTTCATACTCATCCTCAGAAAATGACACAAGTTCAACACCATTTTGCTCCCCTCCTGAGCTCTTCTCACTGTATGTCCCTGCTTTCTGCTGCATTTTATCTTATAAATTCAGGGTTAACCCTCCCCAACACTGAAGCCACAGCTGCCAAGCTTCAGATACGTGATCGCCTGCTTCGGGGACAGTCCCCAGGATGCTTTCAATACTGACAAGCCCCAAACTTGGGTCAGCTCGTGCTGGGAGTGGGCAGTGCCCAGCTCTATCTACTATGGCAAAAACTCCAAGCCTTTCAGGCCTCCACATGCTAGACATCAAATGCGCATTCACTAACTCAGAGCTATGGGATGATGTGTCCTGCTTCCTGTACCTGACCTGCTGGCAGCTCAGCGCTCTACTGAGGCTGTCATTGTTCACTTTGCCCAATTCCTCTTGGATCAGGATGTTTCTGTGCGAAGACCCAGTGTGATTTGCCCCAATCCCACACCCACTGGGCACAGGCCAGCCTGCTTTGGAAGGCCAAGTTCCACACCTCGATAAAAACTGCAGGCTCCAAGAAGTATTTCAACTTCTTAAAAACGGCTTGTGTTTGGTTGAAATGTTTTATTTTAGTCATAGCAATTAGATGTTCTTGTTTTGCACACACATCTTCCAACAGAATTGGCTTCAGCACAGGTGAATGGGACTTAATGGGTTGGGAAAGCTTGGGGTGGATGACAATCCCAACCATGAGGAAAGCTCCCACTGGGAATCTCTTCTCCTCAGAGTGTCAGCTTATCTGGTTTACTTAGCTTTCCAAGCAATGTGTGACTGATTCGTTCATTCATGTATTCAAAAGATGTCTGAACTCTTATATATGCAAGAATCTGTGCTGACTATCAGGAAATACAACCATGGCCAAGGTAGACATGGGGGGTCCCTGTGTGTTAGTTTTTCATGGTCTAATAGAGAAGACAGGCAATGCAAAGGAAATTATAAATGGTATTTGGATCAAGCTCCCTAACACTAACACCAGAGAAACTGAAATATAATTATGAACAAGGGTGAGGGATAGAAATTGGCTTCTGGATTTTGCCAATAGATTCAGAAAGCTATCTGGCATCTGTTAACCTCAGACTGACCACTGACCATTCATACAAATATCCTTTTTTTCATACATATTTGATATTCATACAAATATCATACCCTTTTCCTTTTAAAAATGTCACAGGGAAAAGCAGAGTTGATGGTGGCTCTGAGGGTTATCAATTGTCTCAGTCTTGGTCCACCTCTGGGATACAGTGTCCAGTTCTGAGGGTCACATTTTTCAAGGAAAGGAGGACATTTAGGGCCCTTCTAGGCCTGCCAGATTTAGCAAACAAAAATACAGGACATCCAGTTAAATTTGAATTTCAGATAAGCAACAAATTCTTTTTTTCATAGAAGTGTGTTTCAAATAGTGCACGGAAGATACTTATACAAAAGAAAGA
>NW_017731940.1:464008-480630 GCF_001890085.2 Hipposideros armiger
AAAGAAAGAAAGAAAGAAAGAAAGAAAGAAAGAAAGAAAGAAAGAAAGAAAGAAAGAAAGAAAGAAAGAAAGAAAGAAAGAAAGAAAAAGAAAGAATGTTTATCTGATATTCAAATTTAACTGGGCATCCTGTATTTTAATCTGACAGCCCTCCTAGAGAACAAGATTGGAGATAAGGAAACCCAACACTTTGTCTCAAAATGAATAGTTGAAGGAGCCTGGCTTTTTAGCTTGAAGACAAGGATAGCAAGAACCTAGATTTGTGTAGGGAAGCATTTTCCAAACAGTGTTTCTAATAGTATATATGCAAAAGAGTAAAAGATACACTGGGAGAAAAAAAATAGGTTTGGGTTCAAAAATGGGGGAGGTGAGAAGTTTGGGAAACATTGCATGGATTCTCATTTTGGGGCTTGCACTCTACAGCAGCGTAGCAACAGCTCTGAACAGTCTTGCAGGAAACACACCTGGTTGACCTCGTTTAACCCAGCATGTCCACAGAATGCTATTTCTGGGCCTTTGTTTGTTTTGATATGTTTGTTTTATATAAAGGACACCTATTTAGCATCATGCAAACTTCCTACTCTGCTCAGCATACTTTGAGAAACACATATAAAAAATGAAAGTTGTCTTCAAATTATCCCAAATGCACCGGGGTAGGGAGCACGCGGATTTCAGCTTTGCAAACCGAAGGGCAGATCTGGACTCAATGTATGGACACATCTGGGAGACAGACGAAGACTAGAACTTTCTAGCAATTACGACAGTCTGCAAGGTAATCAGCTTCCTGTTCCTGGAGCCCTCTAAGCAGAAATGAAATGCCATCAGCGACACCAGAGGCAATTCTTGTTCTGTGTAGGAACTTCTCAGGGTCTGCTCTGAAAGGTGTGTTCACGTGAACCTCGGAGGGGGCCTCCACCAGCGAACTCCCTTTAAACTATCCCCCAAGCTCTATATGCTTTCTGCAGTTGAGTCAGTCCCTTCTGGATCCATTCTCACTGTGTTCCCTTCACATCTATGGGTCAAACCCTCACCAGTTAGTGATCTTTGCTCTGCTCTGAGCTCCCTCATAGCTACTGTGGGTCTTAGCTGTCAGGAATCCCACCCTGAGCCTCTGGGAGGGGCTTATAAAACTGAGACGTAACGTGGAGCTCACAGCAGAGCTTAGCAGCCCAGGAGAGGGTGGGGTCCTGAGAACCCCAGCCCCATACTCCCCTAGGTCTGCGAGACCACCCCCCGCAGTGCCCATGGTGTAGTATAGATCACCACATATCTGAGGCGTTTGGTGTCCTGGAAGCCAACAGAGGGTCAAATCCCAACTCTGCCCCTTCCCGAGTCTATGACCTGGAGAAATTGCTTAGCCTCTCCAAGCTGTAGTCCCCTCTGTGAAGAAAATGGAAATAAGGATATTGCAGTATAGTATTCTGAAAATCAAAAGAGATTAATAGTAAAAGACCCAGCAGAGTGCTCAGTACATAGTGGACATTCAGTTAATGTTTATGTAACGGATGATTGTGATTGATTCCATCATGGTAAAAACTGTCAGAGAAGCTAAAGAACTTCTTTAGAAATGCACGAATCAGTGTGCCAAGATATCAGGCCCCAGCCAAAGCACTACGCTGGAAATTGTCTAGACCTTGGCTGCCTTCCTTTTGAGAATCTGTGCTTGAGAACAGAAGGGAAGGCGTGTGTAGTAGAGAACACAGCTTTCCATTCCTGCAATCTAGGAAGAGCACTGGACCTGGGGGCAGGTTGCCCCGGTTCTTGGTTTAAAAGACTCTTCAACCTCATCCATTCTGGGCTCCAGGCCTCATCTACGGGATAAAGGGCTTGGACTCAGGTTGTTTCCAGGTTCCACGAGCTGTGCCTTTGAATTCAGGGGCAGCGAATGCAGATGTTTAAGTACTACTAACGGCCTATGGTACTTAATAAAAAAAAAGACCTTGTCAAACTAAAGCAGCATGTGTGTGTGTGTGTGTGTGTGTGTGTGTGTGTGTGTGTGTCCATGGCAACATGCACTATACACAAGGTGCTTTGAAATCACTTGAGCTGTCCCCTGCTCTTGTGCCTGACTGTAGGTTTGGCAAATGAAGAGTTAGACCCAGAATTCCTTGTGAAGGAGTGAGATGAGCACTGACCTCAGAATGGGGAGAGCTGGGTTCGAGTCCTAGTCCTGACTCCACAGGCAAAGCTTACTTTCTGTCTCCAGGGTGTGACAATGCCCTCCATCCCCATCTTTCACGTGAGGGGTTTGCTCCCAGGATCTCCAAACTCTGTGTCCCTTGGGAAAATGTCTCTGATCTATTTTCGCTTGGATTTGCATGCTCGCCACAAGGATTATCATCTGGCTGACTCAAATTGTGCTGATTTCTTTTGTTTGATCTGCTCTGGTTTCATAACACAAGCTCTGCAGCCAAGTTTAGCCCTTCTTGGATTATGGGAGTGTCAAATGAAGGTATTGGAGTATTTGTCACGGTTTCTGCCGAGGATACTTGCCCCGCCTTCCCCGCCCCGCCCCACCCCGACACTCCCTTCCATCTGGCACAGGCAAAACCCCTCCCCCTCCGTGAATGACATGTTAAGTGGAGTCTGGTTTTCACATTAGCTGAGAAGAGGCCCTGAAGTCAGAAATCCTTGGCACATGAGTCACTTTGTCTCTTTGTGCCTCATTTCCCCCCAACTATAAATAGGCGGAGTCTAGCACTTTCTCGTCTCCCGGTGTTTGCAGCTCCCAGCAAAGGTGGTTTTGGGCAGATGAGGTGTCCCTTTCCCCCTGGCAGGCCTCTACTTTCACAGGTGGTCTCTCTTGAATGTCACAGACCCTCTAGTAAAACAATGTGCCTCTCTGTCTCTTCTTCCACTCGTGGCCCCCTCCGAACCCCCATCATCACTGCTTGAGTGCACTTTCTAACACGCAGACGTCACCTTTGCTGGAAAGCCTTCAGTGGCTCCCTATTACCTTCAGGGCAAAGGCCTTAGCAGGTGATTTCATAGAAACCACAGTGGAAACTCGCACTGACCACCAGAGACGCAGCCCGCAAATACCAGCCTGACACGTGCTCCTTCAGTGGGGTCTGTGAGGAGCAAGGCTGTGTGCTCAGAGCAGATGGGGAAAAACAAGACTTGGCCCTGTGTCTAAAAAGCTTACACATGTTTGAAAAAGGTCGACGGGTACACAAAAATGTTTTTATTTTTTAAATCCTGGAAGTGCTCTTAGAAACCATTGACCTTGCCCAACTGTCTCACTTTACAGTAGTGGAAACTGATGTCACAGAATTGGCAAATTAGAAAGAAAAACATGCCTTGGAAGAGGTCTCCCTGCGTCTGCTGCACCTCTACCCCCAGGAGCCTCTCTCTACTCTGCAGCCACAGTCATCTTTCTGAGCAGCTTGTGACCTTGTCCCTCTCCACGTGAAACTTTTCTGGGGCCCCCACTGTACCTACGATAGGAGCCAAACTTCTTCCCAGACCTGTGGTGCCCAGCATGGTCAGCTCCCTGCAGCCTGGCTGTTCCCTCTGATGGGAATGCTGTTCCCCCAGGTCTTCAGGCTTTTTTGTGTCATTCAGTGTCAGATCTAATGGCCCCTCCTCGGGGCTGCCCTCCCTGGCTATACGTGCAAGGGGAATAGATGATGCACAACCCCGTTCACTCCCTTCCTGTCACCCTGACTGCATGTGTTCACAGCACACACCACCATTCGCATCTTCTTGCTTATTTAACTGGTTCTTCTTTATTATCTGGGTCCACTCACCACAGGATAAGCTGCAGGAGGACCAAGACTAGCCTCTATCACTAGTGTCTACAATATAATTGGCTCATAGTTGACACCTAAGAAACATTTGCTGAGTGGCTAAGCAAATGAACACCTATTGATGGAAATTTGACAATGCAAACTAGTATAAAGAAGCAAATAAAAATACTTCCTCCTTCTGGATATTACTTCTGTTAATATTTTGGATTATTTCTTTTTTTTTTCAGGTCTTTTTTATGTAGATGTATGACTTATAGTGTATATTTAATAAAAGTTAAGATTATGTTAAATTATGGTTTATATCCTGCTTTTTTTACTTATCACTGTATTGTATCTCCGCGTGTTGCAAAATAAACTTTTAAAATACTATTGTAAGTGTTGCATAGATTTTCATATGAATGTAACAAAATTAATTTAAGCATTTCCAACACTGATACTATAATTTTGCTTTCTAATTGATCTACTTTCCATCCAAACCATTTTAATAGAAGTTGGTTTTCAAGATACTTCTGTTAACTGTTCCTCACTGTAAGTAGTTGGGTAAAAGATGTTACTTTCTTTCTAGAAAATGTCAACAGACCAACACTTAGTTTTGTATGTTTTCTGTGGCCTCTTTCAGTGGAAGTTGACTTAGTTCATGATCTAGTTACTAAGCCAAAGATATGTGGTTATAAAGGGTTGTTTTTAAAACTTCCTGTTTGAAAGATAAATCAATTTAAATGTTCATAACTGAATGACATGAACGGGGAAGTGGAGGCCGTTCCTGATTACCGCGAATGCAGGCTCTTAGCCCAGGGATGTTTTCCTGATGAAATTAATTAACATTCAGGTACAGAAGATTCGAGAGTTTCCAAATATCCATAGACAGAAAATCGTTACGAACTAAAAGAATATGAAAGATAACTAACTCCTTCACTTTTTAAGAAAAAGTCAACTGAGGCTCAGAGAGAGACAACCTCTTGGCCAGGATCTCACAGTAAAAGTGGTGGGGCCCCTTTCCACCCACACTTCCCTCTGTTCCTTCCTTCCTCCTTTCGGCATCTTTCATGAGCTTGATTTCAGAAGCGATTTCACAGAGCTGGAAGAGATTTGAGAGATGAACTCCTCCAACCTTTTCATGTTTGAAGACGAGGAAATGGAGGTCCAGACGAGGGAAGGGCGTTCCAGCAGGTCACCACACCACCAGTTTGCGGCGGGGCTGAGATGAGAACCCACTTCCTCTTCTTTCTCATCTACCGGTATATCCACTGGCTTAGCTGTGTGGGCCCCTATGAAGTCGGCAGTGAGCAGCATCTGCCCTTGGGCTGCTGTCTTTCCTTGAGTGCTAAGAAATCGTGTTAGTCCGCATAGAGAACTGAGAGAGCAGAACCTTGATTACAAGCCATCCAACATTCACGGTGTATTGGCTGTGAGCGCAGCACGGTAGTAGGGCTGGGGGATAAAACGACACGTATGGCTACCCATCCCCCTGTCCCCATCCCCCACCCCACGCAGCATTGTGCCCCCTCAGAGCACACGGACCTCTCCGTTCTATCTACTGCACTGCTCACGGGATCTTTCGATCGTTGACCTCCCCCAGGAGACTACTAGCTTTCTGAGAGCAGAAGCCCTTTTTCTGTCTTTGTTTCCTCAGCATTCTATGCCTTTTTAAATTGGTGCCTGGTACATAATAGATGCGCCACAAATAATTTGTTGAATGACTGAATAAAAGCATAGTCTCTGTATTAGTTTGCTAGGGCTGCCATGGCAAAAATACCACAGACTGGGTGCCTTAAACTGTAGATATTTGTTTTTTTTCACAGCTCTGGGGACTGGAAGTTGAAGATCAAGGTGTCGCCAGGCTTGGGTTTTTTTTTTCTGAGGCTGCCTTCCTGCTGCCGGTTTTCACATGGTCTTTCCTCTGTGCACCCACATCCCTGGTGTGTCTCTCTGTGTGTCCTAATCTCTTCTTCTTTGAGAAGCACCAGTCAGATTGGATTAGGGTCCAATTTACAGGCCTCATTTTAATTGAATTGCCTCTTTAAAGGCTTTAGCTCCAAATACAGCCACATGCTGAGGTAGTGGGGGTTCAGGCTTCAACATATTCATTTTGGGGGAACACAATTCAGTCAATAACAGTTCCCTATCTTTCACCAGCTCACAGCTTAAAAGGGAGGAGGGACACACTAAAAACTGGAATGATAAGACAATGTAATAACTGCTATAATATAAGAAAGTAAAAGCTTTGGGGAACCTAGATGACAGTTGATCACGATAGCTGCCTTGGCAGGCACTTCTGTGGGCCAGGTGCTCTTCTAGGCACAGATGTATTATTTAAATTAACCCTTGCCAGGATTAAATGTCAGCAAATACACTAGTGCCTGCCACATCAATCACTGTGCTAGAAGCTAGAGATCCAAAGTGATATAAACTTAGGTGACAGTTTAATAAGAAAGTGGACATACACGTATGTCTGGTATGCTGCCTCCACCGATTTCTGCCATGTTCATGGCTCCCATACCACTTATTATTCCCCAGCCAGGTAATTTAGTCTGTGTCCAACCAGGGAAATGGGAAGTCTTTCGGCATTTAAAAAAAAAAATTCATATTATGATGAGCCCTTTGCAGAACAAGAAAATGAGGCATAGACAGTAAGTAACTTCCCCACGTCACACACCAACTAAATTGTAGGCTCGGGCTTAACTACTCTCATGCTGGCTCCAAAGTCTACTCTTTTAACCAGCACCCCTTACTGCCTCTCCATGAGAAGGAATCTTATTCTTTTTGTCCCAAACAGGAAGGGGAATGTGAGGCCACTGCAGAAAGGAGCAAAATTTAAGCTGATCCAAAGTGGTGTTAAGAGAGCAGGGAAGAGAATTACAAATAGCGAAAACAGGATTGTAAAGGTTGAGGTCTGTAAGGAGATGGCTGAGTAAGGCTGGTAAGTGAGGTGAGGCTGGAAAGGTAAGCTGGGATCAGCTTAAGTGAGGTCTTATTTTATATAATAGTAAAATCAGGCTTGATTCTCTCTAGATGCTAAGGAGCTATTGGATAGTTTAGCAAGAGATCATTTAATCTTACTTCTTGATTTTACCAACAAGGAAACCAAGCTCCAGAGAGAAATGACTTGCCCAAGGCCACACGGTTGGAGGCCGTGCTGCCACCAGCACCCAGATCTCCCAAACCCAGTCTCATGTTACACTCTGTTACACTCTGCCTCCATAAGTATATGAAAACCGACAATGTAATAAAATGGGGTGTTGTTTTTTTAATTTGTGTTTTCATATGTCTTCCTATGTCTTCCATCCAGTTTTCACCCACTCTCTTTTTTCGGCAATTATTGAGTGCCTCAAGTGTTAACAAATCAATAATATCTTTTCATTGAAAATAACTCCTATGGTTCCAAGTCAGAAGGATCATTTAGAAATCGCTAATAAATGTAGTTCTCTGTGTGACTTTGCAAAATGTGGCCAAATGGCTCACTGCTATGTTTCCTAGACTAGAAGGACCTGTATTTCTTATGTCTAATAGACACAGAGATATAGAGATAAACAGCCACTCTGGCCAGGTTTGTTTTACCAAATAAATATATTAGGTCAGCAAGCACTTCCTGGCGCCTCTTGTATGCCAGGCACTGTGCTAGAGTCTCGAGAGTCAAAGTTATAGAAATATAAGCTGGGTTCCTCAGTGAAAAGGCTCTCCCCAATGAATAGTGAAATGCACACGCGTACATGTATATGCAAGTCTGGTATGTGGTCTCCGGCCATTTCTGCCCTGCGGATAGCTCCTCAGAGTAGGGGATTCAGTCTGGGTCCACCCAGGAAAACGGAAGCCACTCTAGGTCTCTCAACATAGGCAATGTAATATAAGGAATTGGATGCACAGGTGATAGGAGATCTGAGAAGCCAAACGGGATGGTGAGGAACCAGAGATTAGCAACACAGGAAGACCTCACTGGAGGGACACAGGAGAAGGTGGTGTTACAAGATCCCAGGAGCCGGGGCATTTATTTGGCAGGGGCCGGAGGCCCAGAGCACAAGAAGCCACAGCTGGAGATGCCTCTGGAGGCAAAGAGGAGAAGAAACAGCAGCTTCCCCCTCTCTCTCCCCTAACTTCCTATCATACACTCTCATCAGCCAAACTTGCCTTGAAGCGACAGGGCAGGGAGCCTGGAACATGCAGGTCTCTATGATGCAAAGCAGAGCAGGAAGCAGGAGGAGCGGCTCAGGGAACAAACAGGGGCTGACTGGCACCCCCGGGGTGACCTGGGACAAACCGCTTGTCTCTCAGAGTCTGCATTTCCTCGTTGGTAATTTGAGAAGAATAATACCTCTCACGTTTGTTGTGAGACTTACATGAAATAAAATATGTGAAAGCACTTTACGAGCTTCAAAAGGCATGCATACAAATTAAGGGCTTTGTTATTGGTTTTAATCCAAACTGCTTGGGACGTTAGGCTCTCATAAAAAAGAGCGGTGTTCAGGTGTCATCAGGAAGTTAGGAATGCCTAGCTAACTCCCTAAGGGAAACAGCAATGCATTTCACCACCTATTTCACTCTGTCACTCTGGTCCGTCACATAACTGAAAGCGTGTCAGAGCAGGCTCTGTAACCTATTTGGGGATCTGTAGTTTTAAATTTTAAAAAGTGACAAATAAGGAGTGCTCTAGAAATTACCACAAGACCATTTATTCCACCCTTTTCATTTTTACAAAGGACCAGAGAGAAGACGGAGTTCTGGGCAGAAAGAGACATACAGCCCCGGAGGAGCCTCCTTCCTTCCTGGACCAGACAGCTAGCTCTTCCTTGGACCTTGGAGTTTCAAATTAGTCTCACGGAACAATCTGTACTTTCAACTTTTCCTTCCTCCTTTTCTACTCATCCTTATGTCTCCTTTCTTCCCTTTCAGTCACTTATCTCTTCTTTCTCATAATCTTTGACAACTCAGTTTCAGACTTCCTCTATTCTCTGCTGACGGAGAACAGGAGCTTAGCACTGAGTCATACCTACTTTAAGTTGAGAGGCTGTAAACTTTTCTACATAACTCAATTCCCCTTTGACATCAAGTGTAAGAAAGTATCATCACAAACCCTTGGAGACCAGGTTTTCTGCTAGCCTCAGAGCTTATTGTAAAAACCATAAGGCACAATCACTTCCTTTCTCCTGGCAGAAAGTATAGGTCACAACTTCTGACTAAAGCACCAAGCCGCTCAAACCAGGCCCGTCAGAATGGGGGTATTTTTTCCAACGGCACGAGGTGATTCGACACGTTCACCCAAGAGCGACTGTGTCTTCTGTAACTTCTAATGTGTCCCAGTGTCCAGTGACATTGGTCGGTAGATGGTAAAGTTAAAGGGTGTATCCCTCATTTGTCAAATGAAGAGACTGTGCTTGATTTTAAGTTCCCTTCTAGCGCTGACATTTAAGAAATCTGTATCCTTCCACCAAAGAAGGCCTATTATGGTCACAGAGGCACTAGAATGGTAATAATCCCCTGAGTGACTCATGGAATTCCCAGCGGCCCTCTCTGCATTGACATTTTGCTGGTACAGAATCTGTGGCATCTTAAAATGTCAGAGCTGGAAGAGCATCAAGTCATCATCTACTATGAGTGCATTGAGGAGTCTAGGACCTGAAGCTTATGGGTATCCATTTACTGGTTCCTTCAACAGGAATTCATTGTGCCCATGCTATGTGCCAAGCACTGTACTAGGTCCTGGGGTGCTATAGTGAATAAGAGAGGAGGTATCTGCCCTCACATATACATGATAACAAGGAAACTAAACAATAAGCAAGATAAGGATGGTTTGTAATAATTGCTTGAATGGTAACTTAAAAATGTAATGGATTCATTCACTTTATTCAATGGATATTGAATCCATTGAGGTGGTGAGGGGTGACTTTTGCAAAAGTGGCACTTAAGATGAGATCTGAAGCTAGAGAAGAAACCAGCTGTGGAAACCAGGGTGCAAAAAAGTTATAGGCTGAGGGAATAGCATGTGCAAAGGCCCTGAGGCAGGAAAGCCCTTGGTATATTTAAGGGTTGGAAAGGCAGCCAGTCTGGCTGGAATGTAATAAGGGAGAAATGGTATGAGGAGTGGCTAGTCTAGACTGGCCTTATGGGCTCAAGTAAATAGCTTGGGTTTTATTCTAAGAATGAGAAGCCATTGAAGGCTCTTCAGCAGGAAAACGATAACCTGGGTTTCATTCCTTAAAGATTCCTCTGACTGCAGGAAGAAAAATAGATTGTAGAAGAGAGACTGAGGCTATTGAAATAGTCCAGACCAAAAAAAAAAAACAAACATAGACAAAATTAGTGGCAATGGAGATGGAAAGAAGTGGAAGGATTTGGGATATGTCTAAAACTAGAACCTATAAGCCTTGCTGATCTCTTGGATACAGAAACTGAGAATCAGAGGAATCAAAGAAGACTACTTGTAGGATTTTGAACAACTGGATAAACGGATGTGCCGTTGTGGATGTGGTAATGAATGTTAGAGGTGGGTGGGATTAGAGAGACCTATTTACTGTATAGGGAATCTGGGGTTCCAGGGGATACAGATTGAGTGTGTACAGGTTTGTGGATGGCATAAGAATTGGTATATTAGCCAACATTATCTACGCCTTAAGAGAAAGTGAGAACTTGAATTACTTTCCAGCATTGGTGTTCAATAGGTGTGATTTTTACCCCTAAAGGACATTTGGCAATGTTTGGAGGCTCTTTTGGTTGTCATGACTTGAGGGGTGGGGGGAGGATTGAAGTCCTCCAGGCTTCTATGTAGTCATAGAGACCAGGGATGTTGCTAAACATCCTTCAATGCACAAGACAACCCCAGTAACCAACTTAGCTGGCCCAGGTTGCTTTGGGGCATTTATGCAAATGAAGGCCCAGAGAGGTGTGTCCTAAAGGTGTCACTACAGAAGGACTGTTAAGAAGGAGCCTGGACTTGCTTCTGTGGTGGAGGCTGGCAGAGGCTGGTGAATATGGGGCTGGCAGAGTTTCCCTGTGGGTGGGGCCCCCGGAGAGGACTTGGAGCCCTCTGGGGCCTTGGGAAGAACAGAACATCGACTAGATCCAACCAGAAAGCATTGAACCCCGTGGGAGGCCAGGTGGGTGCACTGCCAAGTGAGTGCTGTCCAGCTGAGCAAGAGGGTAGGGATGTCGGGGAAATCAAGGGTTTCCAGAGGAAGAGAAAGAAGCTGAGGACCCTAAGGCAGAGGAGAGTAAACAGCAGGAACACCCGCCCTGAATTTGCGCTTCTTGGGGCTGTTTTTTCCAAACTAGATTGTGCTGGTTCTCCTAAGAGCCTGCGCAATACAATCACCTGGGGAGATGTTGAAAATACTCACACCTAGGCCCCACCCCAGAACAGTTATTAAATTAGTCTGGGCCCCAATCCTGGAACTTGAAAAATTCTTTCAGGTATTCTGGGTTGAGAACCACGGATCTAATCCAAGCATTGAAACACCAAGATACCTCCGGGGCCAGACAAGTAAAGGAGGAAATGAAGGCCCCATCTCAGGCAGCAGCCTGTACTCAGCTGTAACCCACCACTGCCTAGCAGAAATCTGAGCTCAGTGTTGCCAAAACTTCCCGTTTTCTTGTTTTTGTTTTGTTTTGTTTTTTCGAGATGCCTAAAATCCAGATTTTTTTTTTAAATGTTAGCTCCAAATACCTTAATATTCTGTGCCAAACAAAACATGTATGCAGCGCGCATTAGGCCCTTGGGCTGTCATGAAGCAACCCCTGATCCAGTCCACTGGTTTTCACACTTTTTTTTTTTTTAGCCACAGGAGGTTTTCCCTAAACAAGTTATTGTGTGGAACCACTATAGATGAAATCAATCCAAGCAGAACTTCAGTGGGAACAGGGCAGAGACACACTCCGCTTCAGCGTGCAGCCCAGGCAGTTCTGGTGGCTGCGTCTGAGTGAGGCCCCTCTGGCTCTGGGGCACCTCTCTGGTCCATTTATCAGATAGGAAAACTGAGGCTCTTCAGAACACAGGCCCAGAGCAGAACCAGCCCCACGGGGCCATTTAGAAATGTGTGGGGTTGGTTGGAGTTGTCCGTGACAAAGCAGACCCTGCTGTCATTTTGTGACTGGTGGCCAGGAATGTTAAACTTCCGGTACTATCCAGGACAATAAAGAATCATCCCACGCAAAATGCCGACAGCTCCCCACAGGGAAACATGTGACGAGAACGTGGAGACTCCGAGAGGGGACATCAGCTGGCAAGCTTACGGCAAGCGCGCACTAGAAATTTGGCCCCTGCCCCACAGGCTTGGGGACTTTACCTACACCCATTAAGGAGAGGTCCCTGGCTGGGCAAGTTTGGCCCTACTCCGACACACAGGGGAGAAAGGGATATTTTAAAATGAAAGCCAAGGGGCCTCTTGAGGTGGGGCAGCCACTCCATAAAGATCTGAGTGCCACATTTTGAGGTGACTCGGGGAAAGAAGACGAGGCTACCAGATCTCTTCAGCCTGGGCTAGAGGCCAGTGGTCAGCACGGAGAGGAGGCAGATCAGTTGCTGCAAGGAGCCGAGGTGCCGGGACATGCTGGAGGCAGGGCTGTCGCACAGGTTTGTTGGCCCTGTTGGTTATTTAATCCCTAGGCCAAAATATGAGAGGTTCAAAAATAGAATGAGGGAGCAGAAGGCGAAAGGAGGGTGTTCCCCAGCCCTCCAAGGGAAACAGAGCCAAAGGAGAACTCATTGTCTTCTCTTTGTCATCACAGTGCCACGCATTGTACAGTTTCCCCCGCTTATAAAAGCACTGCTACAGAATCACTGTCTCAATAGCCATGGGGCCAGGGCAGAATTATCCACATTTCACAGGCCAGGACATGGGGCCTCACCGTGGTGCTTACACGGCACTGCCCTTTGCAAGATCTGATTTTGTTTGTTCATGCTTACGCTAATCACCCTTGCGAGGAAAGTCAAGGGCGGTGGGATTCCTATTCCCAGTTTGCTGTTTAGACCAGAAGTTCCCAAACCGTGGTGGGTACCACCACCATGGGAGCGCTTGGTAAAAACATAGCAGGCCCGATCCTCTTTCAAGGGACCTGGGTCTCCATCCTCCCTATTAGCACTCCAGGTGGCTCTGATGCTGACAACACCCACCCAGGCTCTCCCAGCTCAATGACACAAGCCCACTCACCCTGTACTTGGATGTCATGGCAACGTCAAATGATGTGCGTTTCTACATGCTTATTCCCTTATCTGGGGATGGAGAAGAGACAACATCCAGTGGTGTGCTCGTAAGCCGGCTCTTGGTGAGAGGGGTGCCCCTGATGTGTCGTGTGCCTATTTGCACGGTGGGCATACTCCTACCATGCCAATCTCAAGCTACCAGTGTGACATCGCCGAGTGTGCCGCTGAGAAAGACATGTGCACAGTCGACACTTGAGAGACAGTGTAAGCCAGCCCCGGCACACATATTCTCCAAAGTCGGGGATCTTTCCCCGAAAATATCCGGGGTGGGCTCATGGTCTATGACAACAGCATTTTCAGGGGCCAAGACTATCATTACCACTATTTTACATGGTCTTTGAAGAGCAATAGACATGACTTTGAGTCCCAACTTTGTGACTCTTGGCTGTGTGACCTTGGATGACCCTAAAACCTCTCCTTATCTTAAAATTGGGAACAATAACACAGTCTTCAAAGGAAAACTTTAAAGACTGAAGGACATAACATATATAAAGACGTAAGCCAACATTGGGCAACTACCGGTTCTTAGTAAATGTCGGTGCCCTCCCCTTCCTCTCCCAGGCCCCTTGCATCTTTCAACTAGAAAGGACCTCCTAACTTCCCATCTCGATGGCTTGCTGGGGGAATCAGAGACTCAAGTAGGGCGATTGCTTTGCTTAGCATCCCACAGCCAGTTGGCATGAAAGCCGGCCTGCACCCTTGCCTCTTCACTGAAAAGGTCAGGAAGTTGACCACGAGACTACAGCCTGCCATCCTCACCCCTCATCCCCAAAGTCCACGCAGGTTGGTTTCCATGGGCCCTCCTGGAAGTCAGGCTGTGGGAATGCTGCATCAAGTCTGCAGTGCAGGGATTTTGTGAAGGTCACAGTCCGTGCAAACGTTCTGACAAAGAATGCCAAAGGCATTGTGCTTCAGCAGCCCGGGCTTTGGACTTGGGCTGGCCCTGCAGAAGGCTGCTTTCACCTTTCTGCCACAGATGACGGAAACGTTGAAGCGACGGATTGTGTCTCTGCTTCCTCTTCCCTTCACACCAGCTAATGTGTTTTTCATTTCTCTTGGCGGGCTCCATTTCCCCCATGTTCTCCCTAGCTCTTCCTCTGGGCTCCCCAGGGCTTCCCACAACAAACCTGCGTGCTTGGGCAGCTGAACAGTCTGGGGCTGTTGAAATGCATCCCGGATACGCCTTTGGCTGTGTTTTTCAGCCTCAGCCCCACCTCTGGTGGCTGGGACAGAGGGCCAGCCTCAGCTGTTCATGTGGCCCCTGTGTGCCTGCAAGCTGCTTATCCGGCCGATGGAGATGGTACCTTCCTCTTAGCTCTGTCACTAATTTACTGTGCTGGACCCCGGGAAAGACTTGCACCTCGATGCCTCAATTTCTTGATCTCTACAAATAACAACCGTAACAGTATCTTCGTTTCATATGGAGCACTGCACATTTTACAACAGTCCCTTTACCTGTGGCTTCCTGTTTAACCCAATTACAACCTGCCAGGTAGGTAATACCACAACACGTAAGCTAGGACTGCAACCTGGAGCTGCTCACCGCATGCCCAGGGCTTTTTGCCCTAACCACCCCCCAGCCCCCCAGCTGGCTCTGTCATTAAAAGGAGGAGGCTGGGCTGTGACATCAAGTCTGCGGTTCTGTTCTGCTGTGTAGGACCTGCTTCATTTTCTTGGCTTCTCACCCTCATTCCTCAATGCTGCTCTCTTCCTATGGAACTCACTTTGCTCCCTGAGAGCCCAGGGGGTGACGGGGCACAGCTTGTGTGAGCCTCACGGAGCAACCAAAGGGTTAAGTGGAAGACATTCACTCTTTAAACTCCCCATCCGAATTTCTGGTGGAAGAGGCGCCACAAAGAAAACAAACAGAAACACTAATTTGAAAAAGCATGCATCCCTATGTTCACGACAGCATTATTTAAAATAGCCAAGCTATGGAAGCAACCTAGGTGTCCATGGATAGATGAATGGATAAAGAAGAGGTGGTACACATACACAACGGAATATTACTGAGCAATAAAAAAGAACGAAATCTTGCCATTTGCAACAGCATGGATAGACCTAGAGGGTATTATGCTAAATGAAATAAGTAAGACAGAGAAAGACAAATACCATATGATCTCACTTATGAACAAACAAAACAAAATAGAAACAGATTCATCCATATAGAGAACAAGCAGGTGATTACCAGAGGAGGGCTGGGGGATGAGTGAAAAAAAGTGAAAGGTATAGGAGATACAAAGTTCTAGTTATAAAATCAATAAGCCACAGGGTTGCAATATACAGCACAGGGAATATAATCATTCATATCATAGTAACTTTGTACTGTGACAGACGGGCTCTAGACTTGTCATGGTGATCCCATCATAAGGTATATTTATATATAATGTCATTTATATATTTATATAAATGATATAAAATATATGTTATATGTATTTATATAAAATGTCATTTCTAGAAAATGACATTTATATAAAATGTCAAACCCCTATGCTGTATACTTAAAACTAAAATAATTTTGTAAGTCACCTATACTTTAATAAAAGAAAAAAGAAGAGCTAGCACAAATCTTCCTGCTCTTTTCTGTTCTTTTTGTCCTTTTGTGCACTTGTGTCCTGCCACCAAGTTTTTTTTTTTGGACACAGAATGGATTTTGTTCTATTCTGTCCAGTTCCTTCCGGCACAGGGGTCAGGCAGAATGTGAAGTATCGGTGGAATCCATCAGCACCACAGACATCCAGGCTGATGGCTGACCACAGAGAGAACTTGCTCGTCCCATTTAATTGTTGCTTAGGAAAGTAAAGATGAAGGTGTTTACAGCCCAGAAAACACTTTAGGTGAGGGAATTTCCCCACATCCTATGAAATGCTCCCGCTCCCACCCTGCCTCTTCCACCAAGCACGGCCTTCTCCGATCTCCAGCTGCCATTCATGGCTCCTTCCGAAATGCAAACCCCGCCTGGCATCTCAGTGGCCATGCTTCTACTCTGCACTTCATCCTTCTCTGTATGACTTCTTTGGTTCTCTTAGTAGATTGTAAATTCTTCCAGCAAAAAGGCCATTTCTTTATCACATCACCACGACCATCACCCAATACTTAATAATAATGATGGTAAAAATAATAGCCCTGGGAAGTGTTGACTGGGTCTAGTCAAACAATACCTTATTTAATCTATTGAGGCATCAGCCTATTGAGGTTAAGTAGTATTACCATTCCCATGTAAGTAACTTTCCAAGTGTAACGGTGACCTTGCATCTTCTATTTTGAGATTTAAACTTCTGGTGTAATTCCATTTGACTGTGATTTGGATGGGACTTTTTGAAAGCTTTTTTCTTTGCTTCCCTCCAGCCAAAACTTAATGACTCTGTTTGCTATGCATTTACTATGCATACCAGTTTCAAAGGCTCTGTTTACTTGGGTCCCAGTGCTTGCCTGGCCCAGTGACCTGGGAGAGGTTTGTGCATCTGTATGGGATCCTCTCGTCCCTGAGGCAGGCCAGCTTTTCCTGGGGTTGCCTGACCGACTTCTCCTTCCCTTCTTCCTGCCTCTCCTTGCGTACCTATAAAACCTTTTGGTGCTATTAAGAGCAGGAAGGAAGTCTTTGTGACAAGGAGGCCACTGTCTTCCCTCAATGCTGGCATTTTGGAATAAACCTGCTTTTCTCTCTTTTTTTTTTTTTTTTT
>NW_017731940.1:480640-504349 GCF_001890085.2 Hipposideros armiger
ATTTTATTGGGGAATTGGGGAAGGGGAACAGACAAGTTGCTGTCCTTTTGTTCTTCAGTCTAGTTGTGGAGGACGTCGCTTCACTGGCCCATGTTGGTGTTATCATTGCGCTCTTCCCGGGTGAGGTAGTTGCTCGCCAGCCATTGGATGGCCACTCACGGCAGCTCACGGGCAGCTCACGAAACCTCACGCCCACTGCCGTCCAGACTCACTGCAGCCTATGCCGTCGCAGGTGACTCAGGGCAGCCCAGTTCTCCAGGTCGAGCTGTTTGTTGTTCACCATCTTAGCTGTAGAGGGCGCAGCATCACTGGCCCTCATGTGGGATCCAAACCGGGGCCCTACTGCTCAGAGCTGACATCCCAAGCCAACTCCTAATCAACACGCCACTCGGCCGGCCCGGAATAAACCTGCTTTTCTTTCCACCAACCTTGCCTCTGGAGTTTTGGCTTTCATGAGGCGAGCAGCAGGACCTTTTGCACGGTAACACATGGGTTACGCAGAAGTCACAGAAAGAGCTAGGATTTTCAACCCAGTTTTGCCTGCTTCTCTAACCCCCAAGCTGGTGTTCACAACTTCTATGGTAGCCTGCCTCGCACAATGGCTGGGAGAACAGGCCTTCCATGGCCTTACTAAGAGTCGTCACTATCCTAAGAGAAAGAATACTTAACAAGGTCATTTCACCCCACACTTATTTCACTTATGAGGAAATTATAACCAAAGAGGGGAAAGTGAGTCAACCTACGTGACCTGACCAGTTGGTGGCACAACAGCCAGCCTCACGCCATTTCCCCTACTGCCTCCAACCTCTCGGCCCCTTGCTTTCCTGAAGAGCTTCCAAGAGACTGGAATTGCTGGGCATTGGAGAGCTTAGGCAGGAAGAGGGTGTAGGCACGAAGGTATGTCATGCTTCACGATCACGCTATATAGGACACCAGGGACACCTCAGCTTCCCTGAAGCTCTACTTTCCTGAAAATTTGTGCGTAGATCAAGTACTGACATTCCCATTCCAGTAAGTCAGCCTCCGGTGGGTGGGTCAGTTTGGCTCGTGGCTGGGCATCAGTGCCATTGCTTTGTCCTTGTGCTGGCTGTCAGGTGACTGTATGTATATGGACTTTAGGACATATGAGATTCTGTACGTCCACATACAGTGTACAGTACACAGTCCATACACATATGGTGTATATACAGAGGGTGCCGAAAAATGTATACACATTTTTAAGAAAGGAAAAGACCATTAAATGTGCAGTACTCAACGTATACCAATAACAAACGATGAATTCAAGTCACGTTTGACTTCCGCAATTACAAGAGGTGCTGAAAGTGGTTACCATCAGTGTAATTTTAATACAGTTTTTTCCTGACTTAAAATGTGTATACATTTTTTGGCACCCTCTGTATATAAAATGTATATATATATATGTATGTATGTATGTTATATATAAAGCCTCATGAAATTATATTCTTTCATTGCGACCTATGTCCCTGGGTTACTATTAATATTTAGCTCACTACTGACATTTTATACCAGATAATTCTTGGCTGTGGGGGATGTCCTGTGCACCGTGGGATATTTAGCAGCCTCCCTGGCCTCCACCCACTAGATGCCGGTGGTGCCTCTCCACCCCACATGGTGACAGCCAGAAATGTTTCCAGGCATTGCAAAATGTCCCCAGAGGAAAAATGTCCCTCGGTGGAGAACCACTGATTTAGCCTCATGCACCCCGTGGTCCTTTGGTGCCAGTTCATGAAGAGATCAACTACCCTCAACTCCAGCTAGGATTTATACTGTTAGGATACTCTGACCTGCAATTTGAAAATATTTTTATGGTTTCCAAGTATTGCATGCTTGCAATGTGCCCGACGGTAGCTAAGTGATTTAGCTCATTTATGTCCTCACAAGAACCCTGGGGGGCAGCTGTTGTTTCCAGGTTACAGATGAGAAAACGGAGACTTGGTGTGGCTTGTCTACAAAGCTACCGCAGCTACCAAACTGCAGGGAAGGAGTCAAGACCAGGTTTGTGCCCTTCACCTCTGCGTGAATGTTTCCGAATCTAGTAAGCCCAGGTCACGCTGGGCGTGTATTGTAATCTCTTGGGTGCTTGGGGCAGAAATAAATCTCATGAACCACTGCTATGTGCTCTGACATCATTGGTTGCTTATCCCAGAATCACTGAATATCATCAGGGTTGGAAGAGACCATCAGAACAATCTAACCCAGCAAGACATTCATCTGATAATCACACACTTAAATGAGCAGTGCAATTATATGGAGTACTCTGATGGAAAGGTGATATGACTAGGGAACAGACCTGGCCTGGGGTCAGGGAGTGGATGCCTAGGGAGTGGATGAATCAGAGTTAAAGGGTCAAGTAAACAGGAAGATGTTACAAGCAAAGAGATTCCTAAGTTGGCAGGAATGGCACCTTAGGACCATTTCTGCAGGATTTCTTAGGGTTGTCAGGAACCCACTGCAGAAAAGGACACAGAATATAGGGACTTGAAAGTCCTGTAGGGGTTGACGGTGGGGAGAAGTGACTGTCATAAAATTACAAAACTGCGTCCAATCCCCTCTCTCTTACAGAGGAAGAAACAGACCCAGGGAAGTTACTTGTTCCAGGACACACAACTAAGGGATTGCAAGAGGTGGTGTGACAAGTGTATCACTGATATTTCCAGGAACAGTGCCACCTCCTCCAGGTTCCCTGGCATTGCTTGAGCCTCGCTTCACCCCAGAAGGAGTCCTCCAACTCTGAAAGGATTTCGCTTTGCCCTAAAGAGTGGTGAAAATACTATTCTACAATAATTCACACTGAACATAGGACCCCATGCCACAAGAAAGGGGGCATCCACACTTGGGCTCAGTACCAGTTCAGCAATCAGGAACCCCCAAATAACTCATGCCCGTAGAGGCAGAACTTACAAAATGATAGTCTACAGGTCAGATCTGACTCACAGATGTGTTTTGTTTGGCCACACAATGTTTGCAAATATTTTCAACGCGTATTGCCACCATTTAAACATCAGATTTCATATGAAAATTCAGATTTCTAGCCTGCATTCCTACATGACAATTGCCGGCAGCTGCTGCCTGCCCCTCCTCACTTTCCCCAGTTGCCCACCTGCCCACTCCGTTCCACGAGCCACCTGTACTGCTTCCTGGAGCACAGCAGACCTGCAGCATGGCATGCATGCCCTGCCCTGTCCCACAACAGACCTCAAAGATCTGCAGACGGTGACCTTGGAGTGGCCCCCAGAGTCATCTGTCTGCAAACTGCTGGCCAATGCCAGTTCCTTCAGCTGTCACTGCTCCTCTGATTCCAGCTGCAGTCTCCTCCCTGTCCTGTCACCCTCTTTCTGACCACACTCTCTTAGGTTCATTTCCCTCTTAAAGGGATGTATTCAGAGCCAGGCAGAGAAATTAAAGAAAGTCTTTATATTATGCACCATTAGTTTTCACCAGCCCAGCAAGCACAATGTCTACCAATTTGAAGGCAGCCTCATAACGGACAAAGTTGATGCTCTGTCTTATGACTCTAGCCAAAAAGAATAACCCTCAGGGGAAAACATCAAATCATTTCCTGAGACTCTACGCTGGCCAACCTGGAACAATGTGGGAAGAATGACAAGCATCTTGAAACGTTTTTTTTTCATTTGTAAGCATAAGCAGTGAGAAAGGCCTAAGGAGAATACTTATAAAAACCCTTCTAAAATGCCAGTGATCTCACTGGCTATTGGAGGTTACTGCTCGCTCTCTCTGCTACCAGAACGAACCCAAGTGGATCTGTTTTGCCCTCTGGGGTTAAAACAGAACAGGTAGACAGCAAGAAAACGAATGGTGCTCCGGCCTAGGAATCTGCTACACTGGGGACTGCTGGGAACTCTTAGGCAGGTTACGCAAATTGCTGGGCCTCAGTTTCCTCACTTGTGCAATGAGGTTGCTGAGCCAGGTTGGAGGGTCCACAAATGAGGACAGGGCATCCGGAAAACAGGTTCTTTTGTGCAGCATCTCCCGGCCTTTCTCCAGTCATGGATCTCTGAACCGCTGATCATTTACTTAATGCTCCCTTTAAAACTGGCTTCAATTCTAGCCATAATTTTCTAGTGTAGCCTCATCCCAAAACATTTACAAGATTGCCGGATTTGATGTGTTAATTATGATTTCAGTGCCTATTAAAGTTTATATCCTCAGGAATTAACAGTTAAACCCATATCTGTCCACGTGCCACCTAAAATCATCTTGTTTGCATGTAACAAACACTTTGGGGACCTCAGACTTTGGGTTCACGGATGGACTTCAGGAAGCCCTTGAATCCTCTAAAATTGCATCCCAAGCTGTGTGTAGAAAAGGAGGGGATTTGTGGGGAGAGATTTTATAAATTTGCTGTGATTCTCAAAGGTCCATCTGTTCCATAAAAACACTGCGAACCATTGCCCCCAGTTGGATTCCTGAGAACCTGTCAGCTCTTTCTTGGAAAGGACTGGCCAGAGGAATGAAGTTTCTAAAATAACTTGCCTGGGGCTCATTTCAGCAAATTTCCTCTAATCTTCCTTTTTCGAGGCCTTATAATTGTCTAAGGAAATACCAACGAGCCGTTACTACCAAGAAGGGTGGGAGCGGGGAGGGCTTCTCCTGGACCCGAGCCTGGGAATTCCACAGGGCACAGCCTAGTCCTGACTTCCTCTAAATCCTGGGCTGGGTCGTCTTGGAGGTGCTGGAATGACAGCTCCCTGGAGAAAGGGGCCTGGCTTTGCTTACAGTGACTTTGTGAACACGTGGCAAAGCCCCCCAACTCCAGAATCTTGGGAGCACAGCCTCAGCAGGTCGTCCCTTCCTCCTGGAGGACCCGGAAGTGCAGCACGGCAGGACTGCCACAGGGAAAGGGGCAGAGACTCTAAATGCTCTCCCTCCAGCATCGCTTTGCCAGCCTGAATCCCTGCTACGTCTGCACCTGCCTGCTTTGCAGCTTGCTGAATTTCCATATGGCTGACCTGAATTGTTAAGTGGCTTTGATGGCCTGGCCATAGGAAAAGACCCATCAGCTCTCTCATGCCCTGGAAGTGGAGGGTGGGGGGGGAGGGCGCCTACTGCTTCCAGCAGAGAGGAATATGAGCATACCAGCCAGACATCTCACATTGGAGCCTGGAGCCTGTGCTATTGTAACAGGAGAGGGCCAAATGGAGGAACAGAGTTCTTCATCAAGGAGCAGCTAGAGGACATGCAGTAAACGTTCAATGAATGAATGAATGAATGAATGAATGGCAGCTACTGCTCAGGGCAGTTATGTGTGCTATTCACCGGGATGGAAAAGGTCGTCAAGGAAAGTGTACAGGTGATGCTGGAATGAGGCCTTGGGGTCAGGTGTCATTTTAACAACATCCGAGACAATACTATGATGTGGATAAACACAGGGCCACCAGAGCCTGGCATCTGACTGGGTTTGAATTCTGTCACTCCATGTGCCTGTGTGCCCTCGTGCAAATATTTTAACCCCTCAAAGCCCGAGTGTCTTCACCTACAAACTAGGGACAGGGATGGCGTGTGAGCACTAAGTGAGAAAAACCACATAGCCCCAGTTGCAGAGAGCCTCCCCAAATCTTCCCGGTGTTCCCCATCAGCACCGTTTTCATCATCAGAGAGGAAAGTGGGGTGGACATTCTGCAGGGAGAGACGAGTGAATGGAGCACAGAGGAGGCAGCCACTTTGCCTGTGATTCTCACAGTATCGTCATCTCACCTGAGCTACGCTGGGCTAGAGCTCGAAATCCTGCCAACAGACGTCAGAGGGGCCTTGTCGAAGGAAAGGGCGACCCCCTCGCCCTTCTCAGCAGCCTCTATTCTGATTGGCTACACTGCCCCACGCTGTCTGGTGGGCCCACTCTGAGTTTCTTCCTCTGACTGTGGGGCACTCAGCAGCAGGACAGAGCCTTCAGGGTCCAGCCATGGCGAGCGCCTGCATCCCCAGCCCTGGGGGCAGATGCTTCTGCTGGCTGTGTTTCCCTGGGACAGAGCAAAATAAGGCTGCCCAGCAGGCGTGGTTTCAGGCAACATGAAAGAAGGAGTCAGGATGCAGGAGGAGCCACAGAATGGCCAGCGACTGTCCCTGTACTTCTGCTCCTGGGCAGGCCCAGTGCCCTGAAGCTGGCGTCTCTTGGTGTCACGGGTCCTGGTGGGCCCTGTTCATTCCTCACATGTCTATCATCATCCCCTGTGGCTCGCACCCAGCTGCTTTATATTTTCTTCCTTGCACTGACATTACATCACGGCAGCAAGTGTTGTATCTTTCTATTGGGACAGTACTGGCCACCGGACTGAGCACTCAGGGCGCATTTGCGGAAAGCTGGAAGAATGCATGAATGCGTATCTGCAGTTCCATAGGTAGTGGTCAAATGGTGCGAGTTTGCCTCCCTGGCTGGGGGACAGGGATGGGAGTGGCGTGACGGGAAGGATTTTGTTCAGGGAAGCACTCCTGGAGGTGGCTTTTGAGCTAGACCTTAATGGATGGAGTGTAATTTCACAGGGAAGGCTGAGCAGTGGAGTATTCCAAACAGAAGGGACAAGTACTCAGACATGGAAGGCTCTCAGGATGTGGGAGAGATCAGGAACAGTTCAGCTTGGCTGGAGGGATGGCCATGGAAAGAGGAATTACAGGAAGCTGTGCCTGGAGATGTTTCCCCAGTATTGTAGAGCATCTCAAAGACCATGCCAAAGGAGGGCAGCCTGCCTCCCTGGGGCAGTGGCGAGCCAGTGATGGCCTTTAAGGAGGGGAGTAAGGTGAGACCTGATCACTGCTTTCAGGAGATCAATGCAGCAATGCCTTGCAGAGTGGATCTGAGGTGGCAGAGAGACAGGAAACAAAGGTCTGAAGCCAGAAACTTGAAGGACGCATGAACAGGGTTAAGGGGATCATCATGGATGTTGACTTAAAACAATGAGCAAGGAAGTGGAGAGTCAGAGATGAAGTTTAAGTGCCTACATGGCTGATTGAAAGAGGGTGAATGCCAATGCAGCATAAGCAGAGACGTCAGGAGAAGCAGGTCTGGAAAGGGAAATGATGCAATGTCTGCCCTGGTCCACAACGCAGATTCCCCATTTGGTGAACGCATGCAGACTTACAAGTGGCAAAGTCCTGCTGGCTGTTGGAAACAGAACCTGAAACTCTCAGGGTAGATAAGAGCTGGAGAAATTTGGGGCGTCACCTCCATGAAAGCCATCTCCATGGACCGAGGCTACTAGGCCTTGGAATCAGTATAATTTATAGGCTTGGGTAAATCTATATTTCTAATCCTGGCTCTGCTGCTTCTTATGTTAGGCAAGTCTCCTAACTCATCCGAGCCTCTACTTTTCCCTCTGTAAAATGGGAATGATAATAAATGTACCTCATAGGGCTTTGGTGAGAATTAAATAACATACACATGTGAAGTCCTTAGCATGGTGTCCACCAGTGGTGGACG
Organism: Hipposideros armiger; assembly: GCF_001890085.2. Lineage (NCBI taxonomy): Eukaryota > Metazoa > Chordata > Mammalia > Chiroptera > Hipposideridae > Hipposideros > Hipposideros armiger. The sequence goes on from NW_017731940.1 coordinate 488,094, forward strand.
AGTCCGTATACATAAACCATTATCAATATTGTTTTTAGATTTTAATTTAAGACAGAGGTTGCAAATACAAACGCCAACTGGGAAGATAAATGGATTAAGCCAGTTTTCCCTCTCAAAGGAACAGTGTCTATTCACCTTCAGCAGATTACTGCCCCCTGGGAATAGAGACCCAAGTTATCAGACTTGGCAATTTTTCAACAGACGCCAGACATCTAGATTTTTGGGAGCTGATGTCTCCCATTTCAAAATGATGACTAAATTTAAATCACAAAACAATATTGGGGCAGTGTATGGACTAAACAAAACACGTGTGTGGCAGCAGGGGTGTGGGAAGGGAGGCTGGTGTGGCCCAGGGCTGCCATTTGTGAAATCTAAGACAGGCTTCCAGCCCAATGCAGAGAACCTGGGTACCCCTTTAAAAGACAGAGCTGCCACTTCCTCCTCTGTGTGAAAAGACAGGCTTGCAGGGCGTGACCCTATCCCCTCCAGCCCTGCATTTCTGAGATCTCAAGAATCTGAGGATATGGAGCCTGGCCTTGATGGTGCTGAGATGAGCACTGGGAGCAGGCCAAGGCTGGTGAGCTGCCAGGCAGGCTGGAGGAGAAGCCCATGGTTATTTACCTCCTGTGGAAAAAGGCAAGCCAGAGAGGCAGTGACATCTGACCTGACTAGTTAAACCACTTTACTAAGAGCTATATCTGAACTGAACCAAGTCTGATTCTGAGTCCCAGTGTGTGTGTGTGTGTGTGTGTGTGTGTGTGTGTGTGTGTGTGTGCTCGCGTGTGTGTACCCACTTGCCTGAGTTGGGGAGACACAGGGAGAACAGGCCTGAGTGTAAATCTGCCTCATCTATTTGCCTTTGTCGAGTCTTTGAGCCTGTGTGAACAGACCTTTCTAATCTCTTGTACTCACAGAGAAGGAAATGTCAGCTGCAGCTCTGTTTCCAAACCGTCATAGCACGCCCGCCTCGGCGACCCTTGCACCCAGGTCTCTGGGTTCTAGAACTCAGTGTGGAGATATAGAGAATCCTCCAGATCAGCCTGAGTGTCAAGAGCTGCCAGCAAGCTCAGACTCCTGCCCAGGGATCGCTGGGCATCTCAGGGCCTGCGCTGCAAAGACAGGGCAGGCCAGTGCATGCCCAGCAGGGACAGAGGGAACACTGCCTGTCCCAGCAGATGGAGGCAGGGATGCTGGGAAGGCAGGATCACCTTTCAGCAAGGTGCTTTGTCAGCCCAAGTTGAAGATTTGCTTTCCTTTACTTTGCTGGGATATTCGACTTTGATCCATGATTCCTTTCTACCTCAGAGCAGATGCGTTCTGCAGCTGCAGGCCAGCCCAGAGCCAGTAGTCTTTGGATGAAGCCACTACTCTGTATTTTATCACCTTTAGCCAGGGGGTCAAGGTCAGGTAATGCTCAGTATGCCAAGCTCTGTTTCAGGGGCCTCCTAGAGAAAGGCTGGGGGACATTGGGTTTCTTGCCTGGTCCACCTGCTGTGATAATGAAGGTGAGGAATGTAACCAACATGGCTGAAGATATAGGGGCTCCACAGGTATGCAGAGACCAGTGCTGCCACAGGAGCACTAGGCCTTGGCTGCTGCCACATGCTACACATAAAAGAGCAGAATTGTCTAGTAGGTAAGGGCACAGGCTCTGGAGTCATACTGCCTGGGTTCTTATACCCTCTCTACCACTCTCTGGCAGTGTGACCTTAGGGTCACTCAAGATCACAACCTGTCTGAACTTGACCTTCCCAGTCTTTAAATAAGGATGATTCTCATATTGCCTCACAAACGGGGCGTGAGGGTTAAATCCTGGGTGTAAAGCCTCTAGCACACAGCTTGGTGTACAGAAATGATAATATTTAGTTTAAAAGCAAAAAAAAAAAAAAAACCTTGGATAACTGCCCATTCTCTATTTAAAAAAAAAAAAAAAAAAAAAAAAAAAAGAAGAAGAAAGAAAGAAACCTACAGAGAGTTTCCCTTCTCAGAAAATGTCCTCAGAGAAGAACAGAACAACATTGCAAGAGGAAACCCAAGTCGTGGGGAAACATGAACTATTATTGTTACTCTCCAAGGGTAGGAAATCGATGTGGGTTAGAGGTGGTAATGCTGGGGCTCGAAGGAGAGAGCGCTGTGTCAGTAGGACACCTGGGCGTGTGTCCCCAACCTGTCGTATTGTAACTCACCCTATGACCAGCCAAAAGCAAGGCCCTTCCTATGCCTAGGCCTTGCTTTCTGCATTTCTAAAATGAGTCGGTTGAGCCGTCTGACCTCAGAGGGCCCTTCAACTCTACAGCTTGAGTCTCACGAGGATGAGGAATGGCAGAAGCAGAAACAAAGATTTAGTTAACTAACCCCAGATTATAGAAGGGCTGTTTTGGGGGGATTTTTTTTTTAGGGTAAATTTACCCTGAAAGGTAACTTTAGGTTGAAATAAAAGCCAGAGATACTGAGAGAAGAAGGTTCAGTCAGGACCTAGGAATGGTCTTCAAGAGTGTGGAGGACAGCACGTGGAAACAGGATTAAGCGGGTCCTGTGCGATCTGGGGGTCAAAGGCAGACGGCGCCCCATTTCAGGGGAGGCTATTCTGACAAGTAGAGGTGACTTCTCTAACAGGGGATGTTCTTTCGGTTTATTGAGATCTCTACTCAAACAGCACTTCCCCAGGTCTCTCCTCTTCATCCTAGCCCTAACTCTAAGCCTATCTCCACCTACCCAGTCTGAACTGTCATTTCTGTCACTCTCTAGGCCCTTTGCCTACACGCTGCTTCACCCACAGCCTGACATCACATTATGTGTTACCTGACTCTCCCAAAGGACCGTCAGCTTCACCAGGGCAGAGAAGTTGTTTGCTCCCCTCACTGCTGAATCCCTGGCTCTTAAAACAGGACCTAGACTGTAGCTGGTTCTCAGTACACATTTGTGGACAGAAAAGGAAGAATAAAGGAGGAGGAGGAAGGGAAGAGAAACACTCCTACACTATAATGCTGTCTTTTGTCCTGGTGAACAAAACCTGAAGTTAAAGAACTAATTTCTAATTGTTAAAATTCAGCATTTGTTCTGCTAACAAGGAAAGGCAAGGGGTGGGCGGGGGGTGGGGGGGAGAGTAGGCAACCTTCCCCTTAGTCCTGAAATGGTTTCTCTATACTGAGGCCCATGCAGAAGGTCAGAGGGCGCTGCCTTGGGGCAGGGAGACCCCGGAGGATGCTGAGTAGAGCACAGGTGCTCCACCTGGAGCAGACCCTGATTCGGGAAGGATCTCCCCCTTGGTTCTGGAGGCTGTTTGCTTGGGGTTTTGAAGGCTTGCAAGTTCAGAAACTGTCCTGAATTTTCCCCTGTTTTGCATCCAGGAGGCCTGTAACTTTCAGGAACTGTTGATTGTCTAGGGAATATAAACAAAAGAACAAAGGCAAAACTGAGGCATTGGAAGGAGAGGAATCAGAGTGGACGTAACCTAAAATCTGCTTGGACTTTAAATGCCCAGAGTGGTATGCCGAAGAAACCCATCATAAGCCCCCAGGGAGGGGTCCTGAGGAACCAAAGAAATTCCATCCTCGTGCTCAGTCCCTGTTCACAAGAATTTCATAGGAGGGGCACGTGTCCCCAGAGCTTGAACTTGTCCTTGCAAACTTGGCTGCCAGTGTCACCTCTGTTTGCTCTGAGAGAACAGAAAGAAGGCGCCAGGCAGACTTGCTTTTATTTATCTAAATATGGTCTCTTTTCTGAAAGGGCTGTGAATCAAGCATCAGGGGGCCTGCAGGCCATTTTGACTCTTCCATCTGCATGATGTTTGGCAAGCTCCTCCCCCTCTGCAGGACTCAGTTTCTCTTTCTGGGGGAAGAGGGAGAGGGAGAGGGAGAGAAAGAGAGAGAGAGAGAGAGAGAGAGAGAGAGAGAGAGAGAGAGAGGATAGATAGATAATGATAGATAGATAGATGATAGATAGATAGATAGATAGATAGATAGATAGATAGATAGATAGATAGATGAATAGCTACCTGGACTGCATTGGGTCACCTTTTCTCTTTCCTTCAAACCCCTTGTCAGTGGCCTCAAAGGCTTCAGTGTACTTTTCTAGCGTGCTCTTTCCCCTGACCCCTCCATGCCTCATTTTCTGGTGGCAGATATACTGCTTCTGGCCTGATGTGACATTGCATCCCCAGAATGGGGAACCACTTGGAGTCTCAGTCACAGACACTCAAAGTGAGGAGGGTTCTCCCCATTGGCCAGACCAGTGCCTGGACCTTGGCTCAGTTTTCTTCTGGCACCAGGACGAATGGACCCACCCTTTCTCCCTCTCTCTCTAGAAGCAATGACACCACTGCCTCTTTTGCCAAGTTCCCCCCATAGCATGTGACAGGGGAACGCCCCAAGGGGAAAAGCTGCCAGGAAGGGTTCTTGGCGTTGGTGAGAAAGCAGAGCTCTCCCAGCCTAGGACTCTGGAGCTGCTAGGGGATCCTTCTCTGCTAAGTAGCATTAGTTTCCTTACTGGTGAAATGGAAATAAGAACTCTGACCAGCCAACTCAGAGGGCTTTTGTGAGAATCAGATGGGAAAATAGATTTGGAGGAAATCTTTGAATTGCTACTTAGGCCCTTAGGTCCAAGACTCTGGGCCAGGGCTCTGACCTCCTATCCCCCTGGCATGCTGTTTCTTCACTGTGCCCATCCTGTTAGCCTCTCCAGCAATAACAGAGCAGTTCTGAGCATGGGCCCTGGGGCCAGACTATTGAGGGTTTCATACTGGCTCTTCTACTTATCAGCTGTGTGATCTTTGGCAAGTTAACCTACTTCTCTGATCTTCATTCTCCTCATCTGAAAGTGGGGGATACAACAGAACCTACCTCAGGGGTGGAGGTGAGAAAATGTATGAAAAGTATCCGGGATGTGTTAGTTCCTGTTGCTATTAGTGTTATCTTTTTGAAGCCCCCCAACCTGCTGATGAGAGCCCAGCCATCGCTGATAAGATCAGCATAAGGCTCATCTTAGTGAATCTGGTAGACACCCTGAAAACAGTTGGTTCTCAAAGTGTGCTCCACAGACCTGGAGATCCTTTCAAGGGATCCACAAGTCAAAACTGTTGTCAAGATAATACTACTTTGCCTTGATCACTGTGCTGACGTTTACACCAATGGTGTAAGGCACCAAAGGCAATGGCAGGGAAAACTACTGGTGGCTTGGCATGAATCAAGGTCCTGGCGCCCAGCTGTACAATTCATTGTATCCTTTACCACTATGCACTACCGGAAAGAGAAAAATTCCTGCTTCCCTTAACACTGTTTTATTCAGCAGTAAAAATTGTCACTTTTATCAAATCTTCCCCCTTGAGTATTCTTGTTAATATTCTCTGTGACAAAATCAAGAAGACAGGCATGAGTATTTCTGGTGGACACTGGAGTGTGATAGCTGTCTCAGGGAGACACACGTCTGCAGGTATTGGATTTGCAATATGAATTAGCTGCCTTTGTCATGAAAAAAACACTTTGTCTTGAAAGAATGATTGACTGACTCATGGACTAACAAACTATGTTATTCAGATATGGGCACTTGGTAGACTTTTTCTCAAAAATGAATGAAGCAAGCCTATCATTTCAAGAAAAACCACTACCAATATTGCCTACGATAAAATGCAAGACTTCAAGTGAATTTTGGAAGACTCATGTCTGCTACCATGAGCTGGTCAGCTTCCCAATACTTAAAGGTTTTTCTAAAAAGATTGATAGTAATATTAATGAATGTGATTTTTTTATGTTTGTAGAATGGAATGTGTTAACATTTGGAAGATCAGTATAACTCAATGAGCTAACATTTCCCCAATGACCAATGCATGATGTTACAAAATCACGACATGTAGAAGAGTTGTTTAAAGTATAAGTTAGGCCAATGGATTATATGTAACAAAATTAGAAAAATTCATTAATATGGTTCCAGATTCCACATTGCAACTAACTTTTCAGAAACTACCATTTGTCAAGTTTTAGTGTAATATCAAAGAAGAATATGCACATTATCTGCAAAGACCATTAAAATAATCCTCCTGTTTCCAACTATGCCTCTGAGTAAGACCAGACTTTTTTATATACTTCAACAAAACAGCACATTGCAACAGATTAAACGCAGAATCAGATATGAGAACCAAGTTGTCTTCCAAGTCAGATGTTAAAAATGTATGCAAAGATATAAAACAATGCCATTTTTCTCACTATTATGTCTTGTTTTTTGAAAAATTTTCATAAAGATATGTTAATTATGTTAAATGTAATGAGTTAATTTTTGTTATTTTCAATGCTTTAATAAATCAATAATTGCAAAAACTTACATGTTATCATTTATTTTGTGGCAAATATCAGTAGATGCACTCTACATAAACAAAATCTATTTGTAGTCCTCAATCATTTTTTTAAGAGAGTAAAGAGATCTAAAAGTTTCGGAATCGTGGCTATAAATGTTTGTGGGAGGCACAGGCAGAGAGCAAAAAAGAGAAAATTGAAGCTCCCTGTGCCAAGCACAGAAAGTGACAGTCCTACTGCACCTATCAGCCCACACCAGGAACATGCTGGAATCCCTGCCCAACTCTGAGCACCACGCTTTACCAGGGATGTTGACCAACAGAACACTACCCAAAAAGGGTAGCTGGACTATTAAAATATGAAAACCATGACCCCAGAAGAGCAATAGAAGTAAGTAGATACATTTTACTGGGGAAAAGCAAAAATAAAAATAAACACTAATCTCATGGAACCACAGTAGCTTCTTCAAATCTCTGATAGGTTGGCAGATAAGATTTAAACCAAAGGGGTGTATAAAAATGGACCCAAATGTGCCTTTTGCTCTACCAGGATTTTTTTTTTTCCTGTTTGGTCTCCTCTCATTTCCTTCTTTTTTTCTTTCTTTTTCTAGTTTTCCTTCTTTCTCTCTCACTCGCTCTCTTTTCTCACCTTTCCTTCTTTTCATTCTTTTTCTCCCTTAATTACCTACAATAAATAACAAATGCATTTTTTTCCAAATAATTTTGTCTTTCTTTCCTAAAAAGGGGGAGTGAAATAAGGAGGAGAAGGAGGAGGAGCAACAGGAAGAGGGAGAGGAGAGGGGAGGAAGAGGAAGGAGAAGAAGAATGAAAAACAATCTGTTTTGGGCCGGCCGAGTGGCGCGATGGTTAAGAACTGGCTTGGGATGCCAGAGGGCCCCGGTTCGGATCCCACATATGAGGGCCAGTGACACTGCCCTCTACAGCTAAGATGCTGAACAACAGCTCATCCTGGAGCTGGGCTGCCATGAGTCGCCAGTGATGGCTAGGCTGCAGTCCCCTGCTGCAGTGGGTTGCCATGGGCTACCGTGTGTAGCCATCAGCCACCGTGAGCGGCCAGCAGCCACCGTGAGCGGCCAGCAGCCACCGTGAGTGGCCGTCCAGAAGCCGGCGACTGATCTGCCTCACCTGGGAAGAGCGCAATGATGGTGCCAACTTGGGCCAGTTAAGCAATGTCCTCCACAACTAGACTGAAGAACAAAATGACAGCACCTTGTCTGTTCCCCTTCCCCCAATTCCCCAGCACTGTTCCCATCCCCCCAACTCCCCAAAAAAAATCTTTAAAAAAAAAATCTGTTTTTAGTCCCCCTCTGTAACCTGATGCATTTTAATAAAACAGAGGTTTAAATGCTGGTAGCCCCAGAGTAGGAGCAAGAACAGCTGGTGTAGAGAGCAGGGGGCTGAGCCCTGGGCTTTGGGTATTATTTATCCCAAAGCCATCAGAGAAAAAGAAAAAGTCACAAAACAACAACTGTGGATGTTTTGTAAGCAACACAAAGGAAATAGAATAGAGTTTTGGAACATTTTCAAAAGAAGCCTCACAACAAGAATATTCCTCTGTTAGAAAAGGATCTTAAGGAAATAATCTAAGATATAGACATAAAATTATGCACAAGAATGTCACAATATTATTTAAAATAATGAAGAATTGAAATACCTTAAGTGTCTAATAATAAATGAATAGTTGAATCATTTGGGGAACATTATGCAATTGACTATTAAGCAACCAATAAAAAATAATTAATAGAGAAATACTTAATGGCATGGGAAATACAAGATAATGGTAAAATCTTTTAAAATAATCACAATACCAAATCACATTTAGTAATTTATTCGATGTGTTTTTGTTTTTGTTTTTCATTGAGTTACTCCCTGCACTATAGCTGATACTGGGCATTCAGCGATGGACATAGTCCCTGCCCTTACACAATTTAAATTCAAATAAGAAATATAGACTTTAGACAATTAATTATATAAATAATGAGTTACCTGCCATTTAATCCCCATTTCAATAAAGAAACATGCAACAGATTCTGTTATTAGACCCATTTTACAGATGAGAAACTGAAGTTCACTGGGTTAAAGAGCAGCTAGTAGGTGGCAGAACTGGAATTCAGATCTCAATGGCCTGACTCCAAAACCCAAACTCTAAATAAGTCACAAGGAAGGAGACAGAGTTACCAGAATGGCCACCCAAGGCCCCACCAGGGAGATGACCTAGCCCAGTCCTGAGTATAAAGAAAAACTTTCCTGAAGAAGCAACCTCGACCTGAGACCTAAAGAATGAGCTCTAGTTATTTAGGAATCGGTTTCCAAACAAGCACCTGAGAATTGAAAGATCAGTGGAACTGGCATGTATAATACTGCAGGGGATTGGGGCGGGGGGAGGCAGAAATGAGGCTAGAAGGGTGAGCAGGGAACTGCTGGCATAGGGCCTTGACAGCTCCATTAAGATATTTCAAATTATCTGTAAGACTATTGAAGATCACTGAAGCATTTCATGCAGGAAAGCATCCGTTTTCCATTTACAATATATAATTCTGGCAACTCAATGGAGGATAATTTTAATGAGTCAAGAATGACGGCCTGGAGGCCAACTAGAAGATGGTAGCAGTGCATCAGTAGAGAGACAGTGGGGCTAACAACCAGAATAGAAGCAAAGAGAGGCAAAAGATATCTGGTACCAGAAATATTGTTGTGAAGGTGGCAGATGTAGAGATTAATTGAGTATGGAGCGGTAAGAGAGAGGCAGAAACAGGATGCTAGGATGATTCTCAAATTTAGGCAGATTAAGGAATCTGACAGTTGAGGTGCCAGTCATTAAAAGAGGGAACTCAACAGAAGGAAATGTCATTTTGAAGGGGGCAATAATACGTTCACTTTGGGACACGCTGGGTTTGAACACTGTTGTAACATTTAAGTGGCAATGCCCAGTGAGAAGGGTGAGCCTGAAGGTCAGGAGGAGGAGCTGGGTTAGAGGTCTAGATATCTAATGATTAAGCCTTGAGAGTGGATGTGATTCCCTGGGGAGAGCTATGTGATGACAAGACAAGGAGGCCTAGGATAGAACCTGAACACCAACATGTGAGGATTGGGCAAAAGAATGAAAATGGGCAAGAGCCAGAGGGAAGTGAGGAAAATGCATGTGTACAGAAGAAAAGTGTGGTGTCCTGGAAGCCTGCAGAGAGAATGATTCCAGAAGGTGGAAATGGTCAACAAGCAAAGACATGTTAACTGGATTCAGAAACAAGGAAGTTGTCAGTCACTGTTGGGAAGCCAGGATCAGTGACAAGGTGAGGGCAAAAGCCAGGCTGCAAGGTAGCTGATCAGCAGGTGAGTAAGAGGCAAAGAAGTGGAGATAGCCCATGGAGACATATTCCATGGACACAGAGGCAAGGAGAAAAGTGGAGGGTAGCTGATGGAGAGCCCAGGCTAATATCGGTTCCTTTCCTCTTCATGGTTATCATAATTTGAATAGATGAACTAGACCAATTCCTCTCCACATGCACTAGAATTGATAAGTGATGTCACTACTACTCAGGAACCACTGAACTTCTAAGTCACTTGACCTCTCTAAGAAGGAAATGCCAAAAATAAAGAGTATAGAAAATATTGCAACATTTGATTTGGACACTAACGAGGCTACCATCGACCTTTTGATGCTATAATAATAATAAAAATGATTATTTTACTTATTTTTTTATAATAATGTCAACTAACATTTGTCGATCACTCATGAGCTGTACATTGTTTTAAAGACTTGACACATATAACTCATTTAATCCTCACAACAACCCTATAAGTCATTATCCCCATTTTGCAGATGCAGAAACTGAGATGTAGAGAGCTGAAATAACATGTCCACATTCACACGGCAAGTTAAGTGTTGGAGTCAAGGTTCTTTAGGAGTGTCTCTCCCTGACCTGCTTCAGGGACGGAAGAAAAAAGCTAATTTAAAAGGGTCAAGGACAGGGAAGGTGAAGTAATCCTGAGGTTGCCAGGACACTTCCATTGCAGAAAACTCCTGGCAGGAAAGGAGAACAAGCTGGTCTTAAGGTACTTTCAGTTCCTTTCTCTTAGTGGCTTAGGAACAGACCATGGTTTTCCCTGAGCCAATTGCCCTAGGCCCTGCTGGCATTAACTCATAAGTATGTTCTTTGAAATTCAAGTTGTCTGATGGCTGGAGCATGGCAGTTCAGCTAAAGATCCCAGAGGGCTACTGAAAAACAGAAAGCTAAACACTTTTCTTATAAATGGTCCTCCCAATTTGATTCCATATCTGCATACCTTTATACCATTGACTGAGTGCCCTCATACTCAAGATCTCGTTTAATTTTCAAAACAAACCTAAAGATAGACAAGGAGGCATTGTGACCGCTGGATCTTTGCACATCCTGTTCCCTCTTCTTGGAACATCCTCTCCCCTTGTCTTATGTTATTGCTTAGTCATCTGACTTACGATTGCCGATGTTTTGGTCTATCAAGTTAAAGGAGAGGAAAACAGAGTCTCAAACAAATATCTTTATTTGGTTCTGGACTAAATGAGATTATGATCTATGTCTCTCCTTAAGGGGAAGAAACACCCATATCAGTCCATTCTTGGCTGCCTGGGTAAACCAGAGATACTCAAGGATAAGTGAAATCCAAGCTACTTAGAACATTATGAGCCTTGTATCAGTCAAGGTTCAGCTGAGGGTAGAGTCATTATGAGTGTTACAGAATAAGAAAGTTATAAAAATTAGACCTTACACGATTATGGGAGGAGGTGGGGAAGTGAAAGTCTTGAAGGCATATATGGAGGATCAGAAAAGAAGTCACAGTAAATCTGAAAAGTTAAGCACCTGCAGCCATCAAGTGGGCTTACGAAGGGGTGGTCACAAAGAGGTCCGTGGGAAGCCATTACCTCTCCGAGGCTAAATCCTTGTTTCTAAATCCAGCCCCACTGCCTGGGGGGGCTCCAAAGATAAGGTGGCACCTGGAGCTGCTGCTTGTCAAGAGGGAGCGCTGGATGAGCTGAAACCTACCAGGTACCTCTGTGCCCGTCGCCACATCTGACCACAATGACCTCCAGCGAGAAACAGTGGATGCTCTTTCACTTCTGCCTGCAAAATCTTGTACGAGTTCCTCTTTGGCTCAACTCTGGCCTGGGACCATAAAGGGAACCATATGTAGTTCCCAGCTAAACCAAGCTGACACAGCAAAAACCAGCACACACCCTTGAGAAGTAAAAGGCAGACTAAAGTAAGGGTTCAGTAACATGGGAAGAGATGTCACGTTAGAGTGGCCCTTGACTCCTCTTATAGCTCCCACATGCCCAGTTTGCCATCAGATTCTATAGCTTTGATCTCCACAATGACACAGTCATTTGTCACCTCTTCTCCATCACCATGGTCATTACGTCATTACCCTTGCTCTGATTCTCCTTACATTTTTTATTAAAAGTTGAACACCTTTCAAATCCCCCATTCACATTGCTGTCTCTGGCCTATGCATCCTTTGCAGCTGATACTTCTCCCTAAAATATTCTTCTCCTTTGCATCCCAGGTTTCCATTTAAATATTACTTCCTGCTGGAAGAATTTTTAGATCTCTCCAAAATCTGAGTTAGGTGCTTCTCTATTCGAGCACTTATTATACTTTAGGTATTATTTAATTATTTGCCTTTCTCTGCATTCTCACCAGCTAGTGCCTGATAGATATGGGGGCTTGATAATTGTTAGATGATTGATAGGATAAATGAATAAATGAGTGATTGAATGAATAAATGAGTGATTGAATGAATGAATGAAAAGCCTCTCTCCAGTATATCTTCTCTTCAATATTGTCTATAGTCTACATTAAAATTAATATTTTTGAAAGCCTAAACTTCTTCAGTGGTTTGTCATTGCCAGTGGAATAAAATCCAAATTCCTCATCTGGGTATTCAAGAACCACCACATCTGGCCCCAGCCTATCTTAGTAAAACATCTCTCAGGATTTCTGTATGTTTCCCTGCATACTAGCCAAACTGATCTACAGGTTCTCCCTGAAGAAGAGTAATTATTCACAAGAATACTTTTAAATAAGCAGCTTTTATTTATTAAGCATATATTATATACCAGGCACTGTGATAAACATTTTCTATACTGTATCTTATGGAATCATCACAATAATCACGTCACAATCAGAGATGAGAACCCATCCCTCATTTCAGACATGAGAACACTAAAGTTCAGAAAAGACGAGTCACCTGCCCGAGGTCACCCAGCTGGAAAATGATGAAACCGGTATTTAAACTCATGTAATCTCTGACTCCGAAGTCAAGATTAGAGCCACTCCATTGTACCACATCCTTCTGTCCTTCTGTAAGCAGTTCTCAGTAACTGTTTGATTAATTAATTAGGTGCTTACCATTACCTGAACACTTTGACTAGTTTATCATTTGAATGCTCAAAAGAGCTGCATGCAGGAAGAACTATTATTCCGGGATTATAGATGACAAAAGTGAGATGCAAAGAGGTGAAGTAAGTTACTCTAGGTTGCATAGATGTTAAGGACAAACTTAGGCTTGAACCCTGATCTGTCTGCCTTCAGAGCTGCAGCAGCTCATCACTTGCAGAAGCACTGTAGCTGGAGCAGCCCCTAGTTACTCTCCTAAGTGCCCTTGCTTTATGGGTAAGGGGACAATTCCCAGGGAGGCTAAGTGACAGCCGCTGGTGGTGGTAAATTAGGACTCTTGCTTGCTGTCCAGTGTTTTTGCCATTATGAGATCTGTCTCCTTTCCTGCCTTGAAATTGATCCTAGGCCGTGGCATGATGAGAGCCGAGTCCTGTCCACCAGATGACAAGGAGCACACCCAACCCACTCAGTCTTTGCTCATTCCGAACCCTCTGCCTATTAAAACCCAGCTTCACTGTGCTGGTCCCCAGGCCATCTGTTTCCTGTTGCAGAGAAGAGTCAGTCAGAGAGATATTGCGCCTGCCTTCTAGGAGCTTCAAAATAAATATTGACAATACTGATAGGAACACTGCGACCATTAGACAAAGGTCCCATGAAAATAAGCACTCAAGCCTTTCCATTCATACAAGCTTTGGAGCCAGTGAGTCCAGAAAGCTGCATGTTTACCCTGGGTAGATTCCAGGGAAAATTATCACCTTCCTGGAGGAATTTTAAGAAGAGTTGAAATGCTGCAAGAAATGGAGTCCATCCACCCAGAAACTGGATATTGGGTGGGGGTAGGGTGCATCATGAGATGACACGGAGGTGGGAAAGACATTTCAGAAAGAAGGGACAGTGAGTTTTCTCATTTATTCAATCACTTCTGTTTTAAAAACATACTTATGGTGAGTCAGGAATTGTATGAAAGCTTCAAACAGGGGGGCTTAACCTAGACTAGCATTGGGAGAGGACTTTTATGTTGAGATCTGAAGCTAGGAGTTTGGGTACAGACAGGGAAAGCTTTCCAGGTGGGTGCAAATAGCAGATGCCATAGCCCTGAGATGACAGAAAACAGCAAATGGGAGGAACTGAAAGAAGGGTATCATGAAATGATGTCATGGATTGATTAACTAGTACCAAATCATGAAAAACCCTTCAGTTCATTTTATGGATTTTGATCATCAAGAAGCGGCACTTCTAAACATTGACCCCCAAATTATTTTATACTCCTCCCATTGAGAGGAACTGTAGGTCACTCACCCTGAATCTAGGCTCTATGAGGCTGTGCCAGATTCTGGGCTCAGGTCTTAAGAAGTGGCAGCTTTTTCTACGTCCTGTCTTTTGGAACCCAGCCACCATGCTGTGAGGGAGCCCAAACAGACTCTGGAGAGGCCCACATGGAGAGGCCATATGGACAGGAACTGAGGCCCTAATACTTAGCCCCAGCAGAGCTTGTAGGCATTAGCCAGCTCTGACTTGCTAACCCTATGAGTGAGCCACCTTGGAAATTGTTTCTCCATCCCCAAGTCAAGCCACTTCAGCTGATGCTGCAAGAATTGATGAGCCTTCCCTGCTGAGCCCTGCCCAAATTGTAGATTTTTCATGTAAACAAATGGTTGTTATTGTTTTTAAAGTTTGGGTCGTGTGTCACTTAACAACGGGGGTATGTTCTGAGAAATGCACTGTTAGGCAACAGTTTCATCTTGTGCGAACATCACAGAGTGCACTTACACAGACCTAGATGGTACAGCCTGTTACACACCTGGCTATATAGTACAGCCTATTACTCCTAGGCTATAAGCCTGTACAGCATGTTATGGTACTGAATACTGTATGCAATTGCAAAACAATGGTATTTGGGTATTCAAACATAGAAAAGATATAGTAAAAATATGGTATAAAAGATAAAAAATGGCACACCTGTATAGGGCACTTACCATAAATGGAGTTTGCAGGACTGGGAGTTGCTCTGGGTGAGTCAGTGAGTGAGTGGGGAGTGAATGTGAAGGCCTAGGACATTATGTTCATTGCTGTAGACTTTATAACACTGTTCCACAAGCCCTCCCCTGCTTCCTTCTGACAGGATCAAAAATAGAACATCGAAGCTGTCAATGCTGCTCCATGAACAGGGATGTGGGCTGGATTGATTGGACTTATCAAGGAGAAACTGGCTGGGGAACAGTGACTGGCAGGAGGGAGTGAAAGGGGGCCTGAGGATCAGCAGAAATAAGGAATCAAGATGGAGAAATGAAGCAATACAGGGGATTCTCATGGCGATGTGGTTTCGGCTGTTCATGTTGGAGCAGTGGTCAGATTAAGGAATTTTGTGGTATTCATTTGAAAAAAAAAAAAAGAGGGTGTTTAACATGGAAAAAGTGTAAAACTGAAGACCCACTATTTTGATTTTGGAAATTTGTTTTTGGTCGCACTGACTCTATCTGGCGCAAAGCACTCTCTCTGGCGTTGAATGGATGGGAAAAATAAAAACTTACCTATGCTTTACATCATCACAACCTGAAAATATTTCCAAAGTACAGGGCAGGCTGGCTCCACACTAGCACAGAAAGCTTTTCCTAAAGTAATAGCAGAGATGCTTAATACTTGTGAAGGTGCTTCCTGTGGACCTGTGTGTCCTTGTACAGGATCTTAGATCCTCAACAAAGTGTTTACATCAATGTACTCTGAAGGCCATCAAGCTGATCTGGGAGGGCTGTGGCCCCCTCTGAATATGTAGCGTTGGGGGGACAGTCTCTCCTGTGCCAAAACAGGTCATGGGCTGACTGACTGGAATGTAGTCTGTGCATTCAAAATTAAGGTGCTGTGAGTGAAGGAATCTATGCAATTCATTTGGAAAACTCATAAGCAGCATCTTCTAAAGCTGGATGTGTGCATACCCTACAATCCTAGACACACAACTAACAGAAATGCATACATACTCATACGCACACCATACGACATGCACAGGAACATGCATAGCAGCTGTATTTGTATTAGCTTCAAACCGGAAACTACCCAAATCCTTTAGAACCAGAATAAAACACTGGAGAGTTCTCAATGAAATCATCTACACCAATGGAAAGAATTGAACTACCAAGCTCAAAACCAGGCAGAACAAATCGATGGTGTTATAAGTCAGGATATTGGTTAGCGTTTGGGAGGATAGTGGCTGGCAGGAGCAAGGGGTTTTGGGATGCTGGCAAGTTTCTATTTTTTAAGCTGGCTGCTGTTTACCCAAGTGTGTTCATTTTGTGAAAATTAACAACAACTTGTGCACTTTTCAGAATATTTGCCATTAAAAGTTCAAAAAATACAAGTGTAGTTGTGAGGCGTCATGAGCACTGGAGCAAAGTTGGAAAGGAGGCTGGAAATGATTGAAAAGTGGAGGAAATGATTGGTTTCGTGCTTTGTATCTCCAAATGTTAGAAGCCCAGAAAAGGGAGGGACCCAATTAATCTAGAAAAGGGTGGTCTTCAATGTTCACTGATTAAGAAATGCCAGTTCTGGGGCCGGCTGAGTGGCTCAGTTGGTTAAGAGCT
>NW_017731940.1:504439-507347 GCF_001890085.2 Hipposideros armiger
AAAAAAAAAAAAAAAAAAAAAAAAAAAAAAAAGAAAGAAAGAAATGCCAGTTCTGGGTATTGGGAAGTGCAGTGTTGAGCCTCCTGGACTGGGCAAAGCAAGACCAAGTCAATCAGCTGCCCACTGCCCTATCTAGGGGTCAGACCTCTGTGCTATGGTCGGAGACCAGGGGAGCTGCCATGTGGCCCAGATCAGCACAGACGTCTCCGAAAAAAGGGAGGAAATATTAGAGCTCCTCTTGATATTTGTTTTTATCTCAGTTTTTAAAAAAGTTTTATTTTACATGTTTTATAAAGCACTTAATAGCACATGAGTGCCTGTATGCAATTTATAAATAAGTAAGTATACATATGCTATAGGGAAGTACTTAAAATTATCTTACTGAAAGAGTGCGTGATCAAAAAAGTTTGGAGATAGGAAACTGTGGGAGGGACATGGGCTCCACGTTCCAGCAGTTGGGCTAGGAAGGCAATATGATCTGCCAGCTAAGTTACAGGGAGCATGTTTTCTAGTTTGGTGACAAACCCCTGGCTGGGTTACAGGCCCGCGCTCCATTCCCATCTCCCCATTTTTCCTCTTTCTGTTTCCCAATTACGAGTGGTGGTGGCAGCAGTGGTTAAACACGTATTGAGTGCTTGCTCTGTGCCAAGCACCGTGTTAAGCATGTTTATGCATCATCTCATTTAATACTCATAACTGTGAGGTAGGCACTACTAGCCTTCATTCACGAACGAGAAAACGAAAGTGAAAAAGCTTGCCCAAGGTCACAGTGGCAGAGCTAGAATTCAGTCCCATCTGAAGGGGCTCCTTGAATAAGCAGGGTGGGGTTGAAGGGTCGCTCTGGATTCAGACGCAGACTTTGGCATTTATCAGGAGGGCAGTACAACACTATTGTCGCAGCTTACAGATCGGTGACACGCTGTTTCAACGTCTAGTCCAAACCCTGCAATGGCCCTCTCAGCCGGAGGCAAATGAAAAGAACATGATACTGCATTTCTGAAGGATGTTGTATGCCTCATGGTACCAATGGGGAAACCACTCTTATAAACAACCTAATCCTTCACCAGCACTACCCGGCCACCACCCCATCATGGCACACACCCAAAGTCATCAGCAGTTAAGTACATCAGTGTTTAAAGTGTCTCAAATGAAAAGCACAGTAAACCAACGTGCCTGGCCTCCTGATGGCGTGACCACACCACTTTGTTTACTTGAAGCCGCAACTGAGAGAAGGCAGGGCGGGGGAAAAGAGCTCCCAAAGCAGGTAGTAAGACAAGCACCAGAGCAGCTGACAATGCCTCCAACCAGCTGCTTCTCCAGCAGCCCCCACGCAGGTCCTGGGGCATTGCTCTCCGTGTCCTGGTATACTCACTGTATGCCTCAAGTCTCCCCCATGGACCCCAATCCCTTAAGGGTGACACCAAATAAGGCCCCCCTTTCCATCTAACATCTGTGTCTTGCCAATTAGCCAGTTATACCATCGCCCAACCGCCTGTTGGCATATGACACCACTTCGCTCCACCCACGAAAGTCTTAGCAGGGAGACAGGAAGTCAGCGAATCCAGAACCCCTGTGATGATGACACAATGACTCAGCCAAGGTCACTCTGTGACAGAATTAAAAATAAAACTCAAGCTTGGTGTCTGTCTACTGGCATCTACAGAGGACCCCACTGGGTTCAGAGCCTGACCTGGACACTTTAGGAGTGTCATGTTCATGTCCTTCAGGAGCTTAGCAGAGACAGAGTATTCCCTTTTATTTCCCTCTTCTCCTTGAGGAATGTGGTCTGGCTGGGGGTGTAGCAGCCATGTCTCTGGCACTCAAGCTTGGGTCAGTTGATTTCTGGTGTCCAGGGTGGACAGGCCAGGAAACCCAGCTAGGAGGATACCCTATCCAGCTGCTAGGACTAGAATTAGGAAGCTTTTTGTCTTCCACTGAGTCCAGGCTGTGACTGCAACAAAGCATAAAAGGAACATAGATTGAAATTTTTATGGACGGGAGCAGAGAGTTCATGGTAAGCTAAAGGAGGATGTAAAATCAAGGAAATTCTTGTTTTGGACTTGTATGGCTTTTAATTGGAGATACTTGAGCTTATTTTAATGCTTACGGGGTTGATTTAACCGAGAAGAAAAAAATGGAAGTATAGAGGTAAAAGGAAGAATTTGGGGGGAAAAAAAGTCCTTGAGAAGACAGGAGTGGGTAGAGTCCAGGTTATGAGTGAAAGGGGCTCATTTTTTTCTTAATGGAAAAATAATTTTCCTTAATGGGGCAAATAAATTTCACTCTGTGCAGAAACGTTTCAAGCATCCCTGGCCATAGTAATTCTTCAAATCATTGTGGCAACAAAAAGAAAACAAAAAACAAACAAAAAAAAACATCCACAAGTCTCCAATGCTCCCTGTGGGGCACAACACGGCTCCATTGAGAACCAGCTAACACCTGTTCCCTCCTCCCTGCCTGCCCCCACCACCAGAGACCCCAGTCTCCAAGGTCATAGGGATTTTAAACAGAGGAAAGGGTAAAGGAGTTGGAGGAAAGGTGATGCAGCAAAGCTGTGGGCACCCTGGAATCAGAACCAGCAGCTGGCAAAGCCCGGAGATTATGCTGCTCTGCAGGCTGCCTGAAAACTATGGCAACCTTATAGTTGGAATAGCTGCTCCTGGCCTTCAGGATTTAATGGTCCCCTGCCCTGCTTCTGTCTATGATAGACTAGTTTGCAGATGCCACAAGAACAACCAGGAAGCTGGATAAAATACAAGATTAAAAAAAAAGAAAATCGGGCCGGCCGAGTGGCGTGATGGTTAAGAACTCGCTTGGGACGCCAGAGGGCCCCGGTTCGGATCCCACATATGAGGGCCAGTGACACTGCCCTCTACAGCTAAGATGCTGAACAACAGCTCAACCTGGA
>NW_017731940.1:507671-519393 GCF_001890085.2 Hipposideros armiger
AAAAAAAAAAAAAAAAAAAAAAAAGAAAATCTGTTTGAAGCCATCAGAGAGCAACTAGGATTTGACGGATCAAGATTCTAAAGAGATGAGGGTTTTTCAGCCAAGATGGAGGTAGAGTAGGTAAACGTTGGGCCCACCTCCTCTCAGGACCACATACAGAAGAAGCCACCTCAAGACTGGTAGGAGGAACAGAGACACAGCAACAGCCCTCCAACACCCATGTGTGACCATTAAAAATCAGGAGGGCTATCTTGGCTGCAGAAGTACCCCCCTGAGGAGCAAGGGTTTCCAACTCCTTCTCAGCCCAGAGTTTCAGTGCTGGGGAGAAAAGTCCCCCTAATTTCTGGCTGTGAAAACCAGCAGAGATTGTGGCTGAGTGAGCCGGAGGGCAGCTGCTCTCCCAGGTACTCCCTGTAAATGGATCACGAGTGGACTTACTTGTTGATGTGCTCACTCTTGCCCTGGGCTCCAGCGTTGGGGCAGCAGCTTGAAAGGCGAAAGTGGTGTAGGGGAGGAACTGAGTTGTCTAGCTGCAGGATGAGGGTTGGCGGGGCAGCTCTGCCCAGGTTGGAGGAGCTGGCAGAAGCCACTGTTTCTTTGTTGAGCCCTCCACCTCCAGGGTGCAGACACATGCAAATGCCAATCAGAGTCCATCAAATTGCTTTTCACCTTTTATCTGCCCCACCCTAGTGATTCCCTGAGACCACGCCCACCCAATTTATGGGCCCACCCAAGTTGCTTCCAGTGGCTTTTCCATATAAATTGCCTGCTTTGGCTTATGCTGCAGACATTCCTAAAATCTCTCAAATCTTCACAAAACCCAAACAAGCAGTACCTGCCTTCAGTGTGTCCTGTACCTCTGGCTGAACAGCCCTAAGCCCGGCACTAGAGACAGCCAACCTCGCTTTGTGGCTTGACTTCTCAAGGCACCTCTAAGCACAGCATGGGTGACAGCCATCTCTGTGTTGCTTTGTGGCTCATGTCAGGTGACCCCAGGCAGGGCACAGACTGCAGCTAAACTTGGCATACAGTGGGTCCCCTCTTAGGAGTCCCCGGGGGCTGGCAGTTCCAGTGGCCAGCTTCGGACTGGGCCAGAGCATCACCTGACCAACTCCAAGGATGACACACCCAAAGGGCAGACTGGGCAGGCAACATAGCCCCACTAAAATGAACCCTGCTATGTAGGGTCAGCCCCTGCATAATAGCTCCTCCACTGTAGTCACAGCCAGTATGCACAACCAATCAGCCTGACGGTCAATTCCTCCCAGTGCAAACAGCAATCAAGTCTCAACTACACCAGGAGAGCACACAAAACCTACACAAGGAATATGCCTAGAGCACCTGGCTCTGGTGATGAGGGAGACTGTACCACTGGGTCCCACAGGACACCTACTACGTAAGACCACTTTACTAAAGCAGGGAGGCATAGCAGCCCTGCATAGAAACAAACACAGGGAGGCAGCCAAAATAGGGAGACAGAGAAACATTTCCCAAATGAACAAACAGAACAAGGTTCCAGAAAAAGAACTAAATAAAATAGAGACAATCAATCTACCAGATGCAGATTATAAGGATGGTTATAAGGATGCTTAATGAGCTCAGCAAGAACTTCAACGAAGAGATAGGAAACATAAAAATGGAAATAGAAAGCATAAAAAAGAACCAGTCAGAAATAAAGACTACAATAATGGAAATGAAGAATACATTACAGGGAATCAACAGTAGATTAGATGAAGCAGAGGATCAAATCAACGATTTAGAAGATTAGATAGCAGAAAACACCTAGTCAGAACAACAAAAAGAAAAAAGAATCCAAAAAAATGAGGAGAGTTTAAGGGCCTCTGGGACAACATCAAGCATACCAACATTCTCATCACAGGGGCACCAGAAGGAGAAGAGAAAAAACAAAGAATTGAAAACCTATTTGAAGATATAATGACTGGAAACTTTCCTAACCTGGCGAAGGAAGAGGATATTGAAGCCCAGGAAGCGTAGAGTCCCAAACAAGATGAACCCAAAGAGGCCCACACCAAGACACATCATATTTAAAATGCCAAAGGTTAAAGAAAAAGAGAGCATCTTAAAAACAGCAAGAGAAAAGCAATCAGTCACCTACAGGGGAGCTTCTATAAGACTATCAGCTAATTTCTTAACAGAAACTTTGCAGACCAGAAGAGGCTGACAGGAAATATTTAAAGTAATGAAAAGCAGGAAATATTTAAAGTAGCAAAAAGCAAGTACCTACAACTGAGATTACTCTACCCAGAAAAGCTATCATTTAGAATCAAAAGACAGATAAAGAGCTTCCTAGACAAGAAAAAGCTAAAGGCGTTCATCACCGCCAAACCAATATTACAAGGAATGTTAGAGGGACTTCTTTAAGATAAAATAAAAATAAAATTAAAAAATATGAATAATAAAATGGCAATAACTACATATCTATCAATAATTACTTTAAATGTAAATGGATTAAAAATGCCAATCAAAAGATAGGGTGGCTGACTGGATAAGAAAACAAGACCCTTATATATGCTGCCTACAAATGGTTCACTTCAGATCAAAAGACACACACAGACTGAAAGTAAGGGAATGGGAAAAGATATTTCCTAAAAACAGAAGCAAGCAAAAAAGCCATGGTAGCAATACTTATGAGTACACCAGACAAAATAAACTTTAAAACAAAGGCTATAACAAGTGACAAAGAAGGACCCAGGAATCCCACTTCTGGGTAATTATCCAAAGAAACCCAAAATTCTACTTCCAGGGGACATGTGTATCTATATGTTCATTGCAGCATTTATTTATAATAGCAAGATGTGGAGGTAGCCTGGGTGTCTGTCAATGGAAGAATGGATAAAGAGCAAGTGATATATATATATATATATATATATATATATATATATAGTGGAATATTGCTCGGCCATGGAAGGGAATGTGTTCTTGCCATCTGTGGCAGCATGCATGGACCTGAAGCGAATTGTGCTGAGTGGAGAATGTCAGATAGCAAAAGACAGATGCAATGTGATTTTACTTATATGTGGAATCTAAAGAACAAAACAAACAAAACAGAAACAAACACATAGATACAGAGAACATTTTGATGGTTGCCAGATGGGAGAAGGGTTGGAAATGGGTGAAAAAGGGAAAGGGATTAAGCACAAACTGGTTGTTACAAAGTAATCATGGGGATGTAAAGTAAAGCATAGGGAATATAGTCAATAATATGGTAATAACTATGTATAGTTCCAGGTAGGTACTAGACTAGTCAGGGGGATCACTTCTTAAACTATATAAATGTCTAACCACTATGCTGTGCACCTGAAATGAATATAAAATAATATTGAATGTCAACTATAATTGGAAAATTAAGAAAGGAGGGAAGGAAGGTGAAGGAGAATAAGAGGTTCGAATTTCCAGGAATAAAACAAGTAAGTCATGTGGATGTAATGTACAGCATGGGGAATATAGTCAGTGATATTGTGATAGCACAGTACGGTGTCAGATGGTTGCTGGACTTATAGTGATCAGTTGTTTAGGTATATAAATGTTGAATAATTATTGTGTATACCTTAAACTAAAATAATATTGTATGTTACTATATTTTGATAAAAAATCTTTTTAAAAAAGAGATGATGAGCCCCGTTCTGTGTTTCCCCTCGGGGCATTTGCCGAGTCTTAAGCTATCAAGGCAAAAGGCTAAAAGCCCAGCAGGTGTGGGAAAAGCTCTCAGGCATTTTAGCATTCTCAGGTGCTGGGGAAACATAAATTGGCATCAGGAGAAGGCAAGGCAAGCAGGGTTCTTGTAAACACATCAAGGCCTCACTCAGAACCCCTGGAGGGCATATCCTAGGGATGGAGGTGACGGAGCAGGCAAGCAAGCCAGCAAGGGCTGCAATGCATCCTTGACTCAGCTGAACCCCTACCTGGATTGAATTCAGCTAACCACCTGCCAGCATGCCACACACTGAATATACCCTGTATATCAAGAAACAGGACCAAGAGGAAAAAAAGACACTAATGGTGCAGGGGTGATGCAGACATCAAAATGATCAGACACAGACTTTCAAATAGCTGATTAATGTGTTCAAGAAAGGAAAGGACAAGCTGGAGGATGTCACCAGAGAGCTGAAATCTATAAAGAAATCAAAAGCGTGTTCTGGAACTGAAAGGCCCTGTAACAGGAAGGATGCTTGCTGATCTGCGACACGCCCTCAATGGCGAGCTTGGGCAGCGGTATCCACTCCCGGTGTGGGGTGAGCGGGGAGAAAGAAACACAACATTGGCCCAGGTTCACAAGGGGCTCCACATCCAGGCTTTCTTGTCTGCTCTTTAAATATGATGTTGGAGTCCTGGTGACGGGGACTTCAAATTCACTTGAGCAGTGGTTCTCCCACGAATGTCCAGAAAACCTTGGGGTTTCATGGACACGAATCAGGAGCCAGTGAGGTAGGCAAGAGTCTCAAGGGCTATTTTCACCTACCGGCCCTGCAGGAAGCTCACCTGGGTCCTTTTTATACCCAACACCCAAATCCTCTCTTTAACCTTTGCAGTGAGCAGTCATCTGGCCTTGTCTGTAGTCCCTTTGGGGTGAGCAGCTTCTCAGTTTATGAGGCAGCTCATTTTTCTTTCTCTGAGACACCACCTGCTAACACTTCCCCCGGGGCCCTTGTCTTCAAGTCCAAACCCGCTGTCCTCAGGGCTGTCTGTGATCGGGCCCTGCCTGCCCCATCCCCCCCACTCCCCACCCACAGCCTCATCCCTGCCCAGCCCTCACACTCCACATCCCAGCCACACCAAATTTCCTCCCCATCCTCATGGTACCAGGCACTCGTGTCCAAGGCCCTGCATATGCCATCTTCCCACCAAGAACACTTTAACCCACCTACCTTCGGCTCACATAATCCCTGTTTTGCCTCCGGTCTTCGCCCTGATCATTTGGTGGGGGGAGCTTTTGGTGATTCCGCTCCCCTCGATCTAGACTACATGCCTGTCTTATGTTTTCAGTGGCACCCTATTCCTCTCCCACGATAACCAGTGCCACCCTGGGTGGTAACTGCCCAATTGCTTGTCTGTCTATGGCCCCGTGGAGGTAGGGACCATTGTCTGTGCTGCTCATTGGAGGCTTAGAGACTGCAAGTGCTTGGTGGATTCTAGGGGCTTAATCGGTATGAATGACTGGCGAAGCACTTGGCAAAATACCTGTCACACAGGAGGCATGTATTCATTACTTCTCTATTTGAGCGCAGAACTAGGAGTCCAGAGGCCTGGGACAACTCCCAGATCTGTCTTTAACTCTAGGATTACTGGTGACCAGAAAGTCACCTCCTTTCTAGGGCCAGTTTCTCTATCTGTAAAGGGAGAGAGAGCACCGTGCTAGCTCCAGAACAGCCCTTCCAGCTTTCCTTTCAGTCCTGCTCTCAGGAGCACTGGTGTCAGTGAGGTCCCTGCAGCGAGAATGAGAGGCCTGGAGCTCTGGACCACGGCGCTGTGCTGGCAGCACCGGCAGACCCAGCTGCTGGCGGCCGGCCTCTCGCTGTGCGTCCACTGTCGGCAGCCAGCTGTGAGACCTGCTGGTAACTCGCAGGAACAGCCTGAGAAAACGCAACCTTCACCCTTCAGCAGCAGGGAGCCTGTGTGGAAGGGGGTTGAGGTGAGGCCTGGGGACACACACCTGAAGCCACGTCCCAGACAAAAAGCCCTTCAGTTCTCTGAGCTTAAGGCTCCTGTCCTTCCCAAGGAAGGGCCTCATGTCTTAAAGACACAGACACCAACTCCAAGCATGGCACTTTCTACACCCCTGGGATTCCATTTCTTCTCTGCTGGGTCCCCTAGTCGCCAAAACAAGTTTAGAATAAGCTTCCTGCCGTCAGGTCTGGACCTCTCAGCAGGCTGTGTGGGGTGGTGCATGGAAATGCACCCGTCTGGGAGGCATGAGGTCAAGTCCACGTCTGCCTCTGCAAATAATTAACCTATAATGCGACCCTAAAGGTAGCCCTATCTCTCTGTGGGCCTCAGTTTCCTCACCTGTGAAATGGGGGTGTTCTCCAACTGCCCTCTGGCTCTAACATTTTCGAATTCAACTTGGAAGGCGGCCCCTGGCTACCTTCAAAACAAAGCCCAGGGAAACATCGCAGTGGTCACTCCTCCATCCCCACCTTGCTTTACAGCTATTCGGCAGGGCTGTTTCACCCCGGTCTGAGCTGAGCCTCCAGATAGTCCGACGGACTCAATGAAGGGGTACATGGACTCAACAATTTAATTTATGTTTCTTATAAAGCATTTGGCTCCCAGGCTTCTAAAACAGGGTCAGAGAACATAACTTTATTTAATAAGTACAATGTACTAAAAATATCCTTTACAGAGACAGACTGGGGAAATTAAAAGGGCACCAACTTAAGCATCAGGAGCTCCGGACACTGATCCCAGCTCAGTCACCAGCCTCAGCCACGTGGCCTTGGACAGGTACCCCTTCAACTTGGCCTCAGTTTTGCCATCTGTACAATGGTGTCACTAAGTTCTTCTTAACTCTGCTCCCCTGGAATCCTGGGAGGTGGGCACATCTACTCACAGCTGTGTGGGGCTTTCCCTGGTAGGTGGGGGTGGTCTTTTGTTTGTTTTGTGGTTCGTGGCTATTGGTAGTGTCGTCATTTTGCTGATCTTGCTACTGCCAGTGCGCTCAGCACTTCATGCAGATTGTAAGCCAGGAAACTTTTCTCACTGGTCGGGTCAGAGCCTCACATCTCAGTAGGAGCACCAGACGCTCAGTTTTTTAAAAATGTCAACAGAGTGATGCCGAAAAAGGCTCACGTGCAGGGTCTGAGACCCTGTTCTTTTACCGCAAGGTCGGAGCACAGGCTCACACCTTGCTCACAGCCCCTGACCGACCAGCAGTTCTATCTTCCAAACTGGAGACAGAGGCCACACATAGTCTGAGATCTAGATGGTGTCCCCCAAACACTCACCAGGACAGTCATCGCATAGTACCCCATTTTCTAAATCTTGCAAGTGGAAAATAAGTCCCAGAGGCATGTGGGTTTTATTAAAATACATTCAAAGCTCCCTCAGCATGATGGGAAAAGGCTTGATGAGGTTCCCTGAAGGCGCCTAGAAGGTCTCTTTCTGCAGGTATAGCCTTTAAGAACTTCAGGGAGTGAGTCTCCTAAGACTGAAGCGCTAGGTGAGTGAAAACAGCCAGACATCAAAGGGTACACGCTGGGTGATCCCATTCACATGATATTCTAGGAGAAGCCAAATCAAGCTATAGAAACAGGAAGCAGAGAAGTTCCTGTCTGTGGCTGCTGGCGGAAGTGGGGATTGACTGCAAAGGTGCACAAGGGAACTTTCTAGGGGATAGAATTGTTTTTATCTTTAATTGGGGTGGTGGACCAACAAGTGTATTCACTGTCAAAAATTCATGAAACGGTACCCTGAAAACCAGTGCCTTTATTGTATGGAATTTATATTTCAATAAAGTTTGATTGTAAAGGGTTTTTTTTTAATGACCACGCTAAACAGGAAAAAAAAAAAACACTTTAGAGAAAGAAAGCAAATAGTGATTTGAAGTAGGAATCCCAAGTTCAGTGTGAAAAGGGCAGATGTTCTGAACTGCTGGTGCTTTTTCTGAAGCAAGCTGATTCTTCCATGAACACTCTGGTTAGCTGTGCTCCAAGAAGAGAGTCAGTAGGGATTGGTCTCAACCCTCGATGGGTTGATTGATTGAAAAAGCAACTCCAGAGCTGCCAGTGGGTGACAGGGAGTGATAAGGGACTGCACGGAGAGGCAGGCTTGTTTGTGGATGAGACACCCTAGGGCAGCATTTCTCAAATCACCTGTGTTAAAGGAACAGGGGTTTTGTCGTTGTTGCTGCTTGTTTGTTTGTTTCGTAAAATAATAATAATAATAATAATAATAATAATAATAATAATAATAAACCACCTATGCTCGAGGTCACAGAATATCAAATTTCTACAAAAGTCTCTAAAGATTTCTCGGTGTGTGAGCTGGCCCGGTTGCAGATCGTTAGCAAAAGTGCGCAGACTGGATGGATGTTCAGACCACTGCCCTGGGGGTTCCCAGAACTACTTGGGGTGTGCTTTGGAAGAGACTGAAGTCCCATGTAAGCAGAGAGACAGGAGCCAAAGTCAATTAGGTTATGAATATGAACGTGGCCTTGTTTGTACACAGTGGAGAGTGAGGTCTGAGGAAATGTGCTCATGAAGATTTCAGAAAAGGTACATGCGGTCAACAAAACACTGTTATGGAAAGATTCGTCTGGCAGCACACACAGGATGGTGAGGAATGGGGAGACCTGAATCACTGGATTGACGAGAAGGCTGTTGCAACCAACCAGGTGGGAGATGACCGGGGTTTGAACCATCATCGTAGCTGTGGAACTGGATAAGAGGGAGCGGAGACCAGAGGGCTGGGAGGGACTGCCTGTTACTGTGACAGGCTGGAGGGGGCCTGGGGGATGCAGACAGGTCAGAGTGGGTGCTTTGATACAGGAGAAAGCAGGTATTCTGAGGAATGTGTCTGGAGTCCCCGTTTGCTCTGGGAGCTAAGAAGGAGGCTCCTGGATGTACCAGGGCTCCCTGGGCCTGGCAGCCTCCGGAGGGCTGACTCTGCCTGCCTTGGCCTCTGGCCCAGTAATCCTTGACCCATTGCCACCCACAGTTGGTGACAAAGGAAGACAGCCAGAGGGGATGGGAGAAAGCTCACGCTTTTGTATGTCATCTTCGATGCCTGGCACGTCGGCTCCCTCCCACTTGTACTCCACCTGCAGCTCCTCCTTACCTCCTAGGCCCAGCAAAGGTGTCACCTAGGCAGAATGAGTTACGCTCCTTTTTGCTGCTATGGGTCTCAGGTGGGTTCGAGCACACAAGCCACATCACAGAGAGTTGCTCGTGTGTCGGTCTGCCCTGCCACACTGCAGCATCGCCGGAGGAGCTGGAGAGCGTCGCATGCGAGTTCTGCTTCACCAACCTTTCGCACTGATCCCGACGTGAGTGACCGTGCTGAGCACACACCCCAAGCCAATGAGGGAGCACACAGGCCCAAAACAGTCAGAGGGGTCACATGCAGAGGGCTCTGCAGCTGTGGAGGTGGACGAGAGCCAAAGGTCACATGAGCTTTCTTCCCTCTGCCCTTGGATGCATGTATGGTCACTATTACTGGAAGCTTTCAACTTCCTCAATCCCAAATACTGTAAGGGCTCCTCTCTAACTGAATAAACCATTGACAGCCCATCAAGGTAGTTCTTCTCGGGGTTTAGTCAGCAGAGCCCAGAGCAGTCTCACCCTTAAATTCTGTCAGAGCCTGGACTAAGGCTGATCTGTCCGGTGAACTGGGGAGTCACCCACCACCTTTGGCCTGAGAACAAGAATCGAGAGGGAAGCCGGTTAATCCTTCAGACCCTCTGGTCCTGAAGTCACTGTTGTGACTACAGAAAGGTGGAATTATCTAAGACCTGGAGATGGAAGCCCGGTGTCAATGTGAGGACCCCTGAGGGTGGGAGGTGGCCGGCCAGAACAGCCCGGTCCATTCGGAGGGGGTGGTACCTTGCCACAGAGAATGGTACATGCTTGGAGTATCATCTATGCCCATCCTCCTTTAGGGGAAGAATTTACCCTCGTGATTTTCTAATCCAGAGAAGAGGCTTCTATAGCACAGGGAAGAAGGGGTGTGAGATCCCAGAGGGAAGTTACAAGAACAATCAAGAAGCAGAGATTTTGGTTGGAAGCAGGGATTCCTGGATATGAAATGTTCACCTGCAAAACCAGAACAGCCCCGGGCAAAATGGGATGCTTGGTCAGCCTAGTTGGAAGAGACCATAGAGATCATTGCCTAATGCTCTTTCATAAAATTGAGTCCCAGAGAAGGCAAGCCACTTGGCCAGGTTCACACAGGAGCAGTGGCAGAGCTGGGCCTGGAGCCCAGGTCTCCAACTCACCCTACAGGCCTTTCCCTCAATGGCGTTTCCTGTCACCGTCTCCTGGCCACTTGCCGTCTTCACTTCTGTGACTACAGCTACCTACCTGGTGCCATGCAAAGCAGCTGGTTAACTGCTAATTGCTAGACGGGAAGGGTATCTGTATCCCCCACACTCCTGATCCATGACAGGAGAGGAATCAAAATGAGGAGGCCTCTGAGAGAGCAGTCACGTGCCCACAGTCCCTCCACCTTACAGGAGGCAGGCAGTGCCTCTGGAACACTGTACAGACTCGTTCCATGGCAGCCTCTGTACTCTAAGAAATGTGCTTGTCCCACGCCTGGGCCAGTGGGTCTGCTTCTCTCTCTGCCCCTTGGGTACCCACCTAGACACAGACAAAGTCTCAAAAGAGATAAAATCCTCTTCATGTGCCATCCTTTAGCACATCTGGGCAAGAAGAGAAAGAGTAAATGCACCAATGGAAAAACTCAGTGACAAATAGCCCAGAGCGCCTCTGTCCACCTGCAGATGGCACCTTCGGTTTTCATCTCCTCTCATTCCATGGAAGGCTGAGTGGTCAAATCAGCAAGTGATTCCCCTACCCAACCCGACTGGAATCAGTGGTCCGAGGGTGTGAGACTCTGGGGTGAGGTGGTCTGCAGGCATGTGGCAATGGTGTGCTTCCCGAAGGATGATAAGAGCCGGTGATGGACAGTAGCTACACTGCTGCAGACTTTGCAAATAAGCGTACAGAAAACAAGCAACGTCTTCTCCCACCTCTCCTCAGCCCCAGGCTGTCTGTTTACAAATGTTGTGTGTTCTGCTCCTCTCTTCTCATGCCTGAATCTGTTCAGGAATGTCACATTCCAGCCTTTCTGGGCCGACCACATGTTACTGCGCCAACATCGTAACACCCAATGTCCTGGAATGTGGCGTTTCTGAATGAGTCAGGCAGGAGTGTTGGCCATTTGAGAGCAAAGCCTGCCTTGGATGGCTGCATCATGGGACCCCATGGTTTGTACCCTTAGATGGCGTGTCTCCCAATCCTTGAAGGCCACATTCAATTTACTGGTCAGTGTGGTGAGTGACAAAAACAGAGATGTAGGACCACAATCATAATGAGTCTACTTTCATCACTTTCTAATTTATAAAGTTTTTTCAGAGCTGTGCTCTCCATTGATTCTTACAATATCCTTGTGGGGAAGGCCAGGCTGATAGAGCTCAGAGAGTAGAAATGCCTCAGGTCACATGAGGGGCAGGCAGGTCTAGAAGCCGAGTCGCTGGAATCAGACATACCTTGGGCCTTTTCCCACTGCACCGTCCAGCGTTTGTCAACTCCATCCTTTTTCAGAAGTGGACATGCTTGTTCATCTAGGATGTGGACGGGCAAACTCTTAGGGGCTTTTCTGAAGCACTGAGGTGGACACTTTGCAAGAAAGCAAATGGGGGTTTAAATGAGGATTAAATAAAATAAAGTTTGGGAGACGGCAGAGTGTAGCAGCTGAGAGCCAGAGCTTTGGAGTCGGTAGGCCTCGATTTGAGCCCCAGGTTTGCCACTTGCTAGCTGTGTGACCTTGGCTACATCATAGTACCTCTCTTTCAGTTTCCTCGGTTTCAGCTTCCTCATCTATAAAGTGGGGATAAAGTTAGTACCTGCTTTATAGAGTCATGAGGATTAAAAGCTAGCATGTATGCAAAATAACTTAGTGCCTGGCACAAAATAGGCACTTGGTAAATTTGCTGAATAATGAGCGGACATGATTGGCAAGGCTGGGCTATGAGAGAAGAGCTGGC
>NW_017731940.1:528658-532960 GCF_001890085.2 Hipposideros armiger
TGCCAGTTTTGCCTCTAGTTTTATATTTTAGAAGAAAAGGAGACATACGGAGGGTTACATGAAATCCATTGGTGATAGATGAGGGGCGCTGGGAGAAAACA
Organism: Hipposideros armiger; assembly: GCF_001890085.2. NCBI lineage: Eukaryota > Metazoa > Chordata > Mammalia > Chiroptera > Hipposideridae > Hipposideros > Hipposideros armiger. Next base: position 528,760 of record NW_017731940.1, read on the forward strand.
AAGTGGGTGGGGGGCAATCTCTGGGATTGGATAAAAGGGCCAAAGAGTGTAATACATACTTCTTTTCAATTGGTGGGAACAGGATAATTCACACTTACAGCACACAGAGATGGTATGTGAACAACAAGATGACAACAAGGGGATCTGTGGTGTCCTGCTCTGGTGCCCACCATTGAGCCTTGAGCAGTCTGGAAAAGAAGATTGCTTTGACATTTCAAAGGTATGTTATCTTAGACACAAAAAGACAATAGACAGGCTCACTTAAGGTAAAGATTGACCTTTGTCAAGGAAGCTACAGGCCTAGGATGTGACTACGTGCCATGACCCGCTTTTAGTTAGGGATTTTTATGTTCAGACCATCCTACGTGGTTACCTTCGGTCTCTGAGTTTGTAGGGCCCACCATGCTGGCCACCTCTGAGCTTGTCAGGTTTAGTGTGTGGCCTCTTTTTCATCCACCATCCTATTTTCCTCTTTTCAATTATTTAAATAACAAATTTCATGGAAAAGTTTTTCGGTGTATATTTATTTAGTCACATGCTTGCAGTTTGTTATTTTTTTTAAAAGCAACCTACCCGAAAAATATGGTAACCCTTAATTCATTCTCACTGGGGGGATCATGTTGTGTGAAAGGGCATCAGTCACGAGCAAAGACCCCTGTATCCTCTTCCTGGCTCTGCCACTAGATGAGCAAATAGCTTCGCCCCTCTGAGGCTCAATTTCCTTAGCAGCATAAAGTTAGATTGGATGAAGAAACTTCTAGAACCTTTTCAATGCCAATATGATTCTGATTTCTAAAGGGTGCAAGATAATTCTAAAATTAATACATAAAAAGGAAATGAAGGATTGTGAACTCTTAAAAAAAAAAAAAAAAGAGAGACCAAAATGGAGCAATTTTGCTAAGCCAAGTCATCAAACCAAAACTTAATAATTAACCTAATTAACTAACTTAATTACAGTTTCAGCCAGGAGTGGAATTTTCAATTAATCAGTCTGGAATCTTCTGACCAATACTGGTGATGTAATCGGCATGATTAAATCCCCTGCTATTCCCTTCCCCCCAAAAGAAGATGACCTGGCCTCAAAATAATCCTTTTTTTTTTTCCCAATAACACCCCTGCCACACCCTTCTGCTTCTAAAAACCTTCTATTTTGTATAACCCCTTGAAGCAGCTTCCAGTTGCTAGGTGGGATGCTGACATATTTATGAATCTCTAAATAAAGCCAATCAGATCGTCAAATTTACTCGGTTGAATTTTGTTCTTCAAGAGAACAACACAATTATTTAATGATTATTTCTTTACCATTAACATTTATTGCAAACAATGTGTCGGGCATTGTTCCAAGTTTTTTGCATGTTACTATCTGTCTAGTCTTATAGTATCCTGTGAGCTTGATGTCATCATTATTTTGTTTTACAGATATTCAGAGATGGATCTCTTGCAGATCGTAAGAGCTTCGCCAGGACAACACTGACAGTAAGTAGTGGAGCTGGGACTTGAATCCAGACTCTAGAGCTGATGGATTTTCCAAAATATCAAGCTTCAGAGTATAGTAACAGATGCTGGTGTGTGTGTCTTTTTGTCACATGAAATGTGTGTGAAAGATAAATCTAAGGAAGAAAACACAAATACCTACAGGGGGAAGATTTCTAGAAGGAGCTGATGTGATAACAAAACTAAGTTGTCTTGCCAGAGCACAGACTGGAACCATATCACACACGCCCCAGCAGCCTGACATGTTGGACCAGGGGTTGGTCAGCTGCCACAGTGGTGGGAAGGTTCTGGAGCTGGGTTCAGGAAGGAGTGAAGTAAGCTGCAGGGTGAGCCCCAGAGGGAGGAAGCTGGCGAGCATCCAAGAGAAGGTGGTAGAGCCTGACCATGGAAACTTGAAATCCTTACATCTCCCAGCTACTTGGAAGCCTAGAGGTCATCGCATCACGCCTCCCACCCAAAGCACGCATTCCTTTCACAACACCCTGAAGGGTGCTTATCCAGCCTTGCCTGAGCATTCCCAGAGTTGAAGCTTGCTTTGCTTATCAGACAACCTTTTCTACTGCTGGACATGCAAAGATATTACAAAGCTCCGTTCCTTTACATGAGACCAAACACGCCTTATGGTGATTTCTCTCTTGGGCCCTGGTTCTTCCTCCAGGAAAACCTTTCCTATGACAGGCTTCGGAAATCAGGAGACTCGCTGAGTCTTTTACCACCAAGCTACAGAGACTGGTTCCTGCAGACATTCCTCCTGGGGCAGGTCTTATCCCATCACAATCTCAGTCACCATCCTATCGGCATGGCCAAGGCCCACACCTTACTCACCTTGACATGTATTACACATATTGCCTGATTTAAACCTTACGACTCCATGATTAAAATATTAATATAGGACCGGCCGAGTGGCGCGACGGTTAAGAACTCGCTTGGGATGCTAGAGGGCCCCGGTTCGGATCCCACATATGAGGGCCAGTGACACTGCCCTCCACAGCTAAGATGCTGAACAACAGCTCAACCTGGAGCTGGNCAGAGGACAGTAACAAAGGAGTGGGAGCAGCAGGTGGCTGCGCTTTGCCTGATGTCAGATGGAGGAGAAGGACCCAGACAGCAGACTCAACTGGGGGTGCCACAGAAGCCCTGAAAGATACAGGGAGGGACAAAGGAAGAATAAGATCAATCTGGTAAAAGGGACACAGTTAGTGGGGAAAGGAGGAAGGAAGGAAGGAAGGAAGGAAGGAAGGAAGGAAGGAAGGAAGGAAGGAAGGAAGGAAGGAAGGAAGGGACTGACAGCTTTAAAGTTCTGAGAAAATGGTGGGTGGCCTCAGGCTTATCAGTAAAGGGGCAGGAGGTGGTTTCCTGATTGGGAGAGGGGGAGTGGGGCAGTGGTGAGCTCAGGCTGCAGGCTGGGGGAGACTAGAGGACTCAATTTCTGACTGGATCCGAAGGGATGAAAGAGAATTCCTCCCCCTCGGTATCCCCAGTTAAGGGGCTTCCGGCTGGTAGAACTGGCTGGCCCTCCCATTCCTGGACTCCCCGTTCCAGGTTTCCAAGCTTCCTTGTGCCAGCCCACCCTTGGCTGTCTCAGCCACAACTCTTTGTTTTCTATAGTGTCCCTGGGGATGCGAAGGTGAGGAAGGGCAGAGGGTGGGTGGCCTGTGGCTACAGCAACTAACAATGCTGCTTCCGTGTATTTTGTCCCTGGTGGAATAGGACTTTTTTTTCTTGTTAAGGGAAGGAGAATGGTCGAGAGTCCACTAGAAGGGCCTGAAGATTCTCAGAGCCAAGAAGTCTTTCCTCACACCCTGGGGCAGCTGGGGATTATCAGACCATGTGTCCTGATTTTTCTGTCTGAGACCGTAACCCGCCACTCACTCATTAGGATTGATGGTTGGACTGTTGCCGAAATTGTCCACAGCAAATGGTACCCGGAATGTGGAAGGACAGGAGAAGGTGAATCTCCACACCTCAGAAAGAGGTGAAGAGGGGCAGGTGATGAAGAAGAATAGGTGCCCTGCAGCCAAACCAGAGGGAGGATTTGGGCTCCTGGGTGAAGAATTTGAGTTACTGTCTTCAGGCCTTGAGAAGTGCTGGGAGCCTGAGGGCCTCATGAGGGGATGCGTCCTTTTCCTCTATACTTGGAGGCTGGCTCAGGAGAATGAATGACATGCACATCGTTTCTGTAGCCACAATGTCTAGAGGTGAACTTGCGTTCAGGAGGAGTGTCCACTCCTACTTGGGGGAGTGGGGCAGGCAGGAGAGCCCTACTGGGCTGGGCTAAGTCGGGATCTATGTCAGATCAAGTTTAGGCAGCGGATAGTCAGCTAGCTCCAATGACGGCGATCCTGAACCTTCTCTGCTGTTTCGAGGATCAGAAAGCTCTGAGCCACTGAAACAAGAAGAAAAGACCCTGAAGGCACAGCATCTAAGGAAACCAGTGCTGGAAGAAATCTCTAATATCGTACAGACAGAATTCATCACCTCCTCCTCCCTGTCTCTGTAGCACTTCTTACAGAGAACATGCCATATTATAATTGACTGGCATGCACCTATCAAAAACCCCCTTGTTTCATCCTGCGGCATTGCCAAAGCATGGCATCTAGCTCAGCGTAGAGTCAGTGAATGTTTGTGAGTGTGTGATGCACCCGGTCTTACCGCCTTGTTTTACCAATGGTAAAAAAATGAGTCCAAAAAGCTGGAGAGACCTAAG
>NW_017731940.1:537885-587226 GCF_001890085.2 Hipposideros armiger
AGCAGCCGCAGTGAGTGGTCATCCAGAAGCCGGCGACTGATCTGCCTCGCCAGAGAAGAGCGCGATGATGGTGCCAACTTGGGCCAGTGAAGCGACATCCTCCACAACTAGACTGAAGAACAAAACGACAGCAACTTGTCTGTTCCCCTTACCCCAATTCCCCAGCACTGTTCCTATCCCCCTAATTCCCCAATAAAAATCTTTAAAAAAAATATTAATATACCCATTTTACAGATGAGGAAACTGAGAATCTAAGAAGTTAAGAAACTCACCCAAAGTGACTCAACTGGCAAGTGGAAAAGCCCTGATTCAAATCCAGACTTGCTTATCTCTAAAGCCCATGCTGTTAACTGCATTATACTGCCTCCTGAGGGAAACAAGGAAAGACAGACAGATAGGCAGACAGATAAGAAGACACAGAGACAGGAAAAAGAAAGAGCATGTAAAACAGCTTTGTGAACTGAAAAACTCTCTGTACAAGGAAGCACTGGGCTCAGTGTGAGAGAAGGGCCCTCTCCCATCCAGTCACACCCAGGTCTACACGCTGGAAATCAGGGTGGAAAATTCCAGATTCTGATGTTCCTGCTTGGCCTGCAGAGGCTGTCTGGGGCAGCCTGGGGCTCCCTGCCTTCACAGGCACTTGAAGACACCCATCTCTTTCTCTAGCGTCGGGTTGGCAGGCCCAGCTTTGCCCCCACCCCAGCCAAGAGTCCTGGGCCAGGCCAGCCACCCGAGTCCACCAGCTCGCACCCGGGGCTCTTGGCAGCCCCTCCCCCACCACAGGCATTTCCCCCAGGCCCTGCCAGCTTCCCCTGTGTCCCTTGAACACCAGCAAGGACACCATTGTCTGGCTTTTGTCCCATTCAGGCTAACGGGTTTTACAGGGCTTGCGTCCTATGCCCAGCGTCGTGCTCAACACTTGCCCTGAAACAAATCCCCTATCCCAGCTGTGCACACGCTACTGGGGGTGCTAGAGCCTGGAGCCACTTTGCACAGGGTAAGGAGTCAGTCTTTCTATCAAGAGACTGGAGCTCCCCAGCCCATTCCCTTCAATGCAGGGGAAGGATCTGACTTACAAAGCAAACCGACCCTCATGACTTCCCTATTCTGCTTGAAACCATCATCGGCTCCCGACTGTGTTTAGAATATGCACTCCACTCCCACGAGGCCTGCCGTGTCTCCTGCCCACCTCCCCAGCCTCGCCTTGTGTCCCTGGCTCCTGCACTGGCCAATTTTCAGAGCCTCGCCTGTCTCGAGTACATGCGGGTCCCTCTGCCCACATAAGCTCTCTCCTGCTGCTCCAGGGACCAACTCCCCACCTCCTTCTAAACCTCAGGCCCTCAGGCAGCCATCCCTCAACCCTCAGCCCGTTGATGCCCATTGTTATAAGCCTTGAAAGCACCTCTACTCCTTCACGGCACATTTTTAATTATTCTTTAAAATCCGTCTCCCCTGATAGACTCTAAGCTCCATGAAGCCGCAGACTGTATCTGCTGTGCCCATTGTTTCCTCAGACATAAAGAAATCAGGGAAGAAATATTTGAGGGGATGGAGGCATTCTGGCTTATACATTGGGTCTAGCTGGCTATGTGCCTCAGGCTCATTGCCCCCAATCTCTAGGCCTCAGCTTCACCAACTGCAAAATGAGGCAGATGGGCTGGGTAAACTCTGAGGCCTCTCGCCATGCCGATGTTCTAGGTTCAACACCTTATAGTACAGCCTCAGCCGCAAACAAAATAATTTTAGAGCAATCCCACCCAGGAAGGAAGACCCTGGGAATGTAAGTGCCTCCCATGGCAAGAGCTGTGTTTACAAAATAAACCCGAATCATCGTAAATCATTCCAAGTGGAGCTGCCTGGGTTGAAGCAACAAGACAAAAATACCTCTGGGCACAGCTCCTCCGGGCCCCCACCCAGCTGAGGAGGAGCACGGCCAGCCAGCGCTGTGCCCTCTGGACAGTCCCTGGCCTGGTTTCCCTTTGCAATCTGGGCCCCTCAGGGGAGCTTCTCTCCTACCTGTCAGCCTTCTAATCCTCTCTGACACCTTCAGAGCTCTAGTACCTTGCAAGGTGGAAAGCACGTGAGACGACGAGGGACCAGGTTCTCAGTCAGCCACTTCCATAAACGTCTCCTTCGTTCTGATCCCAGCGTGTCAAGCAGACACGATGACATCTGCTCTAATGTGCTTGGAGAAACACAGAGGGGAATTGTTTTGAAAGGTTTAAAGGGCTATACAAAGGCAGGGATTACTTCTGGCCATTGTTTCCTCCTAACTTACTGACTAATCAGAAAACTCAGCCCAGGTCAAGGCATCTCAGGCATCCAAGTAGCAGGTGGCTGCATCACCCTAGGCTGGCTCAGCTGGCCATAAAGGTGTCTAATTTGAGCCTTCCACAGTGTCCCTGAGTCGAGGTCAGGGGCCCTCGCTCTAAGCCAGACCCAGTCCCAAGAGATGCTACTGCAAGAGCACCTGGGTCCCTGGGATTCTGGGGCTTTGGGTCGGAGGGTAGCTGAGGGGTTCGGAGCAGGTGCTTGGATGCCAGACAGGCCTCGGTTGAGTTTCTCTCTGCTGCTGACCAGCTCTGTAAACTCCTGTTTCCTCTTCAAGGAAACAAGGAGAGATGACGGACCTCAATATGAAAAGTGGTGATGCGTATAAAATATAAAGCATTTAATTTCGTGAGCATGTCCCATGTTAGCCATTCAAAAAATAACGTTATTGTTAGTGTTATTGAGGTTGCCATTTTTACTCCAGGGGCAGAAGGGTATCTATGTTGGCATCCCCTCACCTGTACCTCACCCCACACACACCTTGGTTGGTCATCGCTGTATTCCCTGAGTCGCTTGCCACTCCCTGCCTTGGCTAGCCTTGCCTCATGTTTCCTGTTTTCCTCTCTCTAACAACTCTGTGAGACAGAGGTTTCTAAATTTACCTTACAGCTTACCTTTCTTACTCAGTACTGCTCAGGTCATACCTCTGGAAATAAAAATTCTGGACAAAGAAATCTTGGTCAATGGGTGTACCCAATTCAAGTGGCATAATGGAGACACCAGGGCATTCGGGCAGCACGGCACAGGAAGTGGACTCCTGCACTATTTGGGGTTGAGATGTTTAGACTTGGCTTGGCCACCGATGGGGAGTGCCAAAAGATGTCACATCCCTGAAACCTTAGTCTTCCTATCTGTAAAACTATTATAAAACATCTAGTTTTAAAATTTTATGTTTTTTTTCTCCTAGCTAAACGAAAACCCCATTCCTCTAAGAAATCTTTTGCAGAAGCCCAGCATATATAATATTTAACAGATAACTGCTCTGTCTATAAGAGGGGATATATGAAAGGCCAGACAATTAAGCTTATGAACTTTCCACTGTGCACTTAACACAGTGGAAAGTTCGCAAACTTAATTGTCCGATCTTCGTGTGTATGTGTGTGTGTGTGTGTGTGTGTGTGTGTGTGTGTGTGTGTGTGTACACACTCACACACATACATATATATCAGACTCTTGTCTAATTGCCTTCCTGGATGTAACATGGTCTTGCCTGCCCCTTTCCCTCATCCCCAGGGCAGCCTAGAAGCTCCCACCCACACCCATAAGATGCCACAGAGTCCTGCTTTTCTAACTCTTTGTGTCTCAGTTTCCTCACCTGTTGAATGGAGATAACAACTAGTCCTCTTCACAGGGCTGGTTGTAAGAACTAAATGAATTCCTACAGATAAGAGCCCTTGGCACAGTACCTGGACTACAGTAAGTGCCTAGTAATGATTAAACCTCACTAGTATTGCTACTGGCACTTGGTTATTATGGCGTCCGTCAGCCAGAACTGTCAGGAAACTTGTGAGCGTGTCCATGCATCACACAATTGTGCCCACATATAGAGACTGCAAATTATTCTCACCACCCACCATCCCACCTCCACTGTCTTCATGGACATAGGAGATATGATGTTATTTCACAAGATGGGAAATTTCTGTTTCTACGGAAAGCTGTGTTTTATAAAACAGTAGTTCAACATTGCTTTCACTCCTTGATTCATTTGACAAGCATTTATAGAGTGCCCGTTCTGTGTGCCAGGGTTGGTGTGAGGAACATAAAGAGAAGAGATAAGTATGGGAAGAAACAACTCGAATGAAGAATGCCAGCCGGTCTGTGTTGAGCGGCTGGTGACCCAGGCAGTCATCTATCTGACAGATTTATTGTGCAACTACTATGAGCCAGGCGGTCTGCTGAGGAATGGCGACAATGAAGAAAAACCAGTCCCTAACCCTGTGGAGCTTGCTTTCTAAGGGGTATGGATAAGAAAGGCTACTGGAATGACATGGAAAGAAAGGAGCATAGGCGCTGGGGGTGTGGGAGGTGGAGAGGGGGAAGGATAGGCAACCAGAGAGCAGAGAACAAGAGAGTTTGTTTCAAGAGAGAAGCAAGGGTGTAGCCCCAGGTGAAGAGCAGCTAGAAGGCACAGCATGTACTAAATTATGTATCCTGGGGATTTCCAAGAACACTACTGTTTGCTTTTATTAATTTGCTCCCACGAGGACGGGACACACGCTACTTTTTTAGAAATGAACTTTTTGTGTTTTAAATAAGCTTTTCTATAAACAATTATTGAGGGGACATTTGACCTAAGCAATATGATTTTAAACTGAGCCTACCATTAATCTTCTCTTCGCGAGTAACAGGCGAGGGTCTTGTTCCATAGAACGTTTCATTCTGGGAAATTCATTTGAAAAAAATTAATGGGGTTTAAGGGAACCTGAGCATGACTTTCAATACAGTGCACAAGAAAGAGTTCAAGATTTGGAGAAGACCCAAGTTTGGATCCTAGATTCTTCGTAATCGAGTTTATTCTCTCTGAACCAGCTTTATCACAAAACGGAAATGACACATGACAGAACGGATGTGAAAGTGACCTGTAGATGTTAACGCATAGAGAAGCCATTTGTATTTATGTCAATAACTTCCTTTCCTTGTTTTTCTGTTTTCCTTGCCCCCAGGCATGATGAAATTGGATTATTTTTGTGGCTCCTGGGTTTCGTGTTAAGAAGGAAGGATCTGTGTCTAACGGTGGCACTGCAGTTCTCTTGGGCCCCCTTGTCACCAAGGAATCTCCAGTACAACCCGTCAGGGAATCCCATTCAAGCAGAACCTCCTAGAGCTGGCTGACCCTAAGATCCCAGGCCTGTAGGCTGGGCTCTCGCCTCCATTGAAAGACAGCCTCTCTGAGCCAGTCTAACTTCCAAGACCCTACTATCTGCACCCACGCCACACACACACCCTGGCTCTTTTATGCCTGTAGACCCCATCTCCAGCCTTCTTCCCACATCCTCTGCTTCACCATCCCAACCACCATACCGGCTCGTCCCCTTCTTTTTTCCATGCCTGATTCCACCTCTTACTACGTGTGTGTCCTTCGATTGGATAAGATCTCTGTGCCTCCTATTTATTCTTTATCCATAAAAAGGACCAGATGGGGCCGGCCGAGTGGCATGATGGNTAAAAAGTCTTTTGAAATGGCAGGGGAAGGTGTTCCCTCAGCCAGGGAGCTTCTAAGAGAGAAAGCTGACATACTGATTTGATCAGCGGAGCGTCTGGGTTCCACCTCTCGGGCGTTTTTCATCTTTTTCGGTACTTGGTGAAGCATCAGGTATATGAACCTGATGGCCTCTGGTAATTGCATCCTATATGTCCCTGCAGCAACGCCAAACGCCTGAGAGGCCTCATTCGGCCACACCAGAGGTTTGAACAAACAGGTTGCTCCAATCCCCAGTCAAGTTTATTATTGGGAGGTAGCCCAGCCACCCCACCCATGAATTCCAAACAGCGGCTCTCCCTTCTCACTGTCCTTCACAGCTAGGTCATGGGCAACGGATGCTGGAATGGGGGCTCACGCATGCTCAGGTGAAACTCTTTACCTCTTGGCTGAAGGGACGAAGACCAAGAGAGACGGGACTTGTGCAAAGCCACACTTTGGGCTCGAGGTGAGAGTTTTGGCTATTTGGCCCACAGTCTTCTTTGATCTGAGTGCCATGGCCTGAGTGGTTCAGATAACACACCATCTGACCAAGAAGCCAGGGCTGCAAGGCAGCGAGGAGCAAGGTGAAGCACCCAGCAGACCCCTAGTGACTTAGCTTCTAGGACCTCTTGGCAGGGCAGGAAGCCGGGCCCCTGACAGCCAGGTAGCAGGGCACATGGCCAGGTGCTTGCATAACGGGAAGCCACACCTACTTCAGGCACTCACCAGACAGAGAAGTGAGCCTTTCCCCATTCATGTCTTCCTGCATCTCTGAAGCTGGGTTTCCTGAGCATGCATATCACCTGGAGAAGGGACACCTTAGTTTGCAATAGGAGACGTGTAAGTTAGATGCATGGAAAGACAGCCCCAAGTTTTGGAGCTGAGTGGCATTACCAGGAAATTCCTCCTTTGGAGGTAACTTAATTAAACGGCATGGTTCTCTGAGAACATATAGTTCTGGAATTGAATAATCTATAGATTAAGTTTGGAAAACTTGCNACTTGGGCCAGTGAAGCAACGTCCGCCACAACTAGACTGAAGAACAAAAGGACAGCAACTTGTCTGTTCCCCTTCCCCCAATTCCCCAGCACTGTTCCCTTCCCCCCAATACCCCAATAAAAATCTTAAAAAAAACCCAAAACGACCAGATGAAAGAACCTACCCCATAGGGTTGTTTTCAGGATTAAAGGTGATAATACATTTTAAGGATGCCTTTCCTACCATTAAAGGCAATCGTCAATACTCAGAAAGTATTTAGTATTGTTACTCTTCCCCATATTTTCTTCCTCCCTTATCTCTGGCTTCCTTCTTTCCTATCCTGTCACTAACCCTGCTCCCCTCTTCCCTTCCGCTGCCCCTCTCCTTCTGCCCTCCACTCTTTCCCTTCCCTTGCCCTCATGTGCCCCTGCCTCTCCTCACCCTGACAGCTTCCGCAGCCGTGAGTCATGGGAGTTTGCCCCCACACTGGCTCCCAAAAGGCTCTGGCTGCAGGCAGCAGAGGCAGACACAGGCCCGGGGCAGCAGGGGACGGCTGCCAGGGCCAGGGTTTGCCAGAAGGAGCGACCTGGTACTTGACTTCAGGGTACTTCTCGGACTTGAACATGCATTTGTGGAGCCACCAGCCATTATTTTTGGGACCGATAAGAGGCCTGCACTCCCTGAGGACTGGGAGAGGATAAACGTTGTATTGCCCATCTTTGCTAAAATGGGGGAAAGATTGATTCTGGTCATTTTAAGCCGTTCTTTTAATATCTGGGAAACTCTCCACTGCATCTTCTCCCAACCTGTGAGTGCCGGGATTCTCGGCTGAGCCCTCACATTCTTCCCATCTCCTTCCCTCCCTCATTTCTTTCCCAGTTTGAATCTGGCACTGGACCCTGACACCCATGACTTTTCTCTCTTCTCTGCTGGATGAGGAGTTCCTAGAAGACAATCCTCAGTCCCATTACACTGGATTGTCTTAACCCTGTGCATGGGGGTTAGGGGCACGGCCCCTTGGGGACAGGAACTGGCCGGTAATCTTGTCTATGTCCTCGGCCCACAGCACAAGAGCCAGGATTCCTTACAAAGCTAGAGGATGTCCGCAGCGCGCGTCTGAACAGTCCCCGTGCACAGACAGGACAGAGGGGATAACCAATGCCACAATGACTGTGGCTTTGATTTTATCTCAGGTAACCTCAGTTGGCACTGATCTGATACCTGATAAATTAGGCTTTTTTAGTGAATAACGGGTTGGCTCCTCCCTACCCTGCTAAGAGAAGACTGTATTCTGTGCAATGCTCATCCCTCGCAGGGAGTAGCTGATGAAAGATAATATTGCCTTTGGTCTCCCTCTGCTCCCTGAAACAATTGAAGAGGGCTTTCCTTTTCCCATCCAGCAGGCATGAAGCCCCTGATATGCTTGTGCACTCAGATCTCACCTCTGCTCAGGCTTTGTGGCTCAACCAGCGGACCAAGGGGCGGTTCTTTTCAGGTTTCCATGCCAACCTGGGGTGAGCGGGTTGGCATCTTGTTGCCTCTCTCGTTCTTCCTGAGCACTTTGTGGACTGGTCTCCATCCCCACAGAACGGACCCAATGTTCACAAGGCCCTTAAAAGTGGAAGACGGGCAAGGAGATGGGAGTGATGCGATGTGAGAAGGACTCAGCCTGCATTGCTGACTCAGAAGATGGAAAAAGAGGCCACGAGCCAAGGAATGCAGACCAGCCTCTGGAGAGAAATGCAGCCCTCTGGCATCTTGATTTTAGTCCAATGAGGCCCGTGTTGGGCTTCTGAGCCACAGAGCCATAAGATAGTAAATTGTGGTGTTTCAAGCCACTAAATTTGTGGTAAGGATGTTACAGCAGCAGGAACAGGAACAAATACGCCATGTACCTGTTTGTAAAATGGATGGGGTGGGCTTGAAGCTGGTTTCTGAGGCTATTCTACCTTTGACATCCCTGAGTTTGGGCTCTGTACTAATACATGGTTCTTTCTAAAGCATGGGAAGCAACACAGAAATAAGTGACAAGAAGTTACTTGTCACTAGAATACAACAGGGAACCAGCTCGGGGCCAGTCTCTGCTCACGCCTGCCCCTCCCTACCCACGGCCTGTCCTGACCTACCCCTCAGCCCTCATGGCCCCAGCTCCAGGCTCGCCCTCCTCAGGCTGATGGGCAGCTCTGTGGGTCTGGAGCCAAGAACAGGATAGAACAGCCATGCATTGATACTCATACTTTTAGTCCCTGCAAAGCTGCCTTGTTCACACTGCTTGACAGACATTGGTCCAAAATGACCATTTAGTCCACAGTATGAAGAGCGAGAAGAAAGATGAGGAACTGAGAGCAAGGGGCCAGGATTCGCCCCCGCCACCTCCCTCTTTCTCTCTCCACCCTTCCCCTGCAGCTGCTCCACATTCTGGCATATCCCCAAACTTCTTGAAACAGAACCCTGCCAAAACAACACACAGGCCTCTTCAGTCCAGAGCGTGGGTCCCATATCATATTTTCAGGAGCCGTGGGAGCCTTAGGTGGGAAGGAGTCGGGTGAGGCATGAGGGTTCTGAGCAGAGAGAGGAGGGGACATGACGCTAGCATCCCTGCAGGCTGGACCTCCTGGAAAATTTGGGTGGGACAGGGGGCACCTGGCAGCAGCACTGGGCTTGGAGATCCCTACAACAAGACGCCTATAGACTTTGTCACTAAACCTGACAGGTCCATGGGCGCACAGGGTGACAGGCCTTTCAGGCTGGAAAGTTTATTATCAGTTCACCTTCTCTTTTTCTGCCCTAAGCATATGCTCTCTATACCATTCTTTTTTTTTTCTTCAAGATTTTATAGGGGAATTGGGGGAGGGGAACAGCGCTGGGGAATCAGGGGAAGGGGAACAGACAAGTTGCTGTCCTTTTGTTCTTCAGTCTAGTTGTGGAGGACGTCGTTTCACTGGCCCAAGTTGGCACCATCATTGCGCTCTTCCCGGGTGAGACAGATCAGTCACCAGCCTCTGGACGGCCGCTCAAGGCGGCTGNACTTGGATGTGAGTAGAAGCCACGCACAGAGTCACCAAACAAATGCTGGTTCCTGAAGCCACCGTCAGAAGCTGCTGATAGAGGAAAACGTTTTGTCTCCAAGAACAAAGATAGCACAGGCCCCTCTATGAATCAGACTCTAGAAGCTACCTTCATGCATCAGTACAAAACCTTGAGACTTTCGTGAGGAAATGGTTCATAACAAATCCTTGAAGTTTGAACAGAAAAACAGGTGTGTTTTCCAGAGAATTGAGTAATGCTCTCAACTGCAAAAGGCAGGCAGGTTTTACCCTCCCCTGGGCTGCTAGCCTCCCTACTGCAGTCTCCACGACAAGTGAGGGACCAACCAGGAGGAACCAGGTAGACAGAAGGCACTCCATAAATGTGTGTTTTATAAGTAAGGGCAAGAAAGAGAATGTTTGTGGACATTGAAAGTAAAAAGAGCTTTGGGCAGTGTAAGGGAGATGAAATGCTTGATGACTTGAAATGAATTTCACTTTGAACAAAAAATCAGAGGGGCTAATACTGGTCTTAATAGCCCCAGTGCAACTAACATTTACTGAGTGCCTTCTGTGTGCCAGGCACCGTGCTAAGCCGTTCGTATTAACATCCTCATTCAATCCTCACGCTAACCCAATGAGCGAGTAGCTGTCATTCTCCCCTGTACTAGCTGGGTCACTGAGGATTGTGGAAATTGAAGAACTTGCCTAGCAAATGGCAAAGTTGGAATCAGAACATCGGCCATCTGACTTCAGAGCCTGTCTCGTAAATTGTTACGATTGACTGCACACCAATCCAAAGAGCTTCTTGTAATTTAGTTAATTAGGGCCCTGGAAGGAGGGTATTTTCTTTTCATAAATGAGCAGAAAATAAGCATCAAGCTCAGCATGTGTTATCGAGTGCAGATGTTTGGCTCTTGACCTGGTTCAGGGAGGGCTGGGAGTCTTCATTCAGCAAACGCTGGTTCATTCATTCAAACCCGTGTCAGCGCCTATGACATGACAGGTTCTGCACTCAACATGGGAAGAGCAGAAAGAAGAGAGGTGGGACCTGCCCTCAGGGAGCTCCCAGTCTGCGGGGACAGACTCGTGAGGAAGTTCCACAGTTCAGCTTGGTAGGTGCCACCATAGGTGCACATGTAAGGTCCTGTGAGCACCAGGGCCGAAAGCCGAGTAACGTGGTGGTTAGGTACGTCCATGAATTATACAGTAGAAGAGGCCTGAGATTGAATCCTGGCTCCTCCTCCATTTAACGAGTTGGATGCCCTGGACAAGTACCTGAACATTCCGAGCTTCAGTTTTTATCACTCTTAAAATGCTAAAACAATACAGTCCATACCTCCCCGTCCTGTTCCAGGAAGGAATAATATACCGCCTGCTTCAGCACACAGCAAGTGCTACCTAAATGGAAGCCATTAGGGAATTCGGGTCTAGGGAATCAGAGATGGTTCTACACAAGCCTTGGGCAGGGAGGCTGAGTAGGAAGTGGTTATTTCAGGAGCAGAGGCCTTGGACGGAAAGAAGAAGGGGTGACANTTTTTTTTTCTATTTTTTATTTTAAATTTGTCTATTATATGTATCAGATGTATAGCATTATAATTTGACATCTGTGTACACTGCACAGTGATCACCACCACCAGTCTAGCTTCCATCCATCACCATACAGATGACCCCTTCACCCATTTTGCCCACCTCCAACCTCCTAGCCCCTCTGGCCACTATTATACTAAGGTGTGTGTTTATTTAAAAAATACAAAATGATTCTGTATATTTCCTACAGTTTTATACACTCTTTAGATGTACCCATAAATCTATAGATTTGAGAGATGTCTGAAAGGATTCACAGCAAATCAACTGCATATTACCTCTGGAGGGCACCTGAGAGAGAGATGGGGAAGGGGGGAGAGTGGCAAAAAAAGAACTTTAAATTTACCTGTATTGTTTTAAGCTTTCACAAGGAAAATGTATCCCTGTATTACTTATATCAGTACCAATTAATTTTACAGTGAACAGCGAAATGACAAAAGGAAATAAAACCGGAAAGTTAATGTTGGAAACTCTATTGTGAAGCACCTGAAATGTCAAGCTAAGAGTTTGTGCCTCGTGCTGTGGCTGCAAGAAACTAAGGGAGAGTGTGGACAGTCGTGACAATGCCTCTTCCTTGGGTGGACGTGAGAACTGGGTAAGGAGACAGACATAAAGTGCCCAGAAGAGCGTCCGACATTGAGTAAATGCTTTGTAAGTGTTCACCGCTTCCCTTTCCGCTTTCCGCCCTCGCGATATGGGCCCTGCCCTTCTCATGAACGGACCAAGTTCTTTCCGCCCCAAGCTTTTCATACACGTTGTTCCTTATTCCCACTATTCCTTTCTCCCCACTCCTTCTCATCCTTCAGAGTTCAGCCTAAATATTAACTCAGTGATGCCTTCTGCGACCTGCCCGGCTAGGTAGTCCCCCCAGCCCACTGTGTGTGTCTGTCAAAGCACCCTGCTGGTCTTCTCCAGGATGCCTGTCACAATTTGTAACCACGTCTGTGGTTTCTAAAAGCTTTTTACTTGTTTGTTATTTTTCTCCCCTACTCACAACTTCACAAGGGCAGGGACAGAATGTGTCGTGTCCACTGCTATTTCCTCAATGTCCAGTGGGGTTCCTGGCATAAAGTAGAGGTAGAAGTAGTAATAACTAATAATAATAATAATAATAATAATAATAGTAATAGCTACTGTTCACAGAGCACTTGCTATGTGTCAGGCATGTTTTTACATGCTTTACACATATTAACTCATTCAAATGTCTTAATAAGCCTTTTGAATGGATTTTAACACTGTCCCCATTTTTCAGATGAAGAAACTGAGGCATAAGAGAGATTAAGAGACTTGACCAAGGTCCCACAGCTACTAAGTGTCCAAGCTGGGATTCCATCCTTTGGTATACCATAATATTTTATTGAATGATGAATTAATTAACACAGTGCTGGTTTGTGGTATTCCTGATGGCCTTATCCTCCAAGTATAAACAGTGAGATTTGTTTGAGAGAAAAATGAGAAGGATTAGACGAATCGATAGAGTGTCTGTAGGGAGGCTGTAGCCCGTAGGAGGAGAAGGCAGCTATTTTCCATTGAGAGGCAGTAAATCAAGCTTTGTGTGACAGGAGTGACACAAGGCTACAAATGAGGAGCCGGGGATGCTGGCAGAAACATGGGGAGCTCACCCAGCTCCACACCACATCACCTGGCTCTTCAGAGAGCGCCCTGCCAAGCCCAGTCATGGCCAGAACTCCAAGAAAGGCATTCTGGGAGTAGTGGAAAGAGCTGGCCGCCCTGAGGAAGATGCCAAGAAAGTAAGAGAAACCAGCCTCTGAGTCAGGTGAGAGATTTCTGTTCTGTCCTGGCCTTTAGAGGCAAGACCTTCCTGGAAGCCACACCTTACCGAGCCTTATTAGATGGATCCCAACAGCTGCCAGCCACGACTCTGTGTGTGCAGATGTCAGGGGAAAAATAACCATAGGATACAGCAGCTAAACGCATTGAGCTCTCATCATGTGCCAGGGACTGTATGAGGGGCTTCAGGTAAAGGGTCTCCTTTAATGCTCATAATAACCCTAGAGGTTCCTTCGACGGTCATTTTGTAAATTAGTATTTATCGCGCTCCTGCTATGTTGATGAGGCATGTGCTATTTTTAATTCTGCTTTACAGATGAGGAAACAGACTTGGAAAGATTAAGTAATTTGCCCATGTCGAACATTGGCAGCATGAGAGCTTGAATTCTGGCCTGCCTCGTGCCAAAACCCGCCTTCATTACCTCTACTCTACATTGTCTCTAAATTTGAAACCACAATGTATTTCTAGCTGTGTGTCAGGTACTGTATGATATAATCAGTATTAGGAATTATTCCATGAGATAATGGTGCCTGGCCCATAGGTGGTCAGTAACTATTAGTTTACGTTATTCCATAGATGTGTTTATGTATTGTGGTGGTTAATTTTATGTGCCAACTTGGCTAGGCCTCAGCACTCAGATATTTGGTTAGACACATTTGGAAATGGCTGTGAAGGTTACTTTTTCAGGTTAGATTAACATTTACATCAGTAGACTCTGAGTAAAGCAGATTACCCTCCACAGTATGGGTGGGCCTCACCAATCAGTTGACGGTCTGAACAGAAAGACTGACCTCCCACAAGGGAGAGGGAACTCTGCCTCCAGATGGCCTCCAGACTCAAGCCGCAGCATCAACTCTGACCTGCATCTGCATCTTGGCCTGCCCTGCAGATTTTGGACTTGGCAACTTCCACAATCACATGAGTCAGTTTCTTAAAATAAATCTCTCGCTCTCTCTGCCTCTCTCTCTCTCTCTCTCAACATGCATATGCTCTCTCTGTATATATTCACATCCTCTATACGTGTGTGTGTGTGTGTGTGTGTGTGTGTGTGTGTGTGTTTCACATTCTATTGTTTCTGTTTCTTGGGAGAAGCCTGCCTACCGCTGATATATATAATAATGACAATAATTGGATAAGCAGATAAAAGCTGGGGAGGCCTGTATTAGAGGGAAAGAATGCAAACTGCTTGGCTTCTTCTAGAAATTCAGCTCCTAATGAAGAATATAGCCTGTAACTGCCGCAAACATTTCCACTTGTATGAAAAGAGCTGATTTTCCTAACTTGGTTATAAATTAATTAGACATTAATCCTACTTCTGCCCATTCTCTTCTCCCTCTAGGCCTGTTTCCCATCCATAAAATGAGGGCCTCGAGACACTTTCCTGACAAATGTGGGAATGAATGCAGAAAAGCCATGATAGTCAGGGCCCTTCCTTTGCCAGCCCAGTAACTCAGTGCAGAATGGGTGGTGGCAATGCAGGTGTCCCTACCTGGGAGCCAAAATCCTGCAGATTGGTCCCCACATCACAATTCCCCAGCTGGGTGGTCTGGGGCAGCTCTCTTTCACAGGCCCCCGCTTTAGTTTCTCCTTACCAAAACAGTAATGATAATAATTATGCTAAGGGTCACTGCATACATCAACATAAAACCATGTATGTGATATTACTTTATGAGCAGCAGTTTTTCACTCTCAAAAAGAGCCGTCCCTCCCTGTGTATTGCACACGTATGAGCAGTGTCTGGGCTCCACATCAGGGCAGGGTCAACCCTGGGTAGCACCCTGGAGTCAGCCAGGGTGGTTTACGGTCACCACTCAAGTGCCTCGTAACTTCTGACAGGGTCACAACAGCCCCTTCAAGGGCGCAGTCATCTCAGCTCTGAATGCTCTGTCTCATTTTCCTTCCTAAGAGTCCCATGAGGTAGGCAGTCCAGGGAGGAAGGGGTTAAACTCGTGGCCACACAGCAAAGTAGAGGAGAGGCTGGGCTCCAGCCGCATTCAGACTTGACATCCAGGGTCTGTCCCTTCCCATCACCAGGTAGGCCCAGCTGACAGTCAGGACTTACCACGTGGTTCAGGGGCCAGGAGATCCAAGAGCCTCTGTCACAAGCCCTCCCTCTAAAGCCAAGGCCTTCTCATGATGGCAGAGGACCTGGGAGATAGATGAAGGCTGGAAAGATAAATTAATTTGGAAAATAAAAAAAATTAAAATAAAACAGGGACAGCATCGACAAGATTCTAATAAGAGAATCTGGCCGCCAGCAGAACTGAGAATCATTTGTCAAATGTCTCCTAGAACTCAAAGTTGATGTATCACTCTTCCTGTTATCTTAGGATTTGGGGAAAATGAAATACATTTTCATGTGACTATACTTGGTCACCAACTCATTCTGTGACATGGAGCGAGGCTTTTAGTATCTCTGAGTCTCGGTGTTCTTGTCTATTTAAAAAAACAGCAAACAGACAGTGATATAAAATCAGTTTCCCGGGCCGGCTGAGTGGCGCGTTGGTAAAGAGTTGGCTTGAGACACCAGCTCTGAGCAGCAGGGCCCAGGTTTGGATCCCACATGAGGACCAGTGACACTGCCCTCTACAGCTAAGATGGTGAACAACAGCTCGACCTGGAGCTGGGCTGCCGTGAGTCACTGGTGATGGCGTAGGCTGCAGTTGAGCTGGCCAGCAGCTGGCGTGAGCTTTTGGGAGCTCCCATGAGCTGCCATGAGTGGCCGTCCAATGGCCAGCAAGCAACTGCCTCACCCGGGAAGAGCACAATGATAATACCAACATGGGCCAGTGAAGCAAGGTCTTCCACAACTAGACTGAAGAACAAAAGGACAGCGACTTGTCTGTTCCCCTCTCCCAACCCCCCATTAAAATCTTAAAAAAAAAAAAAAATCAGTTTCCCAGTCTTCAGGCATTAAGGTTTCTGGGGTCCTGATGTTTGCCATACCTAAGCACCACAGTTACTATTGTTTACCTAATACCTTACCTTTTCTTTACGTGTATTTATATATTTAAAAAGGAAACCCCTATCACCTCCTACATGTAAACACAGAGCCCCTTGCATTAATAACTTACAGTGAATACATAATTATTAAGGTTTTTTAAAATTCTCACATGCCAGGTCCCGAAAACATTCCTCATACTGTCTTTGGAAATCGCTGGCTTCCAGCTCTGGCATTCTGCCAGTGAGAAATCTTCATCCTTTGCAGCATTGCTAAGTCCCAGGGAGACTTTCCTGATCCCTATATTAGGCTGGTTCCCCCCACAGGTCCCCATCAAGGCGTTTCCTGTGCTTTTCTGTCACCATCAGAGTCTGTCTTCCCTGCGGAGAGGCAGTTGGCTGAGCCTATCAGTGTCAGATGAGCCGGTTCGAGCAGTGGTGTTGGCTCCGCTCCACGTATCAGCTTGGTCACCTTACTTAACAGTGTCGCTTCACAGCTACAAGACTCAGTTTCTTTATCCACCAAATGAGGTTAATGTTTTCTTCACTCAGTGGAATCTGAAGGAAAAAAAAAAAAAAAAGAAATGGTAAAAGTATCTTGCGTGAGAAAGGCTGAGAGACTTAAGATGGTAGTCCAGAGGGTGGAAATTTGTCACTTGGACGACTTGGGGGCATGTTCGTTATTCAATACAATTCACCCTATTCATGGTATTCAAGGTAAGTATCATGACCACAGCAGATATGTATTTCGTGGTTATTATTGTGTTAAGCGCTTTTTAAGCATGATTTCATTTCATCCACCATCATTATTATTCCGATTTTACAGATGAAGTTAAGGTTCAGTGAGATTACATGTCTGGTCCTAGGACACAACTAGAAAAGTGGCAGAGACTTGAACTCGAGTCTGTCCGACTCCAGGGTCCATGTTCCCATCCCCAGTGGCAGGGGTTCCTGAACTAGGCATCGTGGTCACTATTCCCCCAGGCCCAGAGCTGACCACCCACTGCCCTCCACAGGTTCTGTTGCTCATCCCATGACCAACCGAGTGTCATTCCTGATAAGACACTGGCAGCACATGCCTATCTCTTTTGTTAACTGTCAACTTCCTTTTGAGTCGTCTCCCTTCCTATCTTTTCCTTTCTGATCCTTCCTGCACGAATCACCAGATTTAAGTACCCTGAGCACAGCCTTCATGGGGTTGCAGGAAGCCAGCGCCCCTCCCCCTGGGTGGCTCTGGGTGACCTAGGCCACAAAGCACCGGCAAACCTAAACAGAGGCCCCTGGAAGGGCCTCAAGGAGAGAGCATCGGAGAGGGCAGGTCGGCTTCCTCTTTATTATACAAATGCTCCCTGCAGTCAAGTGTCATTTGAATAAGGCTAAACTTGGCAAACTTACTAACAGGACAGCATTTAGGCGTAGAGCTGGGAGGCCCAGGGCTTTCTCCTGGCCATGCCGCTCGTAGCTATCTCTGGGCCTGTCTTCTCATTGGTAAAAGAGAAATGGCCAGCTTGTCTTACAGCGCTGATGGGAGACCCAAGGAGAGACAGCGGACACTGCTCGTGTACACAGAGGAAGCGGACATGTCAACAAACCCACATGAAGAATTGTGATTAAAAGCAATGCTTCTCTCTCACATTTGAACCCACCTCTTTTCCTTTCTTCCCTTCCATGGGTCCCAGCTTCCATCACTGCTGCCCTCCTGTTTGTGCCGTTTTTACTTCGTCTTTCCAGCCCCTCCGATGCCATCTCCTCACTCTCCATCAAGGCAAATTGTAGGAGGTCTTTGGGCCCCGAGTCCAGCTGACGGTCCTCTCTGATCCAACAGCTTGCCTGGGCTGCTGACTGGGCACGACCTGCAGTAGCCACCAGCTTCAACACACCTGCTGCCTGTGGTCTTGTTTACACTGTCTTGGCCCTCATCAGCTCCCTTATCTTTTCTCCAGAGATTTCTGGCCATCCTGGAACAGGCAAAAGCCAAATGGGTCAACTTCTCCATTGTCAGTGCTCTCTGCTCACAAGCTCTCAGATGAAGTAGCCACGTGAGGGCGGCCAGAGCTCTGAGGACGGCTGCCCTTAGACAGCCTAGCTACCAGCTGCAGCTGCCCCCACCCCCCCCACCCCCCCACACACACTACACCCAAATGGGAAAATGATGGACAAGCCAAGGACTGGAGATAAGGGTTCTGATTGAAATGTTCCTTGTCAAGAGCCAAGACATTTGCATGATGCAAGACAGCTCTGCCTGAGCCGCTTTTCAGCCCAGGATGAGGGGATCAGATCAGGTCAGGGCATTCCCTGACCCCATGGATGATAGTCCTGGGCAGGAGCCACGGGACTGTAGCCTCTTCAGCAATAGCAAATTCAAGGTCATCAGGATTTTAGCTGCATTCAGGGGACACTGGGCCAGGGCTCACCTGTCCCAGGTAGGGAGTGATTATAAATCTGACAATAAATAAGTGCTTAATCTGGAGGAGCTTAACTCTCGGCTTTGAAATTTAATTCTTTGTGCCGCTGGTCACACACCTGTTCCATTTCCCTTCTGGAAATTATGACTGTTGATCTTCCACAAAGCTGAATTCTAGGTGTTTCTAATTAATGAATGAATTGGTCTGTGAAGCATAAATAGGCGTAGCCCTTGTTTAGGAAAATTAACACACATGAAAGAACTCTATTGGAGTGAAAATTCACATCCCAAATGGTTGACTCTTTAAAGTGAGATCCTTATATGTGCTGAGGATATAGTTTGAGCCTCAAGGATTGAGTTTGGCCACAGCTTTTCTGGAATACACAATAATAGAACATAAATCAAGTCCAACCGGAAGCCTGGGTCATAAACCCTTTCTGCAGAGAGATGAAGGATAATGAGTTCCAGACCTTCGTGTGCATCAAAATCACCTGGAGAGATGAGCATGCAGATTCTGGGGCCTTCCTCCACATCTACCTCATCATTGTCGCTGGGGGTAGGGCCCAGGGATCTGTATACTTACCCAGCTCCCCAGACGCTTGGAAGCAGGCAGTCCGGGCCACACGGTGGGAACCCCTCCACTAGGTCTTAAGGCAGCAGTCCTCCTGTGCCTGAGCACAGCTTCCCCAGAGCTTGGAAAGCTTGGAGGTTCAGCCCAGGACCCACTGCTGAGTGGGAGCCCATCAATGCAGGCGCCCCCTTTCCCCTAAGAGGTGGACCCCAGACTCCTGTGACTGAGAGCCACGCACACGAGCACCCCAGATACAAGTCCCTCCTAATCAAACGCTCGGGTTTGAAATGCTTGTACAATTATACAAATGGGACAACAGACGACAGCGAGAGAAAAGGACTTGCCCGACAGTACCTGGCACCCAGGTGGGCCCATGGGCAGAAGGCCTGGTCTTCTGACCCCTCTGCCAGTGGCTGCTCAGACTTTGGGTCTCTGTTAAATGGCCCTTCCTCTGAGGGTGAGCTGAAGAAAGAATCCAGGGCCCTGTTCTACCCCGCCCTCAGGCCTGGCCTTTCTCCTCAATAATCACCGTTGGTAACTGCACATTATTTCTCCATGTTTGTCTTCCCAAGTAGACAGTAGACTCCATGAGACAGCACCTCACCCAGTGCTCAGCACATAGTAGAAAGTCAGTAAATATTTTTCAGATGAATGGACAGACAGGAAAATAGGAATACTGAAAAAGAGAGGGGTTGCCCACGGCTAGGAACGAGTCTGTGCTGTGGGGCTGGTCAAGACAGAGGGAACTCACTCGCTTAGGTCTCAGAATCCAGGGTTGGACCAAACAGGCCTTCCAACTCACAATAGTCTGTGTATTTTTTTATTTTATTCGATGAAGCTTGGAAATGGAAAGAACAGAAAGTGACTCAACATTAGATTTCCACTTCTCAAAAGGGGGCCGGGGTCCCTCAGGCCACCTAGCTTTACGGTTTCACATCGCCCTCTAGTGACCAGACTATGTCAGCATGGTTTTGTGATGTTCTTTGAAAAACTGAGTTTACGTAAATGTATGGGCCTGGCTTCAGCATAATGAATAACTTGCATATGTATGAAATGTACTAAATCCATTGAAATGTCATTTAGCCACTCAACAACTAATTATCCAATGCCTAATAGGTGCCCGGCACAGGGCTAAGCGATGAACATGTTGGATCTGTCCCCTGCCCTGCACATACCTTGTGGGGGGGGGGCACCCAGTAGTCACACAACACTGTGACATGCGGACATGCGTCAGGAAGGCGATCTGCAGAGTGTTAACACAAAATAGAACAAGGAGTGGATCCTCTTCAGGAAGGCTCCTCCGAAGAAATCTTGCGGAAGCTTGTCTTTGAAGACGAGGAAGAATTAGCCAAAAGTGGGGAAGGAATGGGAAGGAAGGAAGAGGCAAGGAATTCTAGGCAAGACAGAGCTCCGTGAGCTTGAGGGAGAGAGAGAAGGACGGGTGGCCTGGGATGGACAGGGCACGAGAGGAGACTGAAGGAGTGCGTGGTATTATCACTCTCATTCCTTTCTCATTCATGTAGAAACTGAGGCCCAGAGATGTGACGTGAGCTGCTCGTAGCGACACAGCTTCCGGGTAGCGATAGAGAAAACAAGGCCGGGGTGGCCGAGGTGGACGCTGCAGGATAGAAGGAGCTGTGGGGGACAAATGGGGCAGAGTCGCAGAGTGGCCTGTGAGACAGGGAAGCACACAGCTCATCCAGCTCGACAAGAGTTCAGGTGGCAGCTGCTGGAAGGTTTAAAAGGTCACTGAGGCGTCCCTGTCCACTTGACAGGTGAGAAAACTGGCCCAGAGAATGCAGGGCCACGTAGCAGTGAGTGGCACAGCTCCTCCTGTACCCTTAAGTCTGAAGGAGCTCACTGCCCCTGAGAAGCGTCTGCCTGCCTACCTCTCCTCACAGCCTCAGAGAGAGCTCCAGCGTCTTTAAAAGTCTCCACCTCTCTTCAGAATGGTCTCTTAGCCTACCAGTACTTCCATTTTAGGATCCATCTGCTATCAGCCTGGGGGTAGGGCTTTGAGGTCCACATAGACGGGCTACGCATCCAATTGGGCCCTGCCCTCCATGGCACTCCATCCCGGACCCACAGCTGCTACCACGCTGAGCTCCTGCCACGTTTCTTGGCCTGCTATGCCCTCTCTCCCTTTGGGAACTGCCCACAAATTCTCCTCTCCTTTCAAACCCCTCTTTCCCCATTCTCCTCACCTGGCCAACTGCAGCTCATTCTCCAGGTCTTAGCTTAGACATCCTCCTCTCCAGAAGCCATCCCCCCCCCGCCTCCCCGCAGGAACCACTCTTCTGCACATCCCACTGAACACTGATCTCATTGCATTTTAATTGCCTGTTTCCTTGTCCATCTCTCCAGCAGACTTGAGTACCCCAAGGTCAAGGACTATGGAGATCTCATTTCTCCAATATGCCCAGCAGCTAGAGGGTGTCCAGCACTATTCTTTAAATAAACAAATGAAGTAAAAGAAATTACAGATGCCCCTTGACTTACGATGGGGTTAAGTATGATGAAAACCATTGTAAGTCGAAAATGCATTTACTACACCTAACCTACCGAACATCATAGCTTAGCCTAGCCTACCTTAAACGTGCTCAGAACACTTACATTATTGGGACACAGCCCCATCGTACGTTGAGAAGCACCTGTAATTGCCATCCTCTTCTTGTTCCAACCAAAAGCAGGAGGCACAGAGAGGCATTTTGTAGACATGATGGGATGCAAAAACAAAACACAACACCCACAAAACTCTGGCAACACAGTACCCTGAAGATTGTTGGTTGTTTACCCTCCTGATCACATGGAGGCCGCCAATCAGCATCATAAAAGAGAATTGTACCACAGACAGCTAGCCCCTGGAAAGATCAAACTTTAAACTACAGCTTCTACTGAGGGCGTATCACTTTTACACAATTGTGAAGTCAAAAAATCATAAGCTGAACCATTGTAAGTCAGGGACCATCTATACTCTAACCCGAATCACCTGTTTTTCATTGCCCAGCACTGCATGTCTCATTTCCATCACTCCATCATCCCCTGCCCTGTTTATGTCTAAAGGGATCTGCTTACTGCTATAATGTGGCCTGAGAGGAAGAAAACAGTTCTGTCGCAGCCCAGGCAGTGACTCATCAACCTTATTACTTGTGGCAGCTGCTGGTGTCCCCTAACGTCCCTGGGGGAAGCAGAGCGAGAAGCAGTAAGGAGCTGTACGCGTTTCAGACTTATTAGAAATTCTATCCCCCACCAACACTTGCTTTCCTGGTGACGAGGAATGCATTTGAAAGTTGGGTTTTCTTTCTTGCCAACTTCCACAGCATTCTGAGGCTTGGATCTCTCAGGGCGAGCCTGCAAACCATCACAGAACCCAAGGCCCCAAACCCTGTGCAAGGCAGCCCCCCTGTGAATCCGCTCATTGCCTAGCTTGCACGCAAAAGGGGTCCTGCTGGTTCTGTCCACGCAATGGCACAAATGTGTCAAAGGCCTGTTATGTGCCTGGCAGTGTGAGGTGCTTTCAATCAGTGGAGAAGAGTCAGGCTTTGTCCCTGACCTCTGCAGAGCTAGCATTCTAGCAGGAAATACATAATTAAGCAACATATGACATCATTATTCAATGACAATTGAGATGCAAACAGAGGAGGACTAGTGTAAGGTGCCAAGAGAGCACAGTCTGAGTGGCCTGGCCTCACCTGGGAGGTCAGGGCGGCTGCCCTGAAGCTGTGACCTTTGGGTTGAGAGCTGAAGGATGGGTAGGTGTTAACTAGGCAAAGGAGAGAGCGCGTGCACGTGCAATGTGTGTGTGTGTGTGTGTGTGTGTGTGCGTGTGCGTGCGTGCGTGTGCACGCATGTGTGGGTACATGCAAATGTGTGTATAGCCATACATGTAGTGTGCGCGCACATGTGTGTTATATGCAGGTGTGCAGGTACGTGTGTGTGTGTGTGTATGTGTGTGTGTGTCCCCGAGTGCATGTGTTAGTCTGATAGAGTTTGACATTCTTCAGCCTCTGGGCCTCTGTCCCACCCTAATGTCATCATTGTAGCAGGCTTCAGGGCTTCTCTACATGGAGCAACGGTTCTCAAACCTCTTTTGGCTGGCGGATCATTTCAGTAACAACAAGAGCTACTCCACGCTAACTGTGCTGCGGTCCTTGTGCCCCACGCTTTACATGTGTTCCGTCTTTCACTCCTCCAGCAACCCCAGGAGGCAGGTATGGTTACTGTCCCATTGTACAGAAGAGGAACAGAGGCTCGGAGAGGGCGAGCCTTTCCCAACATCGCCCAGCAAGTTAGTTCTGGAGTTGTGATTTGAGCACAGGTCTGTGACTCCAAAGCATGTACTCTAACTCACGGAGCTCTTTTTTTCTGTCACTGAAACAAGGGACGTAGAGGATCAGCCATATGGCAGGTCCCCCTCCCACTGCTGCTGCAACAACACCCTCCCAGCAGTGAATGGAAAATGTCTTCCGTGCAGCCTTGTCCCAGTTCAGAGTCACTGTGTGACCTTGGTAAAGACCCTCCCTCTTTGGGGCCCATGAGAGTTCCCTGAGCTCTGCCATTCTATGGGGATAGCTTGGTTCCACCACCCCCACACTGCAGGCAGGTTACATCATCTCTTCAAAGCTCTGCTCCCTCATCTCCAAAAGGAGCTAATCATGACACACTGCAGACAGGGCTGCTGTCAGGATAAACTGAGTTCTTGCATGCAAAGTGCTCAGCCCCGTCACAGCCTCGCAATGCAGGCTCAGTAAACTGTAGCTGCCATCGATCCTGAGAAATTCCATGGCCCTGGGTTCAAGAGTCCACTCTGCCTCCTAGTGGCCATGTGACCTTGGCAAATGTTATGTATCTGTCGAACTTCCCCCACTTGTAAAATAGGAATAAAAATCGTACCTCCTTCATAGGTTTGCTTGGGGAATAAATGAGATAATTCAATTAGCACAAGGTGATTGCGCTGCAAGTGTCAGCTCACGTGATTAGTATCTGCATGTATTGCACAATATTATAAACTAGAATTATTTAGGGTCTGACTTCGTTCCAGTTCAGGGCTCTAAAAGCAAATGCAAGAAAGCTTTTCATTTGACCAGGTTTGCTAGATGCTGGATTGTTTGTAAAACGTTTTTTTAAAAAAACCAGACCTGGCTCGTGGGTCAATGGAAAGTCAGTTTCCCTTTGGCTCTGAAGCTGGCAGTTCAGTGCAGTTTATTCTGGTGCTGGCTCACAGTTTGGTTAAGTTCAAGGCCATGACCATGAGTAAGTGATTCCTGTTGCCAAAAACTAAAACCACGGTCATATTCTAAGTATTTATGTTACAAGAAACCAAACCTGCCCCTCCTTCAGGGGTCCCAGGTAGCACTCATTCACTCATCCAGCTCAGAATTACTGGCCATGCACCTAATGCAGGCACTGGGCACCAGGCATGGGCATGCTGATGGCTGAGGAGATAGAAACCCGTGGGCGGCCCTGGTAGATTTGGGAGGAAACAGAACCCCGGTCCTCAGGGATGCTAACTGCTCCCGGGCTTTGCAGAGCCCCAGAGAGAATGCTGGCCCGTGAGTTTGGTGCATCTCACACTGTGGCCTGTCTGAGCTGGGAAAGGCCCTTAGGGGTCATCTCAACCCACCCACACATTTGACAGGTGGGGGAATGGGAGCCCAGGGAGAGAAAAGGAGCCACTGAGATCGCAAAGTTGGGTTGGCATCCTGTTGTTCTGCGTTCCTAGGTCACCATCTCTCACAATGAGTCCCCTCCCTTACTCCCAAGATTTCAGGTCCATCTCGTACAGAACAGAGGGTTCCCAAGAAATTCTAGCCCACAAACAGCCCCAAACATAGTGACAGTAAAAATAGAAAAGCAACCTCACTAAGAATGGTGTTCACCGTTTACGAGGTGATTACTTGGTGACAGGCACTTCGTTAAGCATTTTGTATGCCTATCATTTTAATACTCAAAATTACTTCATTGTGTATAGGTCATTATTACTCCGTTTTACAGGAGAGGACACTGAGGCTCAGAGCGGGGGAAGGGACTGTCCCATGGTAACAAAGTTAGAAGTTGCAGAGCCATAATTAAACTTACCTCTGCCTGACCACAAACCCAGTACCCATGGCCACTAGGTAATGCCCCTCAGTAAGATACAAGGCGCAGGGTACCGGCCCTGCTACACCACTCTCTTGAGCTCCCTCAGGCAGGCAATGGTTTGATGCCTACAGCCAGTAGGAAGAAAGTTCGAGCAGCAGGTGAGCAACGAAGAGGCTTGAAATCTAGTCCTAAGATTGAGCATCCACTAAGATTCAGGGCTGTAACCAGCTCAAGGGTGATGAAGATGGAGTTAATGGAGAGGAGGCAGATGGACGGGTGTATAGATTCTTCTGGTGCCCATCCCAGGCTAAGGGTGGTACCACATGCTATGAGATAACTTGTGTCATGTGACATGGAGCAAACCGTTTCCTCTCTTCTAAAGAGGGAACAAGTACAGTGATTAAGCCCGCAGCCCTCTGGAGCCAGACTGCCCAGGGTTAAATCCTAGCTCTGCCTCTTACCAGGGGCGTGACCTCCTGACGTATTAGCATTTATTGAATGTCACTTTTCACGTCTGTAAAATCAGGGTAATAATACTTATGTTCTACTGTCATTATGAAGACTAAATGAGTTAACTATTTGAAAGCATGAACAGTACTGAACACATAGTAAGAACGGTATACATTTATGCTGCTTTTTGAAAGTGATGTAAACTAGAGTTAATAGTACCTGATTGTTTGAATTAAGATACTTTTGGCCATAAAATACCTAACCCAAAGTGGCTTTCATAAGAAAGTTTTATTAGCATGTCCCACAACGAGAACCATCTGAAGGGTAATGGTTCCAGGCTCAAGGATGTCCCCAGGAACACAGGATTTTCTCATCCCTCCTCCAAATATCCTCGGCATATCATTAATGCCTTCCCTCAAGTCCCAAGATAGCTGCAACAGCTCCAAGCATCACATCTTCACAAAGCCACCCTCAGAAACAAAAAGGAATGGACACAGGAATGTATCTTATGAGATAGGAAAATATGTCCTAGAAGCCTCCCAGAAGACTTCTCTTCTCTGTCCTGAGACAGAACAGGATCATTCGATCACCCCAGCCACTGTAGAAGGCCAGAAAAGCAAGCTTCTAGCACTTTCAGTCATTACCTAGAGCTGGGCTCTGCAGCAAGGAAGGTAGGAGGAAAAAGAGCTATTGAATGGGCCATTGGCCTGCCCTGAGAAAGAAATGTGAGAAAAGGTACAGGGATGTTGTGAAAGAGTTCACTACTTCCATCACACATGCGTAAGATATTGTTCTCAAAAATAACAATGCTAATAGCACAGCATTTCAATAAGTGACAACAGCAATGCTGGCCCCTGTGGGTTAGAGGCAGGGTCCATAGAGAAGCAGGATGCCCATAATTCTGGATATTTCCCCACAGGCATGGCAGGCGAGGGAAAAATGGAAGGAAGCCAACTGCCTGATGGCTCTGACCACTAAAACTCACTTTGTACAACCTCATAATAGCCCAGACCCAGGGAACAATTGGTCACCAACTTCCCCTCTCAGTTTGCTAGGTTATAAATAAAGCCAGGAGAGAAAGAAAATGCAGTTAATTTAAGAACGCTGGTGGAATTCCTCTGAGAGGAAAAAAAAAACTCTTGTTTAGAAAACACTTCGATGGGCTATTTTGTGGTGACACGTCAGCCCTCTGGCCATGGTTTACGTTAGGGGTCAGCCAGCTCTTTCTATAGAGAGCCAGATAGTAAATCTTTTAGGATCTTCAGATATGAGCTCTCTAGCAACTACTGCACCCTAAGGAGTATGAAAGCAGCCATGGACAATCTGTTAAGAAATGAGAGTGGCTGTGTTCCAATAAAACTTTATTTCTACAAACAGGTGGAGACCCAGATTTGGCCCACAGGCCCTCGTTTGCCAACCTCCGTTCCACATGTCAAGTTACATAAGACAACAACCTAGGTCAAGGGTCTCAAACTCAAGTGCACATGGGGCCATGCAGGTGATGTAAGGAAGTGAAGCAGGCTGGGTGGGGTCTGTGGCAATGTGGAGAGCGCATGATTCATGGAAATGGGGCAGTTGCAAAAACAAATGTTGTCAAATCCTCCAACTTTTTCAAGAAAACCAGGAATGCAGTTCTCTTCCAATTTTTAAATGTCAGCCACCAATTTGAAAATTTAAACTTGATGCAGACCAAACAAAACCCTTCTGGGGCCAGCCAGTTTGTGACCTTTGGCCTTAAAGATCACCCTTTTGGAGCAACATGCCATGACACCCAAGTACACGTGACACATGTGAGTGACACGATCCAGGAAACTTAAAGCCACTCTGATCTATTGGGAATGGAATGCATAACCACCACTGCCCTGCCTGGTGGCCGGGCATGTGTCAGAGGCCAAACACTGAGAATAGGGCAATTAGCCTGTCTGTAGCATATTTCTCTTCTTACCTCATTAGTCCCCTGCTTCCTCTACACGGCGGTGGCATCCGCAAGGCTCTGGGACATAACGCACAGTGTAACGTTCCTCATTACTGACCTTCCCAACGTACCTCAGAGGAACCCTGAGGTCACGTGTAGAAAGGCGCCTGGCAAACCCTAAAACCACATATACCTCAATTTGACGGGTGTCTGGGCCACAGCCCCAAACACTAACTCAAAGGCTCAGATAATGAGCATATTCTCCAGAGAGAGGTCGAAAGCCACTCACGGCAGGGCATGCAGAACAGACACGAAGCAAACGGAGCCGACGGGCTTTTCTGCTGATACATAGTCGCTCCTGCTGCGCTCGCCCAGCTCCGCTCTGAGGAAGCCCAGGCACCACCTAAATGCCCCAGGCTGCAGACAGCTCAGCATGTGACATGCTGTCCTTGGCTGTCTTTTAGCTGCTGTCCTCACCTACTCACCGGCTGCTTTGCTCTTCCGACCAGTTCCTGTAAATCTGCGGTGGTGGCCCAGGTTCTCGCCGGGGGCCAGCCTGGTGCTCAGCACTGCTCTCCATCTGCCCGTCTTCTGCCTGCTCTCTGCTGCTGCCTCAGCTTTAAAGGCTACAGTGGCCTGGCTTTTCTCATCCCTCTGCAAGCCACCCTCTCGATTCCCTCAGCCATAAGGGAGGTGGGGGGTGAGGGGAGGCAAGGAAGGAAGGAGGAGACAGAGATGGAGAGAAAAAGAAACAATGCAAATTAGCTCAGCCTTCTTTCAGCTCCATGTCCACTGAATCCAATTCAGTTCAAACGAGGTGTCGGGCCAGCACCTTTTCCCCTTTTTCCCGCCCTTCCTCAACTCCTGTGCCTCTTCAGAGCCGCCTCGGGGACCCAGGTAGGAGGATGGAGGGGAATGCCACCGGGCAGGGGTGACTTCAGCGGAGCAGCTCCATCTTATCTCTTTTGGATATTATAATCTCGCTGGGATTGAAAAAAATCACTCCACTGCTAAAAAAATAAAAAGTCTGAAAACTCTCCTACCAGCCACTGTGCCCAGATAGAAGCTCCTACACTGAAGAAGCCTGTAGGACTGCTTCAGGGAAGCGATATGATTTGGCAAAGGGCAACTCAGGAACAATTGGAGTACATTTTTGTTCAAAATAAAAATAGCTTTCCTGAGTCTCATTTGGGAAAGACGTATTCACACGATTCAAATGATCTACTTGGCTGATTGAAGAATGACATTGAGGAAATGGGTACTACGTTTTAGCCACTTAAATGTAAAGTTTATATCTGGTTATATCTGCCTAGCGGCGATACGGGGGAACATTCCCAATCTTTCATGCTGCAAGTAGATGGTGAGGCATTTCTCGAAGCTGCTATGAGGCTCTGCTTTTCACTGCTTACTGGAGAGGCCACCCCTTGGGGGTCTCCAGGGGATTGTCGACGGGGCAAAAACTCTTAAAGAGGTGTCTTCACCTTGTCGCCCAGCCTCAGATTTCTCCTAAGGGATAGTAGATTCTAGATCTTATGGATAAGCCAGGGGGCTAGGCTGGCAGGGCCTTACAATGTGAAGCCTGCAGGGAGAGAGAGGCCAGCATGAGTAAAGGGATGTGTCTGTCAGCTGAGCTCAAGTATAAAAGCCCTCACACACCCTACTGCTGACTCAGCCGACAGCTCAAGCAGTAGGGATTTGTAGGTGTGAACCCTGACCAGCTCGGAAAGGACAGACAAGGAATCGATCCTACCATTCTAGAATCATATATTCCCAGACTTTCAGACACAGAGCCTCTTAAAACCCCGCGCCTAGCTGGAAACAGAGAGCCTTTCAGCCTTGCATAACGGTTGAGTTCATGGGCTGTGGAGGCAGACAGACCTGAATTCAGGACCCTTCAAAGGCTCTGTGTAAAAGGAAATTTACAGGCGGGTGAGAGACAGCTCACGAGAGGGAAGAGAAGGTTTAGGACAAGCTGGGAGCAGGCGGCAGAAGTTACCTGGCACCAGGCGCCTGGCCCAGAGCTGGAGCTGGGAGCAGCAAGTCCTAAGGATTTCTTCCACGCTCCAATGATAAGCTCGGGACTCCAAGTCCTGGAAGACAGAAATTCCAGCTGGACTGTCCCTTCCTTCATTAGTGTGATTTGAAGAAAACTTCAGGCACCATGGTAACAGAGGAAGACATCTAGTTTACCATTCCAGCAACACGGAGGGAACTCCTAAAGGGAAATCAGGCATTCTTGGGAAGTGGGAATGACACCTGGGACCATACACAACGAACATTTACGGCCAGGTACCTGCCACAGGGCTTCTCACAGAATGGAGAGAGATGAGCCACACAAAGGGCCAAGTAGATTGCCCAGGACAGAGTCAGCCCTCCAGGGCCGGCCGAGTGGCTCAGTTGGTTAAGAGCTCGCTCACGAGTGCAAGCTCTGAGCAACAGGGTCACCGGTTCAATTCACACCCCGAGCTGAGCTGCCGCTGAGCTGCCCATAGGTGGCAGGATGGCTCAGCTAAAAAAAATTAAATAAACAAATAAAAAATAAAATAAAATGCAGAGTAAGCCCTCCAGAACCATTAGTGTCTTGCGTTATAACTCACGCTCCTCTATAGCATACCTGTCCAACAATTACCTCTGCCCCTCGGGAATCATGGTTCTAAGGCACCTTGAATGTAGAGACCACTTAGCTGGGACACTATAGGAGATTTACTGACCACAAGAACCACACCTTTGGGAGTCCAACACTATCCAGATGCGACGGATTGTGGCTCAGAAAGAGGCATTCACATCAATTTTATTCTCTTCATTATTCCAGTCATGTCGTATCTGCTGTCCCCCTCTACACCAGCCAGTCGGAGTAAAGTTTGGGGTTCTGGCAGCTTAGCTGCATCACACCCTTAGGTCAGGAGAGGAGAAACATTAATTCTTCATGGAGACACAGAGTCAGAGATCTTATCTCTCCTCTTTAATATTTCACCAAGTCAGGAGCAGACTCCCAGGATCTTCATGCCAAACCTCAAAAGCTCTAAAAGCGTGTACCAAACAGGAAACGCTCACCTGCTTCCCTGCCCTCAACTACTGCTCTGTAAAAGGGCTGCTGCAAAACCCTGGTGTCTGAAGGTGTGTTGGCTTAACACCTGAGGCATATTCTAACTTCCAAATACAGAAAAGGGAGAGTAAACGGAAAGTCATTCTGTGGTTGCCTGGCCAATCAAAGCCACCTTGCCCTGAAGGACATCAGCTGGCCTGATGGGTGGCAGATCTAAAGCATTGTCTCTGAGCTCACAGTCATTTCTATTGTGATATTTGATGGAGTATCAGTACCATAAGTCAGTAACGTACATATTTGGCTTGAACACCTCCAGCTTCCTCCCTGTAGGGCAGCCAGCTCCATCATTTGCTCATTCAACAAACATATACTGAGACCCACTAGGAGCCACTTACTGCAGGAGGAGTTAAATAATAAATGTAGCTACTATTTGTGGGGTGCCAGTGTTGAGCCAGACATAGCCCCAATGCGTTACCCACGTTGTTTCAGATCATCACCACCACAACCCTGTGGAGTATACCACTTTATTATTGCTATTTTTCTGTAATAACTATTTCTGCTGCTTGAGCAATGAGAAATTTTTTCAGTTCATTCAATAATTCTGCTTCCATTTACCTCACCCTTGATGCTCTTTGGTCCTCAGAAAAGGCTACTCAGTCAAACCAAATGGCTGGAGTTGGGCTGAGGGAGCAGGGATGGTCCTATGAGGAAAACAATGGCAAACCCTCAGTCTTTCCCCCAATATAAGGACAAGCCTTCACCTAAAATATGAGACGGGGCTGAAGAGAAAGTCCTGTCTCTCTGTTCCACTAACTCCAGTTCCAGAAGCGGCAGTTTTCAATGACTACTGGAAGTCAGAGTCAACTACAGCTCTGGGGGGAGAAGGAAAGAGAAAACAGAGTTGGGTGGGGGTCAGTGATGGCTCCCCTAAATCTGGGGCTCTCCCATGGACCTGAAGAGACCACTGCAGCGCCTACTGCAGCGCCCAGGACACTCTTTCTGTGGCATCTTCCCCCTGATGGCTCTCCCAGCAGGACCAGCTGCTTGGCTGTGTTTGAACTGTCACCGAGCCAAAGCAGCTTGGTGGCACGCCCAAACTCCAGCCCAGCAAACACACTTGGTCTGTAGCTCAAGCCAAAACTTTTTTAAATCCGAATTTGAACCAAACAGCCAGTCAATTTAAAAATACTCCAAGAAGAGAGCCAATGAGATTTGGAAACAAGGAAAACTGAGAGTAAAAGGTAAATATATTTATTTATGTATTCACTCATTCATTCTTTAAACTTTGCCTTTTTCCAGGGATGATCTGAGATGTCAAGAACCAAATTATTAAAAAAAAAAAAGTAATTTTACATATATTCTTCAAATTTTAATGTTATCCCAAAGATTCAACTTGGCTTAACATTCAAAATAAAGTGTGCATGTGTGTGCCTCTGTGTGTGTGTGTGTGTGTGTGTGTGTGTGTGTCCACCTTTCACTACTCCACAGGGCCTAAACTGCTTCCAAACATAAAACAGTGTCACATCCCAGTATTTCCTGCCAGCTATGCATCCATTCCTTTAGAATCATTTATTGAAATCCAGCTACGTGCCACCCACTAAACTATATGTTGCAGATACAGTGGCCAAAAAGCCCCATGTACTCGCTGCGCACACAGAGCTTACATTTGAGACAGCTGGAGACCAGCAGTGTGTGTTGTGAGTCATTCACAGCCATGGGCCCTCAGAGGCGGAAAGCACTTCGGTCCAGCTAAACCAGGGGTTTCCAAAGGGCAGCCGTTCATGTACCAACCTCACAGTTCTTGCCATATGTCAATACCACCTTCATAGATTTCTTTAAATGTTCTCATCTATACAAACACATTGATTTTAAGAGAAAACTCTATATCACTGCTGTAAGTGGAAAGCCAGAATCACTTGCTATAAAAAAACGAACATCAAAATAAATAAAAACAAAACAGCGTGATGAACTTTTCATCTAGATAGGGACATGCAGTCGAAGGAAGGCTGAGCCTAAAGTCTGCTCTCTGTAAAAAAGTAACATCAGCAGGTGTTTAAAGGTGTTTAAAGATACATTAACACTTCTCTGAGACATTCTCCTTTAATCAGGAGGATTAAAGGATTCAATTGTGTGCAATTTTCCACTATGCAATTTAATTGTTTTTAATGTTGTGACAGTTAGTCACAGGATTTAGGAAATCATGATCTAATGCAGCCCTCTCATTTTCCAGAGACAGCTGGGGCCCAGAGACAGGTGTGACCAAGGACACACAGCAAGTGAATGGCAGAGCCAATACCAAACCCCAGAGTATGTTTCGCTGCAGTAGGCTGCAGATTACCCAACTAACATCTAAATAAATTCTTATATTTGCTCTTCACCATGATTGAAGGCCAGCCTTGATTCACCTTATTTTGGATGAGCAGAAACCCAAATCCTTTTCAAATTGGCAGACATGGGGATACCTCTCATTAGTGAAAATGGAAATTTCGTGTTTTCTGTTTTCACTATCCACTCATTTTGCATTGTATTATAGAAGTTCTTATAATAGGAATATCCACCAAGATCCCAAATAAAATCTAGAAAGCTTGTAGAGACCTCTGAACCTCCAAAAGTTTGAATAGGATCCTTGGACAACCTGCTACGATAAGGAATTCAGGGAGGGAGGATACCCAGCCCCACCCCATAAGGACTCTGTCCTATAAAACCCTCAGTGTGCATACCCTGGACTCAGCAGCCCGCACCACATATCGACTGTAACACTTTACATCAGGCCTAGGGGAGACAGGAGGGGAAGTACTCGCTCCACCGAGAAGGTCACCTACATGCCTGCCCCCACCCCACCACACAGAGCAGCGTTCAGCAGCGGTCCCAGGAAAGTGGCCCGATGTCAGAGCACACGGAAGCCATCGGCCTGCCAAGGAGGTGCATCCCAGGACCCTCGCTCTGGCTGCTTCTCTGAGAAGATGAGGCCAGGGTTTCAAAGTTCCTCTCACAGGACAGGTGGGAGGGAAAGGGGGACATGATAGTTTGTAGAATCCAGCCCCCTCTCCCTCTTTCCTTTGAAGCTGGCACAGGGACAGTTTAAGGCTCCTCGGAGGGACTGAAATCCATGTTTTAGGGTGACAAGTGTCAAGGGCAGCTTTTCCCTGCTTGAGGGGAGGAGGCCTGCTCAAGCCCCAGGGTGCACTATACTGACCTACCTATGTGACCAGCACAGTAACCAGGTGCTGTGTGAACACCCAAAAGCAAAGAGAAGTGACTCTTATCCCTAATGTGGAAAGAGTGGGACTTCCTATGATGCAGCTGGTGTTTCCTGAAATAGAACAGAATCTGAGCAAACGGTTTTTGCAAGGCAGGCAGGAAAGTCTGAGTGCAGCTGATGCTTCGTTATGGTGACTCAGACCCTGGATCCTGGGCACTCGCTCCTCCTGGTTGGATCTGCGTTCTTTCCAGTTATCATGCTCGGCTGTCAGGTTCCTCCTTTGTCAACGCTCATTGTCTGCCAGCCTATTTGATTTTCTGGGGAGGCCACACCTCTGTCCGTTGTACTCGGTTCCAGTTTCTATTTTGAAATTGATTAGGTCTTGACCAACCCCTCCTGTTTGTCTCCAGACGCCTCCTGTTCAGCTCTGCCTCCACCTGGGAGACGGTTATTTATGCTTCTCTCAGCCAGAGGCCACACTTCTCCTGGGGCTGTTTTCAAATCGGGGGCATAGACCCAGTTACTACCAGGGTGAGTTGGGGAAAAGTGCATTGAGGGTGCTGATTCATCAAAGACTGCCTCAGACGGGCTGCGTCACCCAGGCTCCATCCCCAGGCCCTCCATCCCTGTCTCAACTTGGGCCTCATTCAATTAAGAGTTAGTGAATGCTGACTATGAGCCAGGCACTG
Organism: Hipposideros armiger; assembly: GCF_001890085.2. NCBI lineage: Eukaryota > Metazoa > Chordata > Mammalia > Chiroptera > Hipposideridae > Hipposideros > Hipposideros armiger. The sequence continues at coordinate 572,079 of NW_017731940.1, forward strand.
CTCTGAGGCTACAGACATGAAAACGCCTGGGCCCTGATGCCCCGGTTACACCCCGATGTGGAAAGGGCTTCACAGGGTTCTTACAAAAGCACGGTGGGGTAGGAGAGACACAGTGTGAGGGAGCCGCTGTCTGCCTTGCCGCTTCGGCTCACCGCGCTCCTCCGTCTGCGTTGGCCTCCCTGCCCTTCCGTCTGTTCCTGGCTGCCCTTCTCTGCCTTCTTTCCCCATCTCTCCAGTTGGCCAGCTCTTCCTCATCCGTCAGCCTCGGCTTAAACACCCTCTTCAAAGAGGTCTCCCCCAACCATCTTATCACCTCCTGCAGCCACCCCACAGACACCCCAACAGTCCCTATCACATTACCTCTTTCCCCTTGGAGGCACTTTTCACAATCTGGCATTACCTTGGTTATTCATTTGTGTATTGCACATCGTCTGTTTCCCCAAAATAAAATGTAATCTCCGCCAGGGCGGGGACTTTGAAACTTGTGTTCAGCACTCTATCTTCCATGTCCAGAACAGACTTGCCCAGCTTAGATGTGTCAATAGTAAATACCGATGATTGAATGAACGCATCAGGAAAGGCCTGAGAAGGACATTACTTTGGGAGGTTGCCAGGTGAACAGTTAAGCAGGTGAGCATTTCCCAAACGAAGACATGAAGCATTAGGGGCGGTGGGGGTGAGCAGGCAGCGGGAGCCTCAGGCAAAGGGGCCCAGACAGAGGCTGAAAACCAGGCAGAGACCCTTGGGATGCCAACCCCAGGAACTTTTTTTTTTTCCTTGAGGTCAGTGATGAGTTCGTTCATCAGCTAAACCTGACGGAGGCAGCTAATCATATTTCACAAAGCGTCTTCCACCTGGACAAGTCAGAGACTCAGAGTTCATGTTATGAAATCGCCCAGGCTCTGCCAGCACTATATTAAAACTATTACTACTTCTGCATACGTACCGGGTGCCGGGTGCTGGGCTCAGCCCTTCTCAGCCATTACCTTACTTAACCCTCACAACAGCCTTAGGAGAGACCCCATCTTCCCCACTTGGCAAGTGAAGGACTGGAGATGAGAAGGGAAGTGACTCGCCTGGAATCTGCTACGCGACAGAGCTGCAATTTGAACCCAGGCAGGCTGATGGCTGTGCTGTCTTCCATTCCCTGGGCCTGGAGAGGGCTTCCCGACTCCATGAAAGGGTGTGGGATGCAGTGTTCAGATTCTTTGGCATCCCCACATTCCAGCATCGGCTCAGGTGCCTCAGATATAACCTACCATCCTGCCTGCTCACAATGTTGGTATTTTGCCTTCAGTCCCCTGCTGCCTGCATTTTGCAGACACTCGCTGGCTGACCTGTGTGGCCATGGCCTTGACTGACTCCTCCAGCTCAAACACAGTCTCACTGGGTCTCTCTCCACTAACTACCCAATCTCCATCTTCAAGGATGTCCCCAGGAAGTAGGAGAATAAGGCAAGGTTAAAAAGGCAGAATAGGATTAGTGCTGAGGGAGTTTCTATGAAAAACACACATCTGATCTATCCTTCCTCCCAAACCCTTCAGGGGCTTGACAGTACTCTCAGGATAAAGTCCAAGGTTCTTGTCAGACCCCAGCCTACAAATCTCAGCCGGGGGCCCACATCTTCAGGGCAGCCTGTCATTTTATGTCAGCTCCCCCTCTATGAAGCACTCACAGTGACAATGTGCCTCTCCTCCACAGCTCTTATCAGAGCAGCACTGCATTTGTCGGCATGGTTATTTGTTTGACATGGGTCTCCCTCCTGGAATGTGAGCTCTGTGAAGGCAGGGACCTGTCTATTTTTCTCAGTATTGTATTTCCAGGGCCCAGGACCTGTTCATATTGCCTGCTCCGTAAATAGTGGTTGAACAAGTGAATTCAGAATTGGAAGGCAGTTACCACACAAGTGATAATGCATGAATTACTCAACCTCTCCAATAGTCTCATTTGCAAATTGCATAATATCCATTTTATGTCCTTTTCAAGGTGATAAACTAAAAAGAAGTGATCTATAAATTATTGAGTGCTGTACAGATTATTTTTTATTAAGGGACTACTGACAGACTATAGCCCCAGGATTTAGAGCACTTTCAGAAATGTAAGCATCTAAAACTGAAGCTGAAAGGCTAGTGAATGGAGCCATGACCTGCTCTCTTTGTTGAAACAAGCTGGTCACGGGAGGCTTGCTCGAGGCCAGCCGGGGATCAGAGCATCTCCTCAAGAAGCCATGTCTGGAATCGGACACGGTGCTGAGATCTTTGCAATTGAACTGTGACAGGTTTGATCATGGCTACTGTCAGGACGGGCTGTGAGCATGTGGTCTAGAGGGGAAAAACAGAAGAGCCCCAGAGACGCGTTTGTGTGTGTGTGTGTAGCACAGGCTGAAGAAAGGAAGCTTGTAATGGATAACCAGCTCCAAATGCACAGATATCCTCAGAGAGGAGACGCGAACTTGTCACACTCCCCTGGGAACTCCACCCTGCCGACTCCATCCACATTCAATTATCGCTAAAAAATTTAAATCCTAACCTCATCTGCTCGCCGAGCCAACCTCTGCTTTCTACTCACCTGATGGACAGAACCCCCCCGTTTTGGAGTCAGGAAAGCCTGACGCCAAGTCCCGGAAAACTGTTTTAAAAGCTGCCAAATATTGAGCCCTCGCTGTGTGCCAAGCATTATGCTAAGCACATGACATGCTTCGTTTCATTTACTCTTCCAAGGAATTCTCGAATGCAGGCAGCAGTACAAGCAGCCTCGTTTTACAGAGGAGGAAAACAAGCCGAGGTTCCACAGCTCAGTTTTAAGCTCCATAAAGCCTGCTTCCTGATCTGTGGAATGTAAACAAACATCTGCCACAGAGTGATTATGGAAACCAAGTGGGCTAACGGGGTGAGTGTCGTGCAAGCTTCTGTGCATCTTGGGCCAGCAGTGTCAGCATCACCTTAAAGCGTGTTAGAAACGCAGAATCTGGGGTCCCACTCCAAACTTACTGAATCAGAATCTGCATTTTACCAAGGCTCCCAGGTGACGTGCATACCCTTCACAGTTTGAAGAAGCACTGAGGTAAGAGGTGATTGCCCTCCCCGCCCCACCACCATTAATTGCTGAGCTGGCATCTGACTCATAGCTGTCTTCTCAGATGGGTTCGAAGGAAGTCTGTCACTCCATACCCTGATTACTTCCAGGCCAGTCTCTCCAGCTTTAATGGGAATACAAATCAACGGGGGCATAGAGATTCTGATTCTGTCTATCCGGGGTTGGCCCCCGGAGCCTGCATTTCTAACATGGCCCCAGTAATGCAACAGGGCCTCACAGAGCCTGCTCTCCATGACAAGGGGCCAGAAGAGCCTGATAGATCAAATATCTAAACTAGCAGAAAAGGAAAAGCAGATCTTGCAAGTGGAATGACTATTCAGGGGAGGCACCTCCATGCCACACACACATCTGCAGAGCAGGCACATCTCTAGTCCTTGTGTTCCCAGCACCTAGTTCTGCACCTGTCACAAAGGAGACATGAGTCATCACTAAATGAATGAAGGAATGAATGAATGGATGGATGGATGGATGTCAGACAGTTCTCGCCGTTCCCCTGCTTAGCACTGTCCGCTGCTTCCTACATCTAGGAAACCCCATGAGGCTCACCGTGGCCCACAAGGCTGGATCTGACCTGGGTCCTGCCACCTTGTGACCCCTTCCTTTTCTACCCCCTCCCCCAACACACACACACAAACACACACACAAACACACACTCATTTCAACAACACTGCATTTTCCTTATTTCTCAAACACACCAAGCTTTTCCTTGCCTCCGGGTCTTGGCACCTGCCGTTCCCCTCAACCTGGAATGCCCCTCCTCCAGCTCTTTCCATAGCTGGCTGCTTTTTGTCACTCATTCAGCTCAAATTTCACCTCCTCCGTGGCTGTCCCCTGATTGACCTGTCTGACCTGGTGTACACACACTCCACCCCAAAATTGTCTATCATGCTTTTTTTGGTGTGTATTAGCCCTTATCAACCTGAAAATATTTCATCTTGTTTATTTGCTTTGTTTTTCTGATTCTTCTATTAGAAAGCAAACTATGAAAGCAGAGACCTTGCCTACAACCCCTGGCCCATAGTAGGTGCTCAATAAATTGTTGTGGAATGAATGGATGAGTGACAACACACCCAAGGGACACATACTTTGCAGCGAGGGAGGGAGAGGCCGAGCACTATGTGAGGCTTGAAGAGGGAGACATCACATCCTCCTCGAGGAGGAACTGGGGGTGGGTCAGGGCAGGCTCCCTGAGGGAGGTGCTATTTAAACTTCACCTTGAAGGGTGGAAAGGATTTTAACAAGCAATGAGAGGCAGAAGTAGCTATGCCAGGCAGAAAGCACATCTTGGGCAGAGGCTGACAGTGTGGGAGGGCTTAGGGAACAAAGTAGACAGCGGATGGGTAGAAACTCACTCCCTGCCCGTCCCTACCTAGCCCAGGACTCCAAGAAGGGACAGCTTCACTGTAGATGTGACAGAGCCTGGCAGGAGTCCTGCACCTGAGCAACTGAGGTCACTGCCTATCCTCAGGCAGGCCTCAGCCACATCCTTAGGCTAGATGACAGAGCCCAGCTCTCTGAAGCAAGACAACACGTTAGGAGGGAAAAGGTGGGCCTGCGGGTTGAGCCACCACTTGCTCCAGTGGGCAGCTCTAAGGCCTGCCTGGCGCCTGCCCGCTTATCTATCAAGGGCCACAGAGTTGTAATTATTTCATTAACATCCTGTAATAATTGTATCAGGTCCAAGTCCTTGTTTATCTCTAAGCTCTGTAAAAGAAGGAACCACATTGGTCAGCCTTCGCCTCAGCTCTATTCCCAGAGCTAAAAAGGGCAGGGAGCCTGGTACAAAACAAGCTCTTCAACAAGTCTTGTGCATTCGCTCACCACTATTGATCAAGTACGTACGATGTGCCAGACCTTGCATGATACACTGAGGATACAGGAGCGACGCCTGGCCATGAAGGTCTGTACTCTCATAGGTAGAATTCACCTTCTACTTGGGGGCAACACATTCTAGGCTGCATTCTGCCAGCCTTACTGTGTGACCTTAGCAAGCCACTTAATGTTCGGGCTGCATAGAAAATAGAAGGGGATAGACTAGATCATATAGTCCAGCATTTTGAACTAACTTTTGAGGAATTCTAGGGTTCTTCAGTCTTCCTGGATTCCGTCAACAGTGATATGTTTCTCTTCAGAAAGATTTAATTAGCTTAAGTAAGCTTTTTTTTTCTTTGCTGTTTAGGGGTTCCACTTAAAAGTTCATGTGTAAATTCAGTTCCCCTGCTCAAGTTGGTGGGAAGCCACTACCCTTGTCCAGCCCCGCTCTGGCTATAGCCTTGGCCACAGTGGAAGAAAATAGAAACTGGACATGCCTCCAGGTGGGGGGCAGCTGAAGGTGGCAGAAGGACACTTAAGGAAATACAGGGGTGAGTGCTAGCCAAAGAAAGAGCAGCCTGATAAGAGTCCCTCAGGACGAGGTCCAGCACTCCCCAGGTCGTGGGGACACGGCATTGCATGCCTTGTAGCTGGCTTTGGCCGGAGGATTTTCTGGGAGATCTAAGAACAGGTAACAGGACCATGACAGCCTCAGGGAGAGATAGGTGGGAGCGAAGCAAGGTCCCCATCTGAGAGAAGCTGGGACCTAAATACAAAGAGACAAGACTTATATCAGAGCCGAAGTCCAAGGTGGGGACCTGGTTGGCTTCTGAAAGGGGAAACCATGACCCATGGCTAAGGTCAGCGTCGGAACGGCAGCAAGCTGACTCTATGCTTCAGATCAAGCTACCTGTCCAGACGTCTTGAAGTCTCACTCTAAGTCTAGTCCAAAGTCAAGGACACAGGGGTAGGAATCAAAGCTCAGCTCCTTTGACCTGGTCCTCCGAGCAGTGCGCTTTCTACTGCCAATTCCATGCGATGCAACTGGGCTAGATCCCAAATCCAAACGGGGCTTTCTAAACCTACGCTAGACAATGCGTTGTTTATTGAGTTGGATGAAAAGGAGGAGATGATTTCCTCTTCACTGAGCCCCAGCTCATGTCCTCGGGAGTTTGACTGACATTTGGGTTTTTAGCACCCGCCCATTAGGGGAACTGAAGTGGCTTTTTCTGTCTCTAGCTCAGTGCCTCTGGAGCAGTCTTAATGGTGATCAGGAAACAACTGTTGTGGAGGGCAATTCAGCAGCATCTATCAAAGCAACAAGGGCACATACCCTTAGGATCCTGCTATTTCATTTTTGGGGCATTTATCTTACATAAATAATCACAAACACATGAAATGACATATGTATAAAGCGATTTGTTGCAGTGGTATTAATCATAGCAAAATGTTGAAAATCATCAAAATTGCTGTAAAGATGAATGAGGATGCTCTTTATATATGCATATGGAAAGTTTTCCAAGGTAATTACTCAAGTGAAAAAAAACAAAATGCAAGGCAGAGTATATAGTATGCTCTAATTTGTGTTTTAAAAGCAGACAGAATGTCATTAAATTGTATATGCACCAAATATTCCTGGGAGAATACATAAGAACTAATAAAAGTGACCCCTATGGCTAGGGGAAATGGGGACAGGGGAGACAGGAAGACTCTATACCATTCCCTGTTTAATTTTTGATTTGGGAGCCATGAGAACGCATTATCTGCTCCCATAAATTGCTTTAAATTTTTTTTAATAAAAATGACCTATTTCAACATTTTAGGAGGTTGGAACATCATACCTGGAAACAGAGCTGGACCAGGAAAAGGTGTTGGTGCTATGCCGGCTCTGACTCTGACATTGACATTGACCCTGATGTTAACTTTGGGGAAGTTGCTCGCTTCCCAGGGCCGCAGTGCCCCCATCTATAGGACAATGAGGGTGAACTAGGGGGCTTTTTAAGGGTCCTTTACTGCTCTGGGAACTAATCTATGGCTTGGTTTACTTAATTTGGATTAAACTACATGCTCTGTGAAGGACACAAACTATATGTCCTGTGAAGGCATTTTAAGTACTGTATTTTGTTTTAATTTGATTCACTTATTTCCTTTTTTAAACTGCCACCTACCTTTTCCGTCAGAGTTCCCTTTGAGAAGCTTCCATCTCGGCTCTGCTGAGAAAGATCACCTGGGCCTTGGAGGCAACTACAGCCTGGGATACAGTGGAGGAGACAGGCCAGGTCCTGAGCAGAAGGTGACCCCAAAAGCGACAGAGAGCAAGGAACATCGAGGAACAAACTCACTGGGTGGGACGGCCTCTCAGAGGCACACCGAACCGCTAGGCTCAGTTTACCCAGCTGGGTGTTCCAAGAAACCAAAAGCAGCTCTTTTCCACCCCCACCCCCACCCCCACCCCGCCTTCCGCATACCTGGGAACTAAATTGCTCTGAGTAAGCAGACTTTAGATGAGGTAACAAACACTGGTTTCATCTCACTCAAGTGAACATTCCCCTTCCAGTAACAACATTCTGCATTCCTACTTGGGGAGTTCCCTGACCCTTGTCAATGTCCCCAGTCCATGTGCTTCGTCCGTGGGTCCAGGTGTCCCAGGCTGGCCCAACAGTGGAAATCTACCCTGTCACAGGAATCGTCCGGCTCGGGGCTTTTGTGCAAAGCATTGAGAAAGAAGATGTTCCCTTTGCTGTCACAATCAGACCTGGGGGAGGAGGGACGTAGGATGCGGAGCGTCTGGTCACCACGCTGAAATCGCATAAGCCTAAAAATAAAGGGGGAGGGGAGGGGAGTGGAGACAAGAAGTGGTGACATCTTTGAGGTACCATCCACCTGTTCTTGGAACCGGTTTGATTTTTAAGTCACAGGAACCAATACGTTTCTTTTCTTTTCTAATTATTTAAGCCAGTTTAGATTTCAACTTCTGTTTCTTGGGGTCAAAAGGGCCTTGCATACACACGCCAACTCCAGTGGACTGATAGTGACTGCCTGAAAAACTATGCTGAGAGGAACCCTGGGGGTCTTGTCTGGGCTCATGACTCATGAGGAAGGTATGACAGGAAAGAGAGAAGAGGAAGATGTGTACACCGGTGCATCCCTTTGACTAAGATGAAACCTCTGACTCAGTCCTCTGCCTCACGCTGTGCTGGGCAGTGTTTCATATTTGTCCAAGGCTTGGTCCTTCAGGTTGGGGTATGAAAAGGAATTTGTCAGCATGTGTCCCAGAAGGGTAAATATCCACATGTGCTTAGAGGCTCAGTGGGTGTTCTTGTCCTCAAAACACTGTGCTTGGTGCTATAAGTCAATTTGTTCCTGCTACCTGCCCTCAAAGAACTTGTATTCTGAAGGAAAAACTCGGCTTCCTGGGTGATCTTACATGCTTTCTGTTCCACTCACTTCTCTGACCTCAGTTTGCAATCTCTATATGGTTAAAAGGAGTGAGGATGCTAAAAGCATAATGGATTCTAGAGGTCGCATTTTAAAAGTTTACAAAACAGAAGAGAGGAAGTGAGTCCTAGGGACTGAGGCCATGAAAGGTTACTCGTTGATTATGTCTAAACTATTTTTCGTGATTCCCCAACTTGGGCAAGCTGACCTGGTTAACAGAAGCTCTTCTTGATGGAACTCTTATTAATTTTTACCCCACTTGACATCCTTAAAGAACAGACATTGCATAAGGATGGGGTGTCTGTCTGACAGAAAGCTATTCACTCTAAACATTTTAAAATCAAAACACACACACACAAACATATTACGACTTTTCTGGGGGGGCAGTCAGGTTATGAAGGTATAATATACATATAGTAAAACAATTGAGATTTACTTTCTTAGCAAATTTCAAGTAAAGAGTACAGTACTAAGTGTAGTCACCATACTGTACGTTAGATCTCCTGAATTTATTCATCCTGTATATCTAAAACTTTGTACCCTTTAATCTGCATTTCCTTATTTCCCAACCCCCCTGGTAACCACTGTTCTCGCTGTTCTTAAAAGTTCAACCGTTTTAGGTTTCACATGTAAGTGACATCATGCAATATTTGTCTTTCAGTGCATGGCTTATTTCACTTAGCATAATGTCCTCCAGGCTCACTCACATGATTGCAAAGGGCAGAAGTTTCTTCGTGCCCATTGAGTCATTATTCACAAGAGCCTAGATATAGAAATGAGTGGATAAAGAAAATGTGAGGTTCTATATGTATAAACACACAATGGAATATTATTCAGCCTTAAAAAAGAAGAAAATCCTGTCATTCGGGTAGGGCTGTTTTGACCCGATTGTCATCAACTGTCATTCATTAAGGCCCTGCTCAATGGACCCCATGATAACTGCCCATGTGAACCTAAGAATGTTCCTTACCTGCTTGAATCCTGTTTCTTCATCTCTACCAGGTTGAGGTCAAAAGGGCCTGCATACACACGCCAACTCCAGTGGACTGATAGTGACTACCTTTAAAACTATGCTGAGAAGAACCCGGGGGCTCTTATCTGGGCTCATGACTCTGTGAGGATGAATAGAGCAATGTATGGGAAAGAGCTCTGGAATCCTAAAGCAATGAAACATTAAGTATTCATAAGAATATAGACATGGCTACCGAGATTAAATTTCTATGGGCGACCTGACCAAGCTCAGGTGTTCTTAACACCATGGATCACGTGATGATTAAATGTTAGAACTAAAAGGAACTCCATGACCTTCCACCAAGTCCTAGCTCTTAATTACAGCCTTACTAAGGAAATGGAGGTCCTGTAAGGCCAGGGCCACACAAAGTGACCAGCTGCAAAGCCAGTCGGAGGATTCAGAACTTCTGACCCTGGGCCCGGTGCGCTATTACCCTGCACATCATTCTACTAGGTCAGCAGTTCTCAACCTTCCTAATGCCGCAACCCCTTAATACAGTTCCTCATGTTGTGGTGACCCCCAACCATAAAATTGTTTTCGTTGCTACTCTATAACTGTCATTTTGCTACTGTTATGAATCGTAATATAAATATCTTTTTGTTTTCCAGATGGTCTTAGGCGACCCCTGTGAAAGGGTCATTCGACCCCCTAAAGGGGTCGTGACCCACAGGTTGAGAACCACTGTTAGAGGCTGGTTTGAACAGCAATCAGACACAGCCAACTCAGAGGCCAATCCCCACCGCAATGGAGTAACCGCCTAACTGAAAGTAACCTCCAGTCGCTCCCTATCACGTGTCACACAGTCTTACTTTCCTCATAACACTAATTCCCACCTTCACTCATTTGTGTACCTGCGTCTCTGCCCTGCTGGAAGTTAAGCTCTATTAGCTATCCTGCGTGGTACATAATAAATCCTTAATAAATCTTCTTTGAATAATTAGAAAAATGGACTTCAATCAAATTATTCATGATGACATCAATCTTGAGTAAGTGACAGATATCTTCTTTGAGAACTTTTTAATCCATTTGTTTGGGTGACTTGTACGGTCACGGGCCAAATCGGAGGACAAGAATTGCTTCAGGCAACCAGGCGCCAGGGGCCTGCATCCCTTTCCCATGCGCTAATTGCCTAGTCCTGCTCCGTCTTGCTTCTCTAAAGGACACGTTGTCTAAACAGCATCGAGTGTTAACTTGTTAAATCAGTTACACCCAAAAGGGTTGAGATTATTTAACAATGCAATCAGATGAGGTCATATCAAGAATTCTGAGGAGAAGCAGAGTTTTCAAAGACTCCAGCTCTGTGCCAGGGAGCTATTGTTTATGAAAAGATTTGGGGGAAATTAAGAACTAACACAGTAACTAATCTCTTTCATGGGAATTCATTGTGCTTCATTCTCTAATTTGAAATTCTTTATTTTAGATCCATTCCATAATCATCTTATTAGTCTCACTTTTTAGAAGAAACGTGTGAAGTAAATGCCTCTAAATTTAATTTAAATTAAGTTTTAATTGTTGTAACTCATCTGCCTGGAGGGAAAAAAGTATATAATTGCCAACCATCTTTGTTCTGAGCCAAGATTGGCTCCACTAGCCACCATTGGGAATATCCTCACTGGATTGTAAATTCCTAGAGGTCAGGGACTCTGAGTTTTATTCATTGGTATAGTTCTAGAGCCTCGAGCAGTGCTAAGCTTATAGAAGGAATCTAATAACTATTTGCTGGGTACATACGTAAATGTAAGTTTATTTACCCAGGTTGAAACCTTTCCATGGCTGATTCAGGGAGGGATCAGACTGGGCCTCCAGCTCTCAGACCGGTCCCAGTGTGGCCTTTACACAGTCTCAGGCTAATCTATGTGACTTTTCTGAGTCTCGTTGTACACAAGCACTAAAATAACTAGGTGCCAGTAACAAAGGAAACCTTACGGTGATGGAAGTGGAGTGAGTTGGTAAGGACCGTGAGACTGAGACTTAGATGAACAAACTTGTGGTCACTTCCACACTACCCAACTAGTGCCTAAATCTCACCAAATTACGTCTTCACACTAGATCTCATCCAAAACTTGAGGGGGTTCTCTAGATCATGGATTTTCTCATTCAAAAATCTTCACTCTGTGGCCCAGAGCAAGTTTTGATACTGAGTGCACCCAGAGGTGAGCCAATCTCCACTTCTGCCACTCCCCCAGATGCCCACAAGAAAGGCCTGAGAGTATGGTTGCACCTGCCTCTGGCCAGGGGCATGGTCATGCCTGCTCGTTTGGGGACAGAGAAGGTGACTTACCTAATATCCTTCCTGCATCTCTTAGCGAAAAGACCCAGTAGATAATAAACCTGTGCATCCATGCTAGGAGCTACATGTGGAAAGTTCAAGAAAACCAGCTGGATTTTGAAAAACAGGCAACAAAGCATCTTTCTTCTTTTTCCATGGAAAGGAAAATAATTTTCAAAAATCCTACCCCAGAGGGGAGTGCTATCTGGTCTCGTAAAGCCCACTGGTATCTACTCTTCAAAGATGACCCCCAATGAACCATACATCCCAGTATCCAGGCCACTGAGTAGCCCTGTCCCACACCAAATCTAGGCTGGACCTGTGTAGCCAACAGAATGCTGCAGAAGTGACACTGTGTGACTTCTGAAGCTAAGTCATAAGAAATTTTACAGCTTCCTCTTTAATCTCCTGGAATGCGAGTTCTTGGAATGCTCTCTCCTGGATCCCAGCCACCATGCTGTAAGAAGCCCAAGCCACATAGAGAAGCATGTGTTGGCACTTCAGTTGACCACAGCCCCAAATGAGCTCCCAGCTAACAGCCAGCATCATCTGCCAGCCCCACGAGGGCGCTATCTTGGATGCCTGGAGCAGTGGAGTCTTTGGATTACTCCAGTCCCACCCACCATCTGACTATAACCACATAAGAGACCCCAAGAGAGAACTGCCCGGATGAACGCAGTCAACCCACCAGACCAAGAGACATACATAATAAGGTATTGTGTTAAGTCATGAAGTTTTGGAGTGGTTTGTTATGCACAATTAATAACTGGAACACTGCCTCAAATTCCTTTACAAGTTTCTATGACCCTGAGCTGCTGTCACAAGTCATTTACGCTCAATTCTAGGTCAGATCATGTGTTCCCTCTTATGGTTCAAAAAACATAATCCCCATAACTCTAATTTTCAAGGGTTGTCACTTTGCTCTCTTCTTTGGATTTGGGATGCTCATTTATCTGGTCTAGTTGACCCTACTAAGGCAAAACATAAGGGAATAAAAACAACCCCACCCACACAAACAAAACAATGTCTTGGGTTGTGGAAGGATTTACTGTTGTTGTTGTTTTGTAAGTTATTTTCCTTATATTTCTCTAGGTTCCTTTTGGAGTCACTGAATTCCCTTTATGAAGAATATTTGTTTTTCCCCAGATGTGTTTATGGCTTAAACACAGCCATAATGTAGGAAGTATCACCTATATTCCAGGCACTGTGTTGAGTGCTTTAGACATTAATTATACAACAACCTTGTCACATAGGTATTTATTATCCCCACTTTATAGTCAAAAGAACCATGGCTCAGAACAGTGATGTGATTTGTTAACACCTCACAGGTACTCAGTGCCCTGAGCTGAGATCTGAACCTAGAGCCACCTCTCAGGCAGCAGAAGCATAGCTGGGAACATCTCTGAATTCCCACACATCCAGGAATCGCACCTTAGTTATTGAATCGTTAGGCAGGAGCCGTAGCTTGGCCCCCCGGAACCATGTGCCCTTGGGCATCACCCCGAGGGAAGGGCTTACATTTGAGTTTAGGGGATTGTAAAGCGCTGCCGTGTCCAGACTGCTTATTTATATCAGTATGTTCATCGGCATCATTCTGTATTGTCCAGATTGCACTGGTGGTTTTCCTGTCTGATAAGATTTTGTGTCATCCTTCCAGTGCATAGAAGCTGGGGATGACCCAGTCAGGGGGCTTTGGGCAGGGGCCCAATGGGCAGTGTCAGAGACCCAAGAAATTCAAGAATCTGGAACTCCGAAGCAGTTGGAATGGGCTACAGTGGAAGAGTTAAGTGGCAATCAGGATATTTAGGAACTGTCGCTATGGGTCAAGCCATGTGCACTGGGGATAGATGGGATACATAACAGAAAGGAATGGGTTCCTGGCAGGGGTGTGTATGTTGGATTGAATAGGGGCTGCTTTTCCTGAGTCATTTCCAAACAACCTTTCCTCTCACTCAATCTGTGCCCCCTTTAAACCTGTTTTGTCTGCATTGTCTCGCAGAGGAACCATCCTGGGGAAGCCGAGAGACAGCCTGGAAACGAGATTTCACAGCAGAATGCTCAAGGGTGGGCTGGGTTGCTCTGTTTATTCTTTTTCTCTGACTTATCCTCGTCTCTAGTCACACCTGCCATCCCTCTTTCTCTCTCAGACATTGGCCATTTAAAATGTATTCACATTAAGGTGATCAGTAGATCCTCTTTGGAAATACAAACATGTGACTCTCTGAGCCTCGGTTTCCTCATCTGTAAATGCCCATACTTCCCAAGTGGGTTGGTCTTTGTCAACACACACACACACACATACGCGTGCGCGCGCGCACACACACACACACACACACACATATACGCACGCGCGCACACACACACGCACACTACTGTCAATTGACTGAAAGGAGAAGATTGAGTGTGATCAGATTTATCTAGAGATAAGACTGCCTAAGAAGCCAATTCAAGGGCAAAAGAAATCAGGGCAGCCTGGTGGGAAGAGCATGGGCCCTGGGTCAGACCAGCCAAGGCCAAACCCTGCCTGTTACTCACAAGGTGTGAGGGCTCAGGCAAATGGTGGAACTGCTCCAAGCCCTGTTTCCCCACCTGTACAATGGAGTTGTTACTAGTACCTGCCCCTTATGTTGTTTAGAGCATGAAATGAGACAATGCATGCAAGGTGCTTAGCCCCATGCCCGATACACAGCAAGTGCTTAGTAAATATTAGCTGTTGGTATTCACTACAGAGTACATGGGTAAAAATTATGGTAGCTGTCTTAGAAGCCAGTGTCACAAAGGCCTTGCAATTAGAACTGGGGTGACTAATTTCCAGGTAGAATCAGAGGCTTTTGCAAATTGCTTTTGTAGAATCATCCCTATGGGTGTCCAGCCTGCCCTGATTCACACTATATTCACACACAGGAACAGCTGATGTCAGGAAATGCCACAAACACAGCAAATAATCACATGGGACCTAGTCCAAGGGGACGGGCCTCCTCCCACATGGGAGAGTGGTATGGCAATGACGTTATATTAGTTGCCACATTTTCCAGGTGTCTAAGGAAAGTGTCAGAGGGCAACCCTAACATGGGTGAGTGGGGTGAGTGGGGTGACCTCAGGTGAGGCCCTTCCCTTTTCTGGTTCCCTCTTTCTAAGATGAAAGAGCTGAATTAGATGGTCTCCCAAACCCACTGGCTATAACAGCTACCACTTGTGTAATATACAATTCTCTGAGCATTAGTTCATTTAAGAGGTAATAGGAGGTGATGTAATTAAATGTCTAGCTGCTTCATACAACAGCCCTCTGAAGTTGGTACCATTAATATTCCCATGTTACAGATGCAGAAACTTAGGTCCAGAATGGTTAAGTGCCTTGCCCAAGATCATGCATGGGACTGGGATTAGCCAAGTAGCATAACCCCAGACCTATGCTCTTAACCATTAATAATATTAATAAAAATACTAATGAACCAGCCATGCATACTAAAGTTTCCAGATTCTTCTAGCATATAAATATATATATATATATAAATATAAAT
>NW_017731940.1:587906-609001 GCF_001890085.2 Hipposideros armiger
GGCAGTGTCACTGGCCCTCATATGTGGGATCCGAACCGGGGCCCTCTGGCATCCCAAGCCAGTTCTTAACCATCGCGCCACTCGGCCGGCCCCGGACCATCTTTTGACAGTTGGTAAAACTGGGACCTAGGGAGGGAAATAGACGTGCCCAAGCACACACAGCAAGGAGTGACAGAGCTAGGCTCAGATCACCTGACCTGGAGCCCATGGTTTTTCGGCTGCATCACACTGAGATAATTCAGTTCCCTCCAACAGGCACCGAGGGCTCGCCAGGGTTGAGGTGCCACGGTGGGAATTACATGCACAGCTTACAGGCTTTGGCTATGATTTTGAAAATTGTCATGTTTCATGTATACCTTTGAATGTATGCTTGAGCCTCTGTATCTCCCCCTTTCTCTAAAGTTCTTGTCATTGATAATTACTACCAATCTGCCTGCCTGTTCATTGGCTATGGATGATAACTTAGCTCATGGCATTTCACTCAGATGTGCTCCAGTCTGCCTTTACCTGGCCCCACGCCTGGCCTCCATAGATGCTTAAGTTGCTTGGGTATTTTTATCTTATTTGGGGGTTGAAACAATCAACCCAAAACAAAACTGACAACCGCTAAACTACACAAAGCAAAATGTGTCCGTGACTAAACACTGACAGAAGATTCAAATTGTCCTGACAAAGTTCAGATCAGCCAAATGTAAACTGGGAAAATTGAACTGAGAAATAAAGTCACAAGAGAAATTTCACTCTGGCAAAAGCTAAAATTGATATGATTAAATTTGATATAAAGAAATCACAATCGATAAATAAGCCTTCCTTATAAAAAATTCACATGCAGAAGAATTAACCTTCATAAAAATTATTTTGATAAAATAAAAGGAAAATGGCGAAAAGTAGACAGTTTCACCGCACTATATTGAACATTGATCTTGAAATTAAAATGGCTTAATGAGAGTTAATTAAGAAAAATATTTTCTTAACAGAAACTCAGCCATTTTGGTGCTTTACATGTTTGTAGCTATAACCACAAAATCAAAGCATCCTCAGTGCCAAACCACAGAAGTCAAAATGTCTGACACATTAAACAGAGGGGTCAAAATGAAAGCAATGTAGGGAGGCCAAACCTTTCTATAGCTGTCTGGTAAGTGAGGATACAATCATTTCCAGGCTATGCTCTGACAAGGCAGGCAGACTGAGATAACCGCTGCCTTTGCAAAGTTCACTTGGACAGCCAAGCAACTAGCATAGACTTCATTCTTCTAGGCATGTTTTAACTCTACAAGGTCAACAAACAAGTGACACACTAAGGAGTAAATGTCATGGGTGGGGTGAATGAAGAATTTCCCCAACCTACAGGAAGGTTACTGGAGAATCTCTTGTTCTTCTTGAACAACAGGGCTCTCTTACCTCTTTGCTTTCCTTTCAGTCGCCCCATGTCATCTCCCCTGGCCCATCCACCAGACCTCTGAGCTCCATGCCCACTCACTCTCTCCCCTCCTCATCTTCTTTGATGGCGCTGGGGTCAGGGGTGTGCTAGAGCTGGCTCAAAGCTCCTCCTGATAGCCAATTGTTACATTTCAGGAATGTTGTGAGCAGTTGTTAAACACGGCCATTATTAAAAGTTAAATTACATACAGAATATAAACTTGTGATTGACTATATCACATGAAAAAGAGGTAATAAATACTTGAAACTCATCACCTCCTAATTAGTAAGCGTTGCTATTACCTGTGCTCTTGAGGTTGTACACACCTAGCATACCTGTATGGTGGAAATCTGGCAGCGAGGTGTGCACGCCTTCTCCGGCCCCACGCTCAGTGACATCACAGTAGCGGCTGGAAATCAGCCAAGGCGCAAGTATTTACAACACAGAAATTTGCAAATGCTATTATATAAATCAGGGCTTAATTTGTGGCTTTATTGATCATACAGACTTAAGAAAGTGATGCTAATGATGCTGATTGTACTTAGAGCTGTGTCAAGTCAACTGTTGCAGTGTGAGGAGCGCATAACATGGAGGGGAGACTCTTTTTGGATTCAGCAAAACAGTCACTGACACCACTGACAAATGAGAGATTTTCTAACCTCTTTGCTGTTTCACTTTCACCTGACTTGTTCATAAAAACGTCAAGCAGCTTTCCTGTCAAAACTATGCTTGGTACCCAGTTGCAGCCATAGCTGACTCTTAAATAAAGAGTTCCACGTAAATCAATGAGTAGGCTGTCTGGGTATCAACTGGCTATATGAAATTTACAAGAAAAGCGTTTCTATTTTATTGTTATTTGTAAATAGTGTTACACCTCCTGTATAGAAGTAAAATTTATGATAAACTTGAGTATGCACACATTTTCTTTTTCAGAGAGTCTAAAAGAGCTGGCCACTTACCTCTGACTTCCCTCAGAAGCCGCCTCATCTCTCTGCACAGGACCACCAGGGTCCCCTGCAGCCACCAGAACCTCAGGCCACGTAAGGTCAGAGTGGGCCCAGGGAAGTTCCAGGAAGCTTCAGGCCAGAGGAAAGGAAGGCCGGTGTTTACAGTGAGGGCTGGCTTCAGAACGGCCTTTGTCTGCTCAGGCCCTTTATTTATTTTCACACCAGCCTAAGGCCTTTGACCCCAGTTTAAAGTCAAAGAACGGGAAAAAAGGTCCCTTTTATTCCACAGGGATTGGCCACAGTTTGGCGGAGGGAGAACTTCCGGATGCTGTGAAGGCCTGGCCCGGGTCATCCCAGAGCCCTGGAACGACAGCTCCTTTTAGAACTGAAAAGAGAATGGCCCTGCTGCCCACGCTCATTCAGGTACCTCTGCCCACTTAGGCCCCAAAATACCCTAAACGGGTCACGTGTCCCCTGGTGCTCTATTCCACAGAACATTCTGCCTTGAAGGGACTTCCTGTGATGCATGGTGGAATAATGCTTGTGTAAACCAAGTTTCCTGCCCTCCATTTCCCGGTCATCACCCCTCCTTAAGACAAAGGGGAACCATCAAATGTTTCTAAGGTAAATATTTCTCTTCAAGATGTTAAGTTCTAAAAAAGAAAGTGTGAAACCAGAATTACGTAGCTATTAGAAGCGCTGCTTTTTCAGGTCAGATAGAACTGGTTTTGAATCTCTGCAAGTGTCTGAACTGTTTATCGATTCCTTCATCTGGAAAGTGGGGGTAATAACGCCTCTTTGTAGGTGCATTTGGAGGATCAAGTCAGGTGCTGCAGGCAGGTTACTTAGCACGGTGCTTAGTACAGGGCAGGTGCTCAGTGAGATATGTCGTAACTACTCATAAGTGGTCATCGCTGCTACTACCTCTTGGAAAATTAGGAAGATGCCAGCATATCTATAGAAACTCAATCTAAACAGATGAAAATTATGCTTATTGATCTTAATAGACTTTTACTGAGCACCTGCTATGAGCGTGCATAGCCCTAGCATCCAATTCCCTAGTCACTCACGAGCAAAAAGCAGATAGGGCATGGTTTTAATACTTTCTCCCTCCCATAAGTGATAAAAGGGGTCACAACTTGAACCTAAAGTTTCATTCATTCGGGGTTTTTTTTTTTTCTGTTAAGCGATTCACCAAATCTTTACTGCAAATCTACCATGTGTCAGACATTGGGCTCGACTCTGGAAATTACGGAAGTGAGTGACCCAGGCAAGGTCCCTGCTCTCATGGAGTTTCCATTGTAGGTGGTATACAGGGAGCATCTCTTTGAAGAGCCACACAGATAGTATACTTACAAACTGTGATACGTGCCTTAAAGGAAAAGTACAGAAATCTGCAAGCGCGTGCAAAAGGGAGACCCTAACCTAAGAACACAAAGAGAAAGAAAGGCAGACTTTATATAACTGAAAGAAAAGAAAGGAATGCCACAGGACTTGGAAGAGAGTCAGAATAGCAGTCTCTACAATCCCTGAGGAGTTTCAAACAACCAAAAATACAAATCCTCCCAGTCATCTCTCCGCTTGGCCATCCTTTCCGCCACCCACTAGAGTCCCAACGCTACATGTGCTAGGACAGACAAAAGCCCATTTTGTTTTGTTCCATGAATAAGTAGCTGTTTGATCACCAGGATTAGCACACAGCTGTTATTTCAGCCTGGCCCATGGCTGCTTCCCCGGGAGGAAAGCAGATGGAGCTAATGTCACTGCTGTCTGGTACAATGTACAGAGAAGTCAGGGACATTCCTCTGAGCATCTCTGGGAAGCAGATGTCCAATACATCCCCAGGTGAACAAACATCACAAGTTCTCAATTTACAAGAAAGTTCAAGAACAACAACAACAATAAAAAAATATTAAAAAAACCATCACACACACTATTTGGCCCATGCAAGAAAGGTGAAGTAGTTGAGAGCCACTTCCATCATGTTTAAATATCACATTCTAGATCTGAAAGGTTAGAATCAAGAACAGAAGAGAATACTTATTTTAAAAACCCTTTCCATAGATAGTGGTAAAAATGTGCAACCCTAAATAAAAATAAAATGGAAAATCCTGAGAATAAATAAGCATTTCTGAATACCGTAAGTGAAAAACTTTGTAACGCTATTTGTGCATAAGAATTAAGGCATCTCAACATGAGCATGGGCTTCTCCCAGGCTATCTGTTTCTCAGGACACATTTAGAAGATGTGGTGTCCCTACCAGCTTTCCAATGATATCGAAAGTAGGTAATTCTCCCATGCCTGTCACCTCCTTTCTGCCGCTGCCATTCAAGCCACAGTACCATGATGAGTGAGACCTGCGGGGCGCCACCTTGCTGCCTCACTTGCTCAGGTGTCCACAGTCTTCTGTTATTGGCTCTGGGTCTCTTGCAAATTCCCTTCACTCACCCCACTCCTCAGCTGGAATCTTCAGACTCTAATTTATAATTTGTTTGGACCTATCACCACTATGCCATTATAGGAACTTTCTGTTCCTCCTTTCATTTTCCATTTGGGAAAGATGTTTATCATTTCTTCTAGACGAAGTCACCTGACTGTGGTCAACAATAACCTCCATGTTTTTCTTAAGACCTTCTAGAAAAATCAGGTCTCTCCCATCCTGTCTGGAGTAATTAATTTTTTTGACCCACCAGAATCATAGTGTTGATTTCAGCCCAATAGCCCAGGCTGCTGAAACAAGTTTTAATCTTGCTTCTATTTATGATCACATTAGTGATAATATCTGCCCCAGAGATGTGTCACCTGACATAGACCCACAATAGAATAGATTAGTGTTCTAGTTCCAACTTCAGGGAGACATAAGTTCAACTCTCACCTCCACCACCTACTAACTGTGGCCTAAAATAAGCCACTTCCATTCTTTAAGCCTCAGTGGAAATAAAAACAATAGTTATCTTCCCCAAAGTGTTGTTGGATTACGTAAAGAGAGTCCTCCTCAGAAAGGTTTTGCATGGAGCCTAATACTTAATATTCATTCAACAACGTCAACCATTATTTTTATTTTGATATGTACACGTTCCCTGGTCTCAACAAAGCTTTCCATCACATGATATATAAGGAGCAAAGGCCAGAGCCCTCCTGTGCTGTTTGAGAGAACTCCTTCTGGGTCAGTGCTTTTCAAACTGCGGCTTAGTGCATCTGGAAATCAATTTAGCATGTCATAAGCTGGATATTCTTAAATTATAATAGAATGGAAAAAAAATGAATAGGAGATCAAAGTACATTTCATGTTGTAGGAACTACAAGGTGTTTTGTCAAACATATCTGTATATTTGTGCATATGCATACTAGACTACAATGTAAAATGCATTTCTTGCTGTCACAGTAAGAAAACAAAGGGGGGGGGGCGGTGTTGAAAGTCACTGCCATAGGCTGATCCCGAGATAGTCAATATACCCTTCGGTAATGATGTACTCTTTAGGAGAGACATACTGCCCCCTACTGGACCTATTGTTGATTTCTCACAGAGAGGGACGCCAGAGATAAGGATAGGCCTTGCTCTTTGTGACCTCGGCCATCCTCCCCTCCCCTGTCTGGAAGCTCACCTAAAGGGGACTCACCCCTCCAGCTGTCTGGATGCCCTGAGCCATGAGTCAAAGGCGGCACTGGAAGTGGGCACCGTCGTTCTCACCTTTAAAATAAGCACAGCGTCCTTCCCTCCCACCTGCCTCCCACAGTCTCTCCTGGGAAACGAAGCTGAGAGGCCCCATGACTGGGTCTCAGCCACACATGTTATCCTTGGTCCCACCTCTACCCCATCCCACATCTCAGCTGGGCAGAGCCTCCCCAGCCCCTACGCAGCCACCTGTCTCTGCTTCTCTGGGGTGACTACACCCCTTAGAGGAATGTGAACCAACTGCATGTTCTCAGAGCCAGGACTGCCAGCAGCCTCCATCCTCTAATCCCCAAGTTCTGAAATAACTGACTGGGGTTGGGGCAGCAAAGAAGCGCACACTGAAAAAGATATGCTGTCCCACCCAAGAGGGCTTACCAAGAGGTGAAGACCCAAAGAAAACAGCACCGCAAACACACAGCCCGTCATCAGCTGTGGGGCCCAGAACCAGATATACTTACTAAGAATCCGCTTAATCCTGTGTGATTATGACACCTACCACAAATGGAGTGTTCATACCAAGCCATCCACACGTGAGGTCTCAAGGAAAAGTTCAAACAGAGTTAAAGTTGAGGCTTAAGGGGGCAGAGTTGCTTGCCCAGGTCCCTCAGTGGGAAGAGGCAGAGGCCAGCTTCAGACCCAAGTGTCTGAGTGCGGGAGCAGTGCTCCGGCCACCGCTCTAGGTTTGGCGGCACTTTTTAACTCCAAGGCTTTCATCAAGAAAAAAAGAAAACATGATTACATTGCAAAGTGGCAAATAAAACCTAGTACGAAAAAGAGTTTAAATCTTAATGTTAAAATAAATAAACTGATGGGTAGGTCATAGTAAGCACTTTTTAGAACGTAAACCATTACATTAACGCCCTTTCAAAATAGCCTCATTTGTTTCGAGTCTTCAATGAGGTTGCTTTCTTCCTTGGGTGAAGGCCTGTCCCTAAAGATAGAGGTGCCATTTCCTCGTCTATGCAAGAAGGCAAACAAGTCATCTAATGTTTATACTATGTGCCAGCACTGTGTGTGCCGGTATTTTTACATGTGCTGACTGGTATAATTCTGACAACAATAGGTTCAGAGAAGTTAATTAATTTGCTAAAGGTCACACAGCTAGTAAGACACAGATTCTAACCCAGGTATGCCTGACTCCCCGGCTAGACTCTCTACTCGGAACTACTGCTTCGTGAGTGCAGGGCCCGTCCCCTTGAATTTCTCCTTCCCCTCTTCGCCTTGTCCACACATCTCAATGGGCACGATTATCAAAAGGAACGGAGGTCAAAACAGTTAAGTTCATGAAACACAAGGGAAGGCTGAGAAACTATCACAGACCAGAGATGACTAGGGAAACGTGACAGCTAAATGCAGTGTGGCACCCTGGATTACAGAAATGACTTCAGTGAGGAAACGTGAAACCCAAATCAGGGCTGTGGCCTCTTGTTGCAATAGCTGGATCCTCATGGGTCTCCCGCTTTTCCTCCTGCTGCTTCCTGAATCACCTTTCCGAAGCACAGATCTGACCATGGCTCTCTCTCCTGCTTGTAACCTTTCTGTGGTTTCCCCTCACCCTCAGGGGAAAGACCAAGCCCTCAGGGTCTGTCTCCAGCTCCCCTGTCCAGCCTCTCCTCACACTTCCCTTCCCTGCCTCCTTGTCTCTGCTCCAGCTTTGCTGAACATGCGGCTGTTCTCAGAAAACACCAGGCCCTCTCCCCACTCGGGCCTTTGCTTGGAACATGTCAACATCACACCCCTTGGCCTGCAGATAGAATTGTAGAGCTCTCTCTCTCTCAGGACTCCGCTCAGATGTCATTTTTGCCAGGAGGCCCCTCCCCCCACCCCATGCCCTCACTCCCGTGCCTGAGTTACATTCCCTCGCCTGAGCTCCCATAACACCCTGCAATCAGCTCCCATCATAGCGCTTCTCATCCTGACTCAGGTTTATACTATATAATATGCCCTGCCTTCTCACACAGGTGAGTCCTCACTTCCCTGACGTAGGAGCACGTGCCCGGACATGGCGTTGACTAGCATTGACTCCCACTGTGGGAAGTGTAGTCTTTTGCAGCTGCTTTCTCTGTTTCTCTGATTGCTTAAGAACAATGTTAGTCTGTCTTCAACACTCCCTGCCACTTGTTACATCTATTTTCAAATAACGCCAGACCAAGCCTACACTGGGCTCGTGCCATGGGCAACAGGACTTAGCTTGAATTTAGTGCATTGTTTGGCTTTCACTGTATTTATTTATGAAATACTATTTCATGGAAAGCAATACATGTTCTGCTTGTATAGACCAGTCATCTTATATAAAGTTCATTTCTATGAGTAAAGGAAATAAATCAATTGAGAAAAAGTTTGGTAAATGGCTGTTCAGGTGGTGAGTATGCATGCCGTTGTGAAGGTCACCCTGCACGAGAGAAACCCTGTCATTATTGCAGCTAAGTCCTTGGGTCACAAAATGCCACTTGTGACCTGTATGGCTGGCAGAAAATTACTTTTCTATTTCTTAGTTTACTCACCTGTAAAAAGAAGAGAACAAAATTGGGCCATAAGACCTTCTGATTTCATTTTTCAGATACAAATCTCTCCTCCTGCTCATATGGCATGGAAATAACTTTGCTGAAAAGAAACCCAGAGGTGATCATACTTCCTATATTGGAGCTCTAAGGTATACAGAGGTTGTGACTTACACAAGGTCACTTTGCAAGTCAATGTCAAATTCAAGACCAAATTCCAAGCTTCCCCACTCCCTGGTGATCTGCTTCTGCCCTGCATTCTGAAACCCTCCACCCCCTTACCAAGCACAAGCAAACACACACACACACACACACACACACACACACACACAAATATAAAGACATCTTAAAATAATGGAAAAGCAAATAAAGCCAATAAGAAAAGGCTAAAGGCAGTATTGGATTTCAGAGTATTAACAATGTTAAACAGGAAGCGATGTACCTAAAAGCTGAGAAAACACATCATTGTTGTAATTCCCTCCTTGTTCTGTATTTAGGTTCGATACAAAGAGCTGGGAGCCAGGCAGGTCATGTAAGTTCTGGGGAAGGATTAGCA
Source organism: Hipposideros armiger (assembly GCF_001890085.2). Taxonomy (NCBI): domain Eukaryota; kingdom Metazoa; phylum Chordata; class Mammalia; order Chiroptera; family Hipposideridae; genus Hipposideros; species Hipposideros armiger. The sequence continues at coordinate 597,007 of NW_017731940.1, forward strand.
CGAAGAGGCTAAATGGTTCATCTTTGGCTACTATATACGCATAATAAAACCTGCTTAAATGGAGACCAGACCCAATCACCACTTCACCCTCTGTGGATCATGAAAAAATAGCTTCAACGCCATTCCAAGGGGAAGTTATCCACATTTTTTAAATGGGATTTTAAAATACTTTTAAAGACTATTTTCACAAATGAATTTGCATTGAGGATGTGGTCATTGCAATGATACAGCACAATGTTTTCCTCATTAAAAAAACCAGTCCTACCCTTGTCTTTGGAAGTGTGCTGAACACTTTTATAACTGACCTGTTAGAGGCAGATTTACCAGATTTATAGGTGAACCAAAGCCCACAGAATCAAAAAAGTTTAACTGAAATTCCCAACGAAATGTAAAATGAGTAGGTATAATGCCCTTCACTTAAAAATATATGTATTTATGAGGGCCAGTGACACTGCCCTCTATAGCTAAGATGCTGAACAACAGCTCGACATGGAGCTGGGCTGCCGTGAGTCGCCGGCGACGGCGTAGGCTGCAGCCACTGCTGCAGTGGGTTGCCATGGGCTACCGTGTGTAGCCAGCAGCCAGCGTGAGCGGCCAGCAGCCAGCGTGAGCGGCCAGCAGCCACAGTGAGCAGCCGTCCAGAAGCCAGCGACTGATGTGCCTCGCTCGGGAAGAGCGCAATGATGGTACCAACTTGGGCCAGTGAAGCAACGTCCTCCACAACTAGACTGAAGAACAAAACGACAGCAACTTGTCTGTTCCCCTTCCCCCCAATTCCCCAATATGTTCCTTCCCCCCAATTCCCCAATAAAAATCTTTAAAAAAAAAATATATATATATATGTATATATGTATATGTGTATATACATATATACATATATATATACATAAATTTTATACATAAATTATATATATATGTAATTTATATGTAGCAATTGAGAAAGATCTGGCCAAACAAGCTTATGTGAGATGTTTCAATGGATCATAAGCTCAGTGGGACCAACGGTCAGATGCAGCTGTTGGGGGGGCGGGGGAAAAGGGGGAGGGGAGGAAGAAAAATCATAATGCAACATTAAAATACAATGTTAAATAGCATTAAGTATAGTAACATCCCTCTGTTCTCTCTACCCACCCGCCAACACCAAAAGCCTGGTGCGGTTATGGGAGCCACAGACATTGGCGTCTGCCCAGGAGAGGCATAGGTCAGTGGGAACGGGAGAGGGGCTGTAACTTGAGTCAAATGGGGAATGGGTCATGGACCGCTTCCAGGGCCAAGCAAGCCTTCTTCAAGTACAAGATGCGTAACCGTTCTGGAACGCATGGGCCCCTGACCATCCCGGGAATGTTGTTGAAAGCACCCTGCATGGGAGGTTAGACCCCTCCACGACATCCCTCCCCGCCCAGGATGTCATGGTTTGTCGTGGGAGCAAAATGACATCTGTTTTACATGGTAGTGAATTAGGTCACGTCATTCCCTTCCTGGAGAAGAATACTCTGTAGAGAGCATTTTGACAACCAACATAGCTCCTAAGAGACAACAAGATGCACTGATGTGTAGACAAGCCTGTGACTATTCGTGGAAGTTGCAATGTTGACTCAACTTCCCACGCCCCCATCACACCACCCCCATCACACCACCAACCCTCTGGTTGGCCCAAGAAGCTAGAAATTAAGGGTAGAGGGCCTGACAGTAAAATCGAAGCCACAGGGCATCAGGTGGCGGAGCCCTGTGGTTAGATCTCCCTGCATGTTCCCTCAGTTCAGAGCAAGGGTGAGCCTTCACCAGGATCACTTGAGTTGCTCCTTAAAAATGCATGTTGCAGGGGTGTCTCCCAGGCCTAACTGAATCAGAGTTATTGGGGTAGACAGCTCCTCAAATGGCCCCCACTGATTCCCTGCCTCCCGGTGTTTGCACGTCCCTCCCTTTTTCTGTGGGCTGGACCTAGTGACTCACTTACAATGAATAGAATAGGCAAAATTAATTGGATGTTGTTTCTGACCCTGGGTTATGAGAAGCCTGAGACTTCCTTCTCTCGCTCTTCTCACTTGCTCACTCTCATGAAGCAGGAAACGGGCAGCCTCCGGCCAACAGCCGAGCAACGAACTGAGCCCTGCAGACATGATGTGAGTGAGTTCGAAAGCAGATCCTTCTGTTGCTGAGCTTGAGAAGATTGCAGCCATGGCCAACACTTTGATTGTAGCCTTGTGAGCCACCCTGAGCCAGAGGACCCAGCTAAGTCACACTTGGGTTCCTGCTTTCCTACAGAAACCGTGAGATAGCAAATGTTCCAAGTCACTAGGCCGTCTGAGTAGCGCATTGGTTCAGACTTGGCTTGGGACACCAGCTCTGAGCAGCAGGGCCCTGGTTCAGATCCCATATGAGGGCCAGTGACACTGCGCCCTCTACAGCTAAGATGGTGAACAACAGCTCGACCTGGAGCTGGGCTGCTGAGAGTCGCTGGCAACGGCATAGGCTTCAGCCCCTGCTGCAGTGGGCTGCCATAAGCTACTGTGTGTGGGTAGCAGCCAGCGTGAGCGGCCGGCAGCCAGTCTGAGCTGCCAAGAGCCACCGTGAGCGGCCGTCCAGAGGCCGGCGACCAATCTGCCTCACGTGGGAAGAGCGCAATGATAATAGCAATATGGGCCAGTGAAGCAAGGTCTTCCACAACTAGACTGAAGAACAAAAGGACAGCACTTGTCTGTTCCCCTTCCTCCGATTCCCCAGTGCTGTTCCCCTCCCCAATTTCCCAATAAAATCTTTAAAAATAAAACAAAACAAAACAAAAATGTTCCAAGTCACTGTGTGTGTTATATAGTGATTGAGAACTAACAGAAATGCTTTGTTAAGGAGCGACCCTGAAACCAATACGATACCCACCCTCCAAGTCTCCCAACCCGTCTTTCCCTATTACAAAGGAGACAAATGTCTGTGTAAATGTAAATGGACGATATTTAATAATATATGCTATTTACATGTACTTTACGTCATAGTATTCTTAGCACTCAATGTTTCTGCCCTAGCCCTCAGGAAGCTTCCCCGGGGTTCCTGGGAGATTATGGGGGAGCAGAGCCTCGGGGCAGGATGGAGACAGTAAATCCAGGTCAGACCTCGTGCCTGTGCCTTGCACTGGCCATTCTGAGGCTGTGTCTTTCGGGCTAAGAGCACGGTGAATTCCCACCCCCACCGCGCACCCCCCGCCAGGCCCTGCGAGCAGGAGAAGTGACGCCTGCTTTGGTCCTAGCCAAGAGAGAGAAGGAAGAAGCTGCCAGTGTCTTCACGGGCAAGGGGAGGGGTCTTTCCCTGAGCAAAGGCAGTGACGGGAACAAAGTCCAGTCTGCCATCTTCTCGCCATGTAGTTCCCGATTCCCCCATTGCGGGAAGGAGCTGGGTTTCTCATTTTCTCCTGAATTGTGTCAAGAAAGTACATTTCAGAGGCCGTCTGTGTGGACGGGGTCTGCTGCTAAGGCTGCAGACACAGAGCCAGGGCTTCTCATCCCTGCTCTGTCATCCGCGGCTTGCGTGGCCAGCCTGAGCGAGCTGCCGGCCCTCTGGACTCTGTTCTTCCCACTGTAAAATGAGAGGGCTGGGCCAGGTGATGACTCGGATCCTCCCATGAGTGTCTAGAAGCCGAGGGCAGGGGGGCAGCTTTTGGCCGTGGCAACTGGTCAGAGATGGGCGAGCTCCCCTCAGAGGGCCAGGCCCCCACCACTCAGCCACCGCGCCCTCTCTGAGGAGCGCCCAGAGGGGCTGCTGTGCCACAGGGGGCTCTGGCAGATGTTGTCCAGCCTGTTCCTCAGGGTGTCCTGCAACTCCTCGTCACCCAGCAGGACCGCGGCTGCCAGCGCCAGCCAGAAGTATTCAGTGGCATCGTGGGCATCCTAACCCCATGGCAGGGGGGCAAAGAAGAGACAGCGTTAGCGAACATTCCCAGGACAGGCCGGGTGGCAGTGCTGGGAACCCGAGCTTTTCTCTGCCTGACATACTTTCCCATCCCTTCTGTGGGCTCCTCCGGGGAGCGCCTCCCCGACTCCACTGCAGCCGCAGGACATTGCTAACCCCCAGAGGCCCTCCTCCCCAGCACAGGAGTGGCCTCTTACCCAGGCTCAGCCAATCATGAAGCAGCACCCCTCTGGGCACAGCGCTTCAGGGGTGCAGAAATGACCCAAGCTGACCTATCCTATCCCAGTCCCTTCCAAGGGCCTTTCTGGGTGACCTAGCAGAGAAAACGGTCCCTTACCCTTTTAGGGGTAGGCTTGAGCCTGCCAATAGTGGGAGGGGAAGGAGACCAAGAAACAGAGAGAAGGAGAAACATACAGAACCAAGAGATACAGAGACAGAGAGCTGGGGAGATGCATGACGGCATTTGCGTCCCAGCATCCAGAACTACTTGAAACTAAATTTACACCTGAGCTCCCCTGTTATTTAAGCCAATAAATTACCCTTTTTTGCTTAAGCTACTTTGAGTTGAGTTCTTCCCCCTTGCAACCCTAGAGCCTGCAGTTGATAAATACAATCGCACACACTTTGTCCCTGAACCACTTCCAGAGGGAAGACGGCGGTGGAGTCCTTCACTAGCCCATTGCCCCTCCCTCTGGGGCAGAAATGAGGAACAGATGCTTCTTTGGGCGAGACTCAAAAAGGAATGTCTGGTTCCCATTAACCCTCATAAGTCAATAATTAATTCAGGCCAGAAGCAATAATTAATTCTGGCAAATAAGAAAGGACAGCAGAGTTGCCCTGGGGATCCCCTGAGGGCCAAACACAGACGTGACTCACACAGAAGCCCCTGGATTAAGAGATTAGGGTTTGTGCTGGAGCAGACCGGGGCCTCTGGTAAAAGGAAGACAATGCCTGCGGACAAGACCGGAGGGCCAGAATTGTAATGGGCTCAGACCACCAACACAGCTCTAGAAGAGGCTGGGAAAAGAAGACATTCTGGACTCAACTCCAGAGCAAACGGGAAGATCAAAGCCAAGGCCGCGGGAGCTACGCACGCTGACATTCCAGGACCCCACACCTCATTATCTCAAACACATGAACATATACCCAGATTTCTCCTAAAACGCAGTTGCGTATAACTTTATAATAAGTGGGTTTCAATTGGCTCGTTAATCTATAACATTTTGTAGACACGCACACAGTTAAGCATTAATTTTGGTTTTCATTTTGGAGCTCATGGTTCTTTTGTTCTGGGTCTCATGTATTTTCCTAGGCCCTTCCGATGCTCGCAGGGACCAGGCAATGTGCCCAAAGTGCCTGGTAGATAAAGTGGTCACAGAAATGAGAGCAGAGCAAGGAGAAAAAAGCGCTGTGATCTGTCTCCTAGCAGAGCTGGGAACATCTTGGAGGTCGCCAATGGGACTGAGTGGAAAGAGCCACTGTGTCTTCAGTGGGGCCACTCCCCACCCTGTGAGACAAGAACCCCCATCTGGGCCATCTCAACTCTATCCTGAGAGCTCAGGGTCAGGGAAGAATATGGCTGGAGGGCAGCTCTCGCATGACACTGCAGGCATGGCTCTTACCTTCAGCTGGTGGAAGGTGAGTTGGCCCAGGCGATAATAAACCTTCGCATAGTACAGGGCCTCCTTGGGGCTCTGCAGCCAGGCTGGACAGAGGGACAGCGTCTTCAGGTAACAGTCTTCAGCCATCTCATACATGTTCAGGGAATAGTACACCGAAGCCAGACGGTGAAAGGCCACCAGCTGCTGCCTCTGATCTCCTAGGATTGGACGACTGAGAGAGATATCGGGCAGCCAACGCTTCACATCATTCACTCACTCATTCTGGACAATCTTTTGAAGGTCTGTTAGGTATCAGGGATTGTGCTTGGGACATAGGGAACAAAGCACGGAGGGTCCCTGCCCTCGTGAGACTTATTGTCTCATACGACACAGCCATTCCTTAAATGATCCCACAAGCAAAGGTAAAATTACACCTGTGACAAGTGCTACAAAAGAAGACACAGAGCTCAGTGAGAGCGACTAATTAGAGTACACGTGCTGGTCAGGATTTTTCTGGGGTGATTCTGGAAAAACAACTTCCTCCTCATTACAGATGACACTGTAACTGGGAAATGATTATTCCCAAATCCGTGTGATGGGACACAGTGACAAGACTAACTTAAAGGTGTAGCTAAGAATTCTTCACAATGAATGACTCTGTGTAACAAATGTCTTCTCCACATAAAGTCTCCAGGGAGCTGTGGGGCTGCCATCAGCAGGGGTCGCCGCTGCTCCTTTACCAGCTCGCAGCCTCAGATAAACCACAGAGTCCGTTTACTTTTAGTCCACACTGTAGTACCCTCGTTCTAATGCGTCTACGACTTGTTCTTTTGGTTTTTGGTGGGTTTGTTGTTTTTATAACTAACTCCTTTGATACAAAGTGGCCTTTTAAAGTGAACCAAGGCTTCCAATAGTTTTGGGGGGCTATTTGCAAGGTGGCTGTTTGATGCAATCTAAATACATCACTTTTAAGGTCCAAAGGGCCAAAGTCCAAATTAAAAGAGAAAACCCACAAGAGAGAAAATTCTCCCATATGGAAAAATCCAGTCATGGGGAAGTGCATGAAAGGGTGAATATAGGCTCCTGGCAGCTTGTGTCCTGGAAAGGATGAAGGCTGCCCAAGAGGGAGCTGCCTGAGGCCCCCAAGGCCTTGCCTGAGATTACCCAGACAGTCCCAGAGATAAGGGTTTTGGAGTAAAGAAAAAGGTAGGAAGAGCAGAGAGCTCTGAAGTGCAATTAGACACAATAAAGTCCAGGACCATCCACATCTCACATCACTGAGAATGCCCAGAAGCCCTTCTAGATGATATCATTACAGAAGACTCCATTTGCCTCAGCATCTAATCAAGGCTCCTCTAATCAACACTGCTTTCCCTCAAGCACCAACATTCGAGGTGAGTTTGTTATTTTTTAAAACTTTTTTAATTCTGCCTTCTTTCCATTTTAATGACTTGTATTGTCGTCCCCCCCCCCCTCCCCGCTAGCTTTTGTGGTAAATGCAAATTATTTCAGATACACAGCGAGTTATTTTAATGGGAATCTGACCTTCATTTACATTTCACTTCCATGGGGAATATATGCATTTGACTAACAACCAACCCATTAAAAATTTAGGGCACAGTCTTTTTATAAGGAGCATTGCCAGTGCAGAGGAGAAAACACTATTTGCCCTGTACTCGGAGGAATGCCAACTGTAATATAATAATTAGTGGGTATAGGTAACACTTATCAAGGACTTATTATGTACCAAGCACTACAGATTTTACATGGCTAATCATCGGTCTTCATAACAACTGCCTGAGATGACTGTTATTTTTAATCCCGATTTGCCGAAGACAAACTCGAGGCTTATAGACTTAAGCTGCTTGCTTAATTAAGGTCTCCCTGAAGTCGGACCCAGAACTGAATCTATGCAGTCTGACCCCAGAGCCTGTGCTGGGACTGCCTTGTTGTGCCTCCTTGGGGACTGTCTACTACTCCCATTCAGTATAGGACTACCTACCTACCTGTGACTGTGCTGAGTCTGGCCGCCAGGGTGGCAAACTCCAAAGCCTTGTCGTAGCCTTCCAGACTGATCTGCAGCTCGGTCAGCTTGTTGAAAATCCGGAGCTCCGTTCTCACTGCCTTCATCCTTCTTGCTAAAGGAACAGCCCCAGCCTGTGAAGAGAGGCGCAAGGAAACTTAGTCTCCCAAGAAGCACTGGTACATATACCATCAAGGCTCACACTCTACTGACGGGTTGGGAGGTGGTAGTGACGAAAACCAAGGGGATTGGTCATGTTTCCATGCTTAGTTTTATTCAGCTGGTTTTCCTGGTCCTTGTTCTTGGTTGCTCTGCCCAAATCTTAGTGGTGGAAGAGCTAGAGATCATCAGGCCTCCTAAGATTGGGGAAACTGAGAGCAGGAAAGTTATTTGCCTCCCAAACATGTGCTCCCTCAGCACCTACAGTGGTAATATATAAAGCACATGCAGAGTATGCACACAGTGTCTGAGTGTCCAGTTAATGGCCATTTCTATTGTTTTTATTAGGATAGAATTTTAGGCAGGTCACTTCATCTCGCTGAGCCTTAGCTTTCTCATTTATAAAATGCATATGACATGAGCACCCCCATAGCCAGGGACATGTTTCTTGTTCTCCCCACCCCAGCCCAGTGCCTGGCACATATTAGGTGCTTGATAAACGTTTGATGACCTAATAAACAACTGAACAAGCAAATGAATGAGTACCTAACTAAGTAAAATTTTAGGATCAAATAAAATAACGATGTTACCCAAACTTCAGTCAATGATAACAAAAATAACAATGATAACAAAAACGATTTTTGGCATATCTGCTTAACATCATCTGGACACTTACTTAATTAGTATTATTTCTTAAATCAATACTCTTTTATTATCTTGCCTCATTCTTTGCAATAATATCTGTGAAACCATGAGTTTGAAAGGTGGTGTTACACATTTTTTAATTTTTAAAAATATTTTGAAATGCATACTTATTAAAAAATAGCAAAACAGGGCCGGCCGAGTGGCTCAGTTGGTTAAGAGTTAGCTTAAGAGTGCGAGCTCTGAGCAACAGGGCCGCCAGTTTGATTCCCACATGGGCCAGTGAGCTGTGCCTGAGCTGAGCTGTCACTGAGCTGCCAACAGGTGGCAGGATGGCTCAGCTGGTGAGAGCACGTGCTCCTAACAACAAGGTTGCTGTTTGGACTCCTGCATGGGATGGTGGGCTACACCTACCCACAACTAAGATTGAACACAGCACCTTGAGCTGAGCGGCCTCAAGCTGCCAATGGGCTGCCGGATGGCGACTGGACTTGGAGCTGAGCTAGTTGCACCCTCCACAACTAAGACTGAAGGACAACAATTTGGCTGTTCCCCGTCCCCAATTCCCCAGCACTGTTCCCCTTCCCCAAATTCCCCAATTAAATCTTTAAAAAAAAAAAGTGTGCAACAAACTGTAAAGCACCATGCACCCAAGAGATGTAATAGTTACGGTTCGTTTTTCCAGGAAGAATAATTTATCAGCCTGAGAATGACAGAGAGCCTGCTAAATTGAAGAAATGGAGAGCATGTGGGTACTGGATGAGGAAAAACTAAAAATACCAGTAAGAGAGGGGGACGGGCATCCAGGCTGAAGTTTCTGTGGTCCTGCCCACATTTGTTGCCCACATTTGTGCAGGGGTGCGGGGCAGGGGTGTGGTCCTGGCTGGGCGCACTGCGGAGCTCAGGCTTACTCGGTAATACTCCACTGCACGATGCCTGTGGCGGGTTCCATTGAAGAACACATCACCTGCTTCTTCGTAGAGCTTGAGAGCCAGGGAGGGCTCCTCTGACTTCAGGGCTTTCTGGATAGCTGCCTGGATGAGACAGAGATGGCTGTCAAAGATGGAGAGAAGGACTTGAAAGATTCACAGGCTGGCAGGGGTGAGGCCATGACCACCTAATTTAACCCTCTGCTGAAGTCCCCAGAATCCTGAATTGTCCTCCACACTCATAGAGCTGGTAAGAAGCCTTTGGGATTCTCTAGTCCAGCATTTCCCCATCATGTTATGAGAGATTACACTGTATGGTCCTAGAATGATGCTTAGCAGTACACAAACATTTTATGTTTCCATAGCTAAGTATTTATTTTAATGTGTTTTAAGAAAAAAAAAAGATTAACATCAAAACCTGTGATTTCAGATAGCATTAGTTTAGTGTAAAAAGCTAAGCTGATTTGAAGTTAGGTCAAAAATAAATAATAGTGGTACAGACGGTATACAGATATGGCAAACCCGTGAACTTGATGTATAAATAACTGAAGTTTGGAAAGTGATCTAGTCCAATACCTGTACTTCCCAGATGGAGCAACTGAGGCTCAGAAAGATTAAGACACCTCTCCACGTTCACATCAGTAGCTAATGGCAAACAAATGCAAGTGTCTTCCAGCCTAATCGTCTTCCTCCTCCTAGCCACCACGACCTCATTCTCTCTAGCAAGCTATTTCATATTGCAAAACGAAATGTGGTGAGGAATTTGAAGAGTGAAGAACGCACCCCAGCATCGGCTGCACAGCTGCAGAACCTCAAACGGCCTCAAGTACAGAATGATTCACGTCAGTGGGAATGACTGGCAGAACTTTGAGTTAGGATGCACTCTGGGGTTGGGTGGGCCTGGGACCAGTTCTGGCCAGTGCAAGACCCCCCAGCATTGTTATTACATATGCAGCTACATGGAGGGACAGGCGGTGGGATGGAATCCTGGAGACGGCAGCCTCTTGCCACCAACCCTGAACACAAAACAGCTCCCTCTGGGCCTCCAACTCATGGAGAGTGGAAAGCAAGACTGAATTGTCTGCTCCCTGAAAGTCCTTCCAGCTCTGAAATCTCAAGGCGGAATAGAGTCTGGGAGTGAAAGTTTTACGTCTCACTGCCAGTGGGCAGTTTTCACCACTTAACTAGCTAGATCATCTTGGGCAACTTACTTGTCCTCATTGAACCTCACCTGTAATATGGGAATTTCAATAGAAACCCCTGCTGCATTGGTAATGAGGGTTAAACTACACCGTGTGTGATGTGTTTCCCAAAGTTTCCTGGGCATCGTAAACATTTGACCAATGTTACACAGCCATTATTGAGTCTCAGTGGAAGAGAGTTTGTGCAAGCGTAAATAATGGAGTAGGGGAGCAAAAAGGGAGAAAATAAGAAATGGAAAGGAAGAAAAGATAACGTGCATATTTTTTATGGAACAAATCCTTTTATATACCATTATAATATCAGCATTGTGCAAATAATAGTAGTAATAATAATAATTATAATAATAATAATAATAATGGTGATGATGATGAAATACCATTTCTTAAGCATTTACTAAGTCTCAAGCACTTGGTAAATGCTTACTATGCATATGTGTTTACTATGTCCGTGATATACCCAATCCTTACTAAGACAGGGTTCGCCCATGAAGAAACTGAGGCCCAGAGAGCTCAGGTGGCACGCCCAAGGTCACACAGTTCATAATGCCCTGTAATTTGATTCCAGGACTGTCTCTCTCTAAGCTCAGGCCTTAAATCACTAACCTATGCCTTACTTCAGATATTAAAGATACGCAAACAAAAAAACATAAGAGAACAATAATGTTAACACCCCACACACATCCACCTCAAATTGCAGCAAAACCCTGAAGTCGAATTACATGAAGTCGAATTACACGTCCAGCTTTGGAAAAATGGATATACTTGACGTGACAGGTGAGAGAGTCTCCCACCCTGTTCTTTGGGAGCTTACACGTGTACATGGGCTCAGGGACTGGCCCTTTTCCACCTGTATTCAGCCTGCCAGGCTGTCCTGGGCTCCATCTGTGTACAGGGAGCAGCCCTGTGTTGACCTGCCCTCCAAGGACACCCCCTCTCTCTAGTTACAGATGGTCACTTGGGCGAATACAGCTGCCTCCCACAAATGGCCGGAGTCAGCAGGTGAGCTCTGCGGGAGGCCTACCTGCAAGTACAGTTCCACCAGTTCGTCTTCCTGCATGAGGTAGTGCAGTCGCCCAGCCCGGAGCCAGGCCTCGGTGGCCTTGTCTCTCTCCCCCAGGTCGATGAAGATGCGCAGGCTCTCTTTGATGCAGGTGAGAGACTTCCTGAGGGACCTGAGGGGGCGACATGGACTCATAAGGTGTGAGGGCTCAAAGGGGCCTCGGAGTCCCTCAGCACAGGAGGAAACGGAGGCTCTGGGAGGAAACAGCATTGTTTCCGATCACCTCGGGCGGGTTGGGACCAGCTCTGCCCCAACCAGCGTTGTGACCTTGAGAAAGTACAGGGTTTCTCTGTGCCTTGGTTTCCCCATCTCTAATATGGGGGTATAATTGTACCTGTCTCAGAGGATTGTTGTGAAGAGTAAATGCGATTAGAAAATAATAAATAAATAAATAAATAAATAAATAAATAACTAGAGTGCTTAGAGCAGTGCCTGCCATAGAGTAAGCACTTGATGAATATTTAAATGTTAGTAATCAT
>NW_017731940.1:609921-610963 GCF_001890085.2 Hipposideros armiger
GTGCCTCAGGTTACCAGACTACCATGTTGCCTGGAAAAGCAAAATTGTCATTTAATTAGTTTCTCCTCAACCACTATCTGCTCAACACTAGTAATTATCCCTGCTCTATTTTACAAGTCATTCATAATTATGAATTCAATGCTACAATGCTAATCTGTTGCAAAATGAAATTGAATATCTTGCAAACCATGCAGAATTTAATTGAATGAATTACAGGCTTGGTAGAGAACAGAACCGCAGGCCATGCCACGGACAAATGAGGCTCAAGCAGATTAGGCTAGGGAAGAGCAGAGGAGAGAAAATCAGCAGGAAACAGCTGATGACGTTCCTTCCTCCCCCTCCGAACCTTGCCCTGCAGCTATCTGCCATTCCATCCATGAGCACTTCCTGCCTCTGCCTGCTGTGGCTTTGAGCTCTGTGAGAATGGATCCCCTGGGCGAAGTTCAATTGAAGAAATGTGTCCATTACATCAAAACCCATTTAATAAATTCCTCCTAGAAATCAGTGCCAGGAAAAAATTTGCTCCAACAGTTACATTTGTTTATGTTATTTTATGAGACAGTGAAAACCTCATATGGCTTTCCCCTTTTTACCTCAGCTACCAGGAAGCTCAGAGCTAAATTACAGTAACCACCCCCGGGTGCATGTAAATACCTGTTTTTCTATGTCTGTTAGCTGGTCTTTGTTCTTTTTTTCCCCTGAATGCTCTGTAGGAGTGGGTGATTTCCACATGCTAAATAAATATAACATTATAGCATGTTCTCCTTGCTGAACTGAGCATTCTGTAAAGGGGTAATTAACTTATGTTTGCAGAGGTTTCCTCTGACATCTAAGGTATTATACTTCACAATCTTTCCCTTTGTATCACTCATATTGGTGGTAAAGCAGGAGAAGTAGATTGTTTATTTCCTCCCAATTATACAAATGAGAATCTCAGAGCTTAGAATTATAGAATGTTAACATTAAAAGATCCTAGTCTAGATCAACTTCCAGAACAATGGATTAGGACCTCAAAAAGTCCACTCCCCCATAAAAGCAATGA
>NW_017731940.1:611516-617676 GCF_001890085.2 Hipposideros armiger
AAAACCCAGGCTCACACCATTAGAAGGTGTGGGATCTGAATTTACACTGCACAGTGTAGGTATGACAATCAGAAAACTTAATATTAAAACACCAGGCCTGGGCCATTGAGTTCCTAAGTTTTCAGAGAAAGCAAATGCCAAAATCTACTCTGCTGGGATGCTTTCTTCAGTCCAGGTTTCATGCAAAGACCATTTTTTAAAATATTGAAAATTCACTCACAGAACCAAAACTACAAACCACACAAGAAAATGAACTACTGACAAAGAGAGTCAGCAGATGCACAAATAGGTAAAGTAACACGACAAACACTATAAATAATAATAACCTGAAGATGAATTTATAAAAAGTATGGTTTAAATGCTGAAATAAACAGAGCAAATAGGAGTCATGATAAAAATACAGAACACTGTGAGTAGAAACAAGCGTTTGTGAACATTAGCAAAATACGAATTCTAGAAATAAAAATAAAGGCTTGGAAATTCAGGACTATATCAGTGAGTTAAACAACAGGTTTAGTCACAGCAGAGGAGAAAACTAGTGAAACTAAAGATTGTTCTGAGGAAATCACCCAGAATGTAGCCTAGAGTGACAAAAAGATAAAAAATATAAAAGAACTGATTAAGTAAGATCGTGAAAAGGATGACAAGTCCAACATACCTCTACTAGGCATTCCAGAAGAGACACTAAAAAGAATGAGAGAGGCACTATTCAAAGGAAGAATGACTGAGAATTTTCCAGAATTGAAGACATGAGTTTTCAAAATGAAGAACCACACCAAGTCCTGAGCAAAATAAATAAAAATAATATAATTTTTAAACATGAGTTTCATTTCTTTAAGATTATAGATCTTTTTATGTTTTCTACTGCTCTTAATCTTTCTTTCTGAGTTCAACTGGCTTAATTACTTAATTGTTCAATTTATGAGGTGAAAGAATTAAATATAAAGGATAAGAACACAAATTAATGAAATAAAAACAGAGAAAGTAAAAAAGGTAAATATGAAATTCATGAAATAAGAAACAATAAAGGTGGCCAACAAAAGAAAAAGTGGTTCTCTGAAAAGACTAATGGCAAAACAGATTTGAACTTTTATATTAATAGTTATTTTTCCCTCCACACTTTGAAGATGTTATTCTATAACTAGCTAAATTATCATTCAAAAGTATNTAACCAAAGGCTTGCAAACATTTGGGAGCGTTTATTCAAGAAAAACAGCTGAATCGTGTTAAGACTGTGAGTTTTGTTGCTTTTTAGCTTGTTCTAGAGGCATCTCCACTCCACAAGCTCTGTGGCGGCCTTAAAAACCAAAAGCTTTACAATCACAGTTGCTGGGAAAGGCAGCAGCCTAGCAGCCCCAGGAAGGGGCACACTGAGTTTGGAATTCCCCAGCATTCTGTCCCCAGGGAATTGTCACTATTTGACCTGTCTGGAAGTTCCCTGAGAGCATCCACTCACAGGGCTTGTTTTTATTGAACCTGACTTAGAGTTCACCCTGTGTAGGATACCCTTTCCCTGGGGTGTTTGTCCAAACGTATCAGCAGCAATTGTTTAATTGTGCTGCTGCCTGAGGTGGTGAAAACATTTGGAACAAGGAAGAAGATGAAAATAAAGAAACAAATAAAAGGAAAAGTTGGGGAATGAGATGTCCATAGGAGGCTCTGAAAAGCTCCAGCATATTCCCAGAAATCTAGAAGGCCATATGCAAGTGCAAAAACACACATATGCAAGTGTGTATGCCCAGGACATTTATAACAGAGTGCTATAAATTAAGATGTTAATTATAATCCCTAGCATAACCACTTAGGAAAATAGCTGAAAGAACTATAGTAAAAGGAATGATAAGGAAATTAAAAATGATACACTAGAAAATATCTATTTAATACAAAAAAAGGCAGTAAAGGAGGAATTTTTAAAAGATATAAGATATATAGAAAACAAACAAAGCAAAATGGCAGACATAAGTCCTACTTTACCAGTAATTAAATATAAATGGATTGAACCCTCCAGTCAAAAGACAGAGATTGGCAGAATGGTTTTAAAAAAAAAGAAAAAAAAAACTATGATTGAGCTATATGCTTTCTACAAGAGATACATTTTAGATTCAAAGACATGTGTAGATTATAAGTATCTTATTATAAGAATTATAAGATTATATTATATTATATTATATTATAAGATTATAAGAAAAAAGATATACCATCCACAGAGAGCTGGAGTGGTTACACTAATATCAGATAAAATAGCCAAACTTGTCACTAAAGACAACGAAGAACATTTTATAATGATAAAAGAGTCATTCCATCAGGAAGACATAACAATTAGAAACATACTGCACCTAAAAACAGAGAGAGCCCCAAGCTACATGAAGTAAATGATGATAGAATTGGAGGGAGAAACAGACAACTCAAGAATAATTGGAGATTTCAATACCCCACTTTCAATAATGGATAGAGCAATTAGACATAAGAACAAAAAGAAATAAAAGACTTTAAGTGTGACTTAATTAGACCTAATAGATATCTATAATACACTACAACAAATGGCAAAATACACATTCTTCTTAAGTGCATATGAAACATCCTTCAGAATAAACCATATGTTACGCCTTTCTTAATAAGTTTAGCAAATTTAAAAGAAATGAAATCATACAAACTATGTTCTCCCACCACAATGGAATGTAATCAGAAATTGGTAATGGAAGGAAATTTGGAGAATTCAAAAATACGCGAAAATTAAACAACACACTTTTAAATAACCAAGGGGTCAAAAAAACCCCACAAGGGATAGTAAAAACTACCTTGAGATGAATTAAAACAAAAATACAACATACCACAATTGGAGTGAGTGGAGTGTAAGCAGTGCTCCAAGAGAAATTCATACCTATAAATATTTATGTTAAAAAAGAATAAAGATCTCAAATCAATAAACTAACATTCCACCTTAACACACTTGAAAAAGAAAAGTAAAGTAAACCCAAAGCAAGCAGAAGAGAGAAAAAAAAATGTTAAATCAGAAATAAATTATACAGAGAACAGAAAAACAATAGAGAATCAACAATATCAAAAGTTGACTCATTTAAAAGATTTCTAAAAAGGCAAATCTTTGGTTAGTCTGATCAAGAAAAATAAGAGAAAAAAACTAGGAATCACAGTTGGGACAATTCNACTGTGCTAGGCACTGAGACCCCTCTCCCATCCAAGTTAACGTACCCAACAGTCCACTGTCATTTTGTGTCGAGGCAGTGTGGTAAAGTGGGGGTTGTCCTGACTAGAAAATGGGGGAGGGCAGTTCTTATCCTGGCTCAGGCACACATTCACTTTTGGGCTTCAGTTTCCCCATCTGTGAAATGGGGTCCTTCCACCTTTATCATTGGCTACCTAGATGAACTTCAGTCCTGGAAGGAGGGACCACAGCCACAACTCAGGACATTTTTCTTCTGCAGGATTAGCAGAGAAGTCTCAATATGGCAGACCTCCCACATTACAGTTGAGGTGGTTTCAACATATTTCACAGTTTCTAGGCAATGAGTTCCACTCAGCCCCAGAACTGTCTGCAATCTAAAGAGAAAGTGCTGGTCAACAAATATGACCCAGGTCATCAACTGAATAGTGGCCACAGCCCCACATGCATGGAAGGGATTAGAACTTAGAGGTACTCTATTCCTGGGTAGGGACAGTCTCTTCATCGTGAGCCTGGGCTTTCAAAGGCATCTGAGGAGCAAACACTCACTAAGCCGGTAGACAGACGTTATGTCAGTATGAGCAAGTGTGTGGAGGAAGGTGGCACTCTCAGCTTTCCTGTCACTTCCCAGGACCCACAGAGAGCATCTTTCCTCATCACTGAAAAAAGCGGAGTTCTTGCTCCTGCATTGAGACAAAAGACATGGACACAGATCAGTGCAACGTCCCAGACACGACCCCTTCTCCCTCCACCTGAAGACGTAGTGGAGGACATAGAGAAGCCATCAACCCACGTGCCCAAAGCGGAACTCCTGCTCCTCGTCTTATCGTTGTGATGTATTTATTAATGCTGCAAAGAATAAGCGTGCAGAGCATCTTCTCCATCCATGGAGAACAGAGCTACGCGGTTGCTGAATAGGTCAAAGTGGATATGAAAACACCCCTCCTGTGAAAACTCCATCTCCCAAGAAAAACAAAGCCCATTCACTTGACCCCTTCTCATTCTTCAAGGCCATGTGGTATCCATTTTTAATGGGAAAGATAGGAACAGGCTGCCCTACATGGAAGGGTTGGAAAGGNCCCTCTGGGTACACCGATCTGCCTGCTCCTCACAGGCAGCCAGTGCCTGCCTGAGTGCCGGGCAGGCCAGAGTGGAAACTTCATTCCAGCTTGGGGAGGGAACACCAAGGAGCTTGGTGGCATTCTGGAGGACCAGGTAGACCTGCCAAATCGGAAGGGACGTCCCTTGGGCACTCTGGAGGCCACGCTGCCGGACAGAGGCCACTGCAAGGTGTGGAAGATATTTCTTATCATACAGAAAACTCAGGATGGTGGCCACAGTGTCCGCAGCAGGAGGGTGTCCAGACAGAAGCTGCAGACGTTCCGCAAAGGGCAGGACCTCCTCGTACCGGCCGAGGCTCAGGAGCAATCGAATGGCCAGGAAGCAGGCCCTGGCCTCCAGAGGACAGCTGCCCGCCGCAATGCCCTGGCGCAGCACATAGGCCACCACGTCGAGCTCATACTTGGCACTAGACTCCCGGTCAGGCAGGCAGGTGAGCAGGGCGCCTGCCTTCTCCAGCAGGACTGAGCCTTTATGCCTCAGCCTCTGCCTCAGGTAGATAGCAGCCAAATTGATGTACAGAGCAGCCACCAAGGACAGGTCCTCAAATGCCCCACTGAGAATGTGGATGGCCTCCTCAAAGTACACCCTGGCCTGAGAGAGCTTGACCTTCCTGACACTCAGCCGGCCCAGCAGGAAGCAGAGCCGGGCATGGGCCCAGGTCATGTGGCTCCGCTTGGCCCACTTCCTCGAGGCCTCCAGGTAGGCCACCAGCTCGTCCTCCTCAGAGAAGCTATAAAAGGAAGACGTGAGGAAAGAGAAGGAGAAATCATAGAGGCTCTTGAAGTGCTCGGCATAACCCTCGTGATCCAGAAAAGTCAATATGGGGGCGAAGTTCTCAGCCTCCTCCTCCTCCTGATCAGTGTTGAGGTCCATGAGCAGTTCCGGGTCATCAAGGTCATCGGGCTCCGGCAGGTGATAACTGTCTGAGGCAGCTGAGAGGAGGTCCTGCTCCAGGCTGGAGTCCTCGGAGCTGCTGGAGTGTCGGGAGCCCACGGCCTGATGCTCCGCCCAGGCTCCGCCAGGCCGGGCCTCCCTGAAGCCTTCGGGCTGGGACACTATAAGGGACAGAGAGAGTTGAGCAACCCTAAGCACCTGCAACTATGGTGGCCAGCTCTTGGCAAGGGGACAGGACGCTGTCCTGAAGGACTGAAGGTCGGGTTCAGCATGATCTCTACTCACCGCTCAGATCGTTTGGAAGATTCTGGATGGATTCAAACCCACCTGGATGGAGACGAAGGACAAACCTGTGTTAGATCATCATGGGCCATGATTCCTATGCCTGCAAAGTGTACCACAGACCAGTGACCCCTTAGTGTGTAAGTTTCAGGCCATCATTCATCGCTAAGGAGCTGGGCAGAATTCTCATTCACCATCAGTTTAGAGTTGCAGGAAACTGAAGATTATCTTACTTAGTCCACTCACTTTACAGGTGGGAACTGAGGTAGAAATGAGACCCAGAATCAGAGACGAAAAGCTAGAGACGATAAGCTTTATGCCAAGAGGCATGGGGCTGGGGGAATGCTAGAACCTGAAGCCCCTGATTTCTCAGCAATTTTATGACAAAGCCGTGAACAGGACTTCAAATGCAGCACACTTTGTGGCATGTGGCACTGCCTCCCATTCCCGCGTGTCCCAGACCCTTCTTTCTTCCTTCCACCTTCCATTCATCATCCATCCACTCAACAGATGCTGATTTGGCGTGTACAACGTGTTTTGACAGGACAAGGTGACCAAAGGTGAACAATGAAGCAAAGAAAGCAAAGATGCATCTGAGGCTCCTAGTTTTGTTCCCTGAAGTAACTTAGTGAGATGAGGCAGATGAAAGGATAGTCCTGAGCCCAGTTTTAGACATTTTGA
>NW_017731940.1:624596-634078 GCF_001890085.2 Hipposideros armiger
CAGAGGGCTCCTCTGCCTCCTTTGCTACGTCCTTTCTTCCTCTGCTCTGTAAATGGCGCTTCCTCACTAAGGCTCTGTTCTCTTTTTTCTTTCTCCCTTTTTCTCCAGGACCTCGGTTGCAGCACTCATTGGATTTAATGTCTGGGTTCTGGGGTTCCAGACCCAAGGCTCTGAGTCCAGCCCTTTCACTCCTGGGTCCTCACTTCACTTCCACTTGGAGCAGTGGTCTCACCTTGGCCAAACACTGGCCCCACCTGGGGAGCTTGCATAACCATCACTGCCCAGGCCCCACCCTGCCCAATGAGATAGAACATTGGGGGTTGAACACAGGTATCCGCATTTGTGAAGCTCCCAGAATCTTTACATTCCCCCTGATTGGTCCTCAGCAGCACCCTGTCCTCTGCATTCCTTCTATCCCTTCTCAAGTGCCATGGCCTTGGCCTTGTCACTGGTCTCCTGCTCCAGGTTCTCCCCCACCCATGCACATCTCTTCCAAAGTCAGATCAACTCCAAGAGAGAGGTTCCAGTCACATCATGTCCCCCTTGCACTCAGTGGCTCCCCATCCTGTGCATGTGAAGGACAGGCCCCGGCACAGGCCTTCTCTATCTCCCACATCATGGCCCCACGGGGACGTTGCCACACCCTCCTTCCTGCTCCCCAAAAAACATGAGTCGTTACTCTACATCCCCTCATGGTCCCACCTGTCACCTCCTCTGCCCATTTCCTTCTGTTGAAATGTTTTACGTTGTACAGAGCTAAACTCAAATGTCACCTTGTTCACGAAAGCTCTCTGGATACCCCTCCCCTCCTAAACCCCTATAGCACTCCTCAGTGAGGGTTCAGTGAGTGATGCTCCTTGTTTCGAGTTACTGGGGTTCCCACATTTCTGTAGGGAAAATGGCCTTTTGTCTCCTCCCCCTACGAAAGGCAGGGTTTAGTGAGAGCTCTGCCCTTGGGCCGCTCTCCTCACAAGAGAAGGGTTTCCAGTCTGAGTGTTCAGAGCCTAAGATATCCCACGGGCCATTCTCCTGGTGCGGAGGGCTGTGGTGTCAGCGTTAGCAGCCAGCTCTGCATACCCTGGCGTACTTCCTGCCGTTTCCTATTCCTATGCCGGAAGCCCACCCCAGAGAGACTGGGCAGTACTGGCGAGCTCTGTTCCTCTGTGACGGGGGAGGGGGGGGGCAGGCTGGCCATCTGGGCTCCTCAGAACCAGCCCTTCTGGACTCAAGGCAGCAAGAGTAAAAGATGCACTTGACCATCCGGGCCAACACCGACTTCATCCACTAAGACTGCAGCAGACAGACCTCCATGGGAGGGACTCTCTATGGACTCAGCTGTAACCTACAGGCCCCGTGTGCGTGCTTGCCTTGATGGGGCCCCTTAATTTGACAGGATGAGAGGCAGGATATAAACACCAACATTACACACTCGACGCCCCATGGCAGGCCTTTGTCTTGGGGTTGTGCTTGTCCCCTCGCACAGAGGAAGGTCCCCATGACCACCTGCGGAAATGAACTGAACTGACTTGCTCCTATCACTGCTGTGTCAGACTTGCTCCTCCGACTCCATGTCACCAGGGAACCCTGAAATTCACCTGCAAACCTTCTCAGAATGGGCGGAACTGCTGGGGAAGGCAGCCCAGCCCCAGGACATCTCAGAGGGACTGTCTATCATACTCACAGTGGACAATAAGAATCAGGATCTATGTTCTTGGTGGGGACAAAGCCCACTTCTCCTGAGCACGTGGACTTGCCAATGAACCATGGGAGCCCAGGTATGACAAAGCCGATGATTTCGATGCTTTCTCCCTGACGGAAATTCAGTTCATCCTTTTCTTCCCTCTCATATTCCTTCCAGGCCTTACATTTTCCTCTGCCTGCAGGGAAATAGCACACAGGGTCAACTCAGTAAGGCAGAAAGAGCTGAGCCTTCCACTTGCTTTCAATGGAATGTGGAATGAGGGGTTCCCACACTTTAGAATTTCAAGCACCAGTAAAATGTCTCCACCCGCCTCCAAAAAAAAGAAATTGGCAGGGAAGACACGGGGTCATGGGCTTTTCATTTTGCCAAACTAGGACATTCAATAAAAGGAACTACCATCCACTTTCACCATCATTTTATAAAACAAAAGATGTTTTAACAGATATAGGAAAGATAATCTCAGGATACTGGATATACCTTAAAACTGAATAAAGTTAGCTTATGGAAAACTGGAAAGCTCACGGTATGGTCCTACTTAGTCTGATTGGCCATTATCATGAAAACACTTCATCGTGGCCGGCACAAATCCATAGGCCAGGGCGAGAACCATCATAAGATCTCTCCATTTCCTGCCAGCTCCTTGGGCCACTATGACCCTCAGTCTCCTCAACTGTGAAAGGGGGATAATAAAAGCACTTGTCTCTCATAAATATTAGGAAGAGTCAAAGAGATCAAGTATGCAATGCCTGGTACCTAGTCAACCCTCAATAAATGTGAGCCTCGTATCACTGGTGAACAGAAAACTGCAGATGGCACAAAGGGATCAGATTATGGTCATTACCCAGCTTGATACGTCGCCTAGTTAGAATCTAGTAATGAGATATTTAAGAGCATTGTAATGTCCAGTTTACAAAGCGCATTTATGTCCAGATATTCAGATCTCCCCAGGGCCCCCAAAGGGTCAGTAGAGCAGCTATCAGGATCCCATTTTTATAGATTAAAAAGTGGAAGGCACAGAGAGAGTCTAGAATTAGGGCCTAGACTCTCGAGTGCTGGTAACCCTTCTTTCCACAAATCCTCCTCTGGCTGAGATAATGGGTGTTTGTTTGTTTGTTTGTTTGTTTGTTTGTTTGTTTGTTTGTTTTTAATGTGCTTTGGTTTCCATATTTGCTTCAGCGCCTCTGCTAAAACTACTGGCTTTTTTGTTTTTCTGACAGTTTTGGTCAAGTTTCTATTGATCATGTCTTCAAGATCAGAAAACCCCACTGCTTTGTGGGCTAACAGAATCTACAATGTGTAAAACACTTACATTGTGAGAAAACTGTACTAAGTGATTTACAGATGTCATTTAGTTTAGTTCTCATGACAATGTTTGAAGTTGGTTTTATGGGAAAACTTACTAATGAGGATGTTTCGGCATAGTGAGGCTTGTGAATTGGCTGAGGTCACACTGGTGTTAAGTTGTGGAGTCAGAATCTGAATCGAGAACTGACTTCACAGCCCCGCGTTCCTACCCACAAGGCCATACTGCCTCAGATAGCTAAAACTCTTGTTTACTGCTGACTATTAACTAGATCTAGTGTCTGGGCTCCATAATTCCCTCTATTTATTTAAGTCCGGGCTTAGAACTTACAAAATTGTACTTTGTGCTGGGGGCGGGGCTCTAAGAATGAAGATGAAAGGAATGTATTTTCTGGATAACTTGAAAACATAAAAATGTATTATCTACTAAATAGATACATACATACTTTCAGGTCTGCTTACTGTTCCTGAATTCAAGACTAAGTTCACAAAACTCTAAGGAAAATTAAGAACACTTTGACCAGAGATTGAAAACAGGCAGCCCACACCCGGCTCCTTTTTCACCCATATATCTTTACATCCCCGTGGTCCCTGCATTCCTTAACCTCTTCCATCCAGGCCCTCACGCGTCTGTGTGTTCTGCCTGCCCCATTAGGCATTTGTATCTACTGTCCTGGATGGAGGCCTCTCCTTTTACAGACAAGGAAACCCATGTATCCAGACAGTCACTGGCTTCCCCAAATCCAGTCCGTAGCAGAGGCGAGACAGGAATTCAGATCGACTGACACCAGACCTGCGGACAAAATGAGGAGGCAGGACAATGTCATCCCCCTGACAACCCTGTCTTCAACTCAGCCATACCGATCTGATAGGAGCCCGTGCAATCCCTCTTCCTGGAAAGGCCACAGCTTCCTGGATAATTCTTTAGGAACCACCTGCCAATGGAAACACGGGGTTTGCAAACATGGATTTCAAAAAATTAGAACAGTGATCTGGATAGCCCATTAAAATAACAATTACGGTGATGATGATAAGTATTACTGTGAATACTCTTATTATAACGATGGCAGGCATTTACTGAGAATTTACTTTATATCGGGCGCTGTGAAAAGGGGAGGAGTCCAGATGGCCTGTCATGTTTTCTGGCTCTGCAATTAGTTTGTCAGTTAAATACCTCACAAAGGACCCCCTTCCCTTCTCACTGTCACATTCTCTGTCAGAGCCACACACAGGCCCAGGGCTGTGTAATTTTTGTTGTTACTCTGTATGTTTGAATTCACAGTGTCTTCCAGCAGGGTTTCTCATGTTTTAGTGTGAAAAAGAGTTCCCTTATGTTTAAGAGGAGCTTATACAAAATTTCTGGGTCCAACTCCAAGAAAGTCTGAGAAGGGCCAGGGGGTTTAATTTGTAGCAAAATCCCTCAAGTGATCCTGACACACATGGTCCCCAGTGCCTACATTGATAAATACTGCATCGGACACCAGGCAGCATTATTTCCTTTTAAGTACACCATCCATTGACATTTAGAGTTGTCTCCAATTTCATCAAATTGTGTAAATTTTGACTGATAAAAAAAATAATAGAAGAAGAAGGCTACTCAGATTTTGTTCCCTCCCTGACACCACGGATGCCCCTATCTGCAAGCACGCCTATTCTGTCTGCACAGATGTCAGTCTGCCCTAGGACCTTCTCCCTGGAGGCGGGTGGCTACTCACTGGTGGAAAGGGAGCGGCAGGGGTTCCAGGGCTGACACCGGCACCAGGCCCCGCTGACCGGTCACCAAGGACACGCCTTCCCACTCCGACCCGCCTTCAGCTATCTTCACGGAGATTAACTCGTTCTCGCAAAGTGCCAAACACTCGCCTTCCTTCTCAGCTGGTTGGGTCACGGAGCACGTGGCTCGGCAGAAGAAGTGGCCTGTAGATAATGAGAAAAGCCCTTCCAAGGAGTAGCAAGAAGTGAAAAGAGATTATCAAACAATGATAATTCTCTCCAGAGCCCAGACACTTTTCCTGCTGGGAGTCAACCACAGTCAGTCCAGGGGGAGGCACTACAGGAGGTCCTTGTCCTCCCGGGGAAGTTGGTACCAGGAAAAGAGCCACTGAGAGGGAATTCACTTAAAATAGACACCAAAAGTTCTGAGTAATGCATGAGACTAAGGTTTAATTGGGACTTCACCTTGGAAAAAAAAAGTGAAACAAAAACTTATGAAAATATATTTAACAGAACTTCAGTTATAATTGCAACCTGACGCTTAAATCTTAGGACCAACAAAGAATAAATTACATTGATTTGGGTGACTGTAATTTCTCCAACTATATTTTACAGGAGCACAGTATGAAATTCTTTCTTTCATATATGATTTGTGCAATGCAATCATAAAGAGAATTGGTTTGCAAAAGATTCTGTGCAAATCTGACTCTCTCGTGTGGCTGTGATGTCATCAGTTGTTGACTGGTCAGGCGTGGACTTGATCAGATCCTTCCTTGTAAACAGGCTGGTGGGCGCTTGAAGCAGCTCCCCAATAACCTTTTCTTCAATCTCATGGAATCCTTCAGGCTTTGCAAGATTTGCAATTTTATTTTACAATCAAATGATATCAGATGTTTAGGAAAGTGATGCTCAATCTTGGATGCATATTGGAATTCCCTGGGCAACTTCCAGAAAATACAAAAGCCTGCTCGCCCCCTCCCTCCTTCCCCACCTTCTGGAGATTTAACTGGCCTGGGTGAAGCCCTGACACGGGCACTTCTGAAAATTCCCCAAGTGGCTCTAACATCGGACCATCAGTGAGACTGGCCAGCACAGCTGTTTGTATGACGTCCACTTCCAACAGAGAGAAAAGTTTGGAGTCATAGTATAACAACTGGGTTCATTTGTGACTATGATCATGTTTGAATGGCTTTTGCCTCTCTTTGCATCCTAATGATCTCAGGGACTCCGATAATAAATATCCAGAGAAGACCCCCACCCTCACCCCTCCTCCATGCTCACCTTCATGTGTCAGGAGTCCGAGGTACATTGTTTCCAGGTGTTTATCATCCACTGACACTTGGATCTCTGTATCCTCCACCAGTCTGCAGTTGAGCCAGTACTTGTGGTCAAAGAGAAGGTGCTCCAGACACGCAGCTACGTAGCCTAAGAAGTCAAGCCCACAGGGTCCCTGAACAACACGATTGCTGCCCTTAGCTGAGCCAGGGGAGGCTGAGCAAGCTCCCTCCCGAAGTCCCCTCCCAGACCTCCATCCTCAGCTCGTCCCCATGGAATTGGTATTAGACGAGCGTAACAGGGGTAGCTAGAAACTTTCCAGAATGAGCTGATTCTTCTCAGCATCTGCTGGGAAATACAAGCCATATTAAATGATATTTACCATTTTTAACATATCACGGGCTCCCATAAATACATAATGAGATGACCAACCCCAATTACCTTTTTCTGAAATACATCCATGGAGGAATCTCCAAGATTACAATTTGACTCTGGGGGTTCCTGGTTCCGCTTTAAAGTTCTCCTGACCTGAGGCTCAAATTCCTGTACCTGTGACAATGCAGGGGCTGGGACAGGGGTTCTCCATGGCTCTCAGAGGAGTCAGGATTTATTTCAATGTCCCCACTCTGACCTTCTGCCTCGCGTATGCTCAGTAAGCTCTCCCTTGTTAAAACCAGACTAGAAACTATGCAAACTGCAATATCTTAACAATTACGGATAGGATTTTAAACATGCCTATAAACATGAAGTGTTTGTATTAAAATTTTGCTTCTTTTGAGACTTCCTCTATTTCTTACGTGGCAAAACCCATCTCTTTCTATTCTGACTCTCCGTTGTACTGATGAGGCCTTGTGTATCTTCCTTCAATGTGCTTCTTGTACTTTAATGTGCACAAAGCCACTTGAGGACCTTATTAAAATACAGATGTTGGTTCAGTAGGTCTAGGGGGAGGCCTAGGATTCTACTTTTCTAGCATGTCCCATGTGATGCTGATACTACTGGTTCATGGAACACACTGAATAGGGAGGGTTTCTAATGGTCACAGAAGGAGGTGTGTGGTGTGGAGGGCAGAAAATCACCATGGTGACAGAAGAAGTTATGCCTTTCAGCTGTGAACCCTTGCACCAGGTTGCTTCCTGTGTAAGTCTGCATGGAGTCCAGCATTTTCTGGGAGGTGTACAATGTGCGACAAGTGGTCCCCTCTTGCTTTACCTGATTTTGCTTTGTAACCTTACCTTCGCTGTCACAAGTTATTCTCCTTGGAGAAGGTAGGTGAACCATTTCCCATCACAGCGGTACTGGTACTGTGCCCAATATCCTCCTTTACTTTCTAGAAAACCTGCAACCTAACTAAGGCCCCTGGAGCAGATAACGCCCCCATCACTTCCTTTGACTCTTTTCCAAAAACATGGGATAAAGTATCCAGAACTTGACTACTTTAAGCAGCTGCTTTGATCTTACTTAAGACTGGTTCCTTTTTTTTTTAAACCACCAAGTTCACATCCATCTCAGTACTTTGAATTTAGTGGATGACCAATAACTATTTGCCAATGGGTTGCTTGTCTAGAAAAGAAGTCTCTCCCTGAACACAAAGAAGTGTTGCACATGGCATTTTAGGGTAATAGTGAATATTTGCTTTAGGTTTAATTCCAGGCAGTTTGTGCTATTTCCAAAGTTAACTGTCCATGTCAGGGCTCTACTTTTAATTATCTGAGCCAAACCAATCCCTTAACATCAAGCCGTACAAACTGGCTGAACTGTGACCTAGGCGCTTTTGCACCCGTCGGCTCCGTGTCATACCTAAGTTCAGGTAGGTGGAGAACTTCCAGATTTCCTCCATGGTCTTGAAGGTGATGAGGAACTCGGCCTTCTGGGACTGGATGCCCACCAACCTGGCTGAGAGGTCCTGAAGGAAGAAGGCAGTGAGTCAGCCTGGGATGACGGTGTCCTGTTAACAAGCTCACATGGGTACAGAATGCTTTGTACGGGTGTCTTGGTGGTGGTGTTGAATTTTACGTCACACACACCGAACAGGAAACACTGTAAATGTCCATCAATAGAAGTCTGGTTAAAATAAATTATAGTTCATCCAGACGGTGGAATATTCTGACGCAGCCATAAAAAAAAAAGAAGAATGAA
Source organism: Hipposideros armiger (assembly GCF_001890085.2). Taxonomy (NCBI): domain Eukaryota; kingdom Metazoa; phylum Chordata; class Mammalia; order Chiroptera; family Hipposideridae; genus Hipposideros; species Hipposideros armiger. The sequence continues at coordinate 632,728 of NW_017731940.1, forward strand.
GAAGCCCTTTGCACGGATATAGCCTCCTGCTAAATGGAACAATGACAGCAACAAAAAGAAGCCACAGTGTAAAACTGTGTGCAGAGAATGCTACCTTTTGTGTAAAAAAAAAAAGAGTGTGGGGAAAGGTAAAGATAGGAGGCACCTTGGAAGCAACTTTGACTGTGAACCTATGGCTACGATTATTTTTATGAAGCTGGCAATCAGAAACACCAAAGCACACAAATGTAAAATCAGTCCCTCCTCCGACAGATGACCAACGTTAACACTTTTGTGAATTCATTTGGAATCTTTTTTCCTATGCATCAGTTTCTATGTAACTATTTTTATATAAACAGCATCACACTACATAAACTGTTTTGTCATCTTTTGTCACTAAACAATATTTTGGGAACCATCTCCCATGTCATTAAATGACCTACATTATTTTTAATAGTGATATATACCATTGTTGCAGTCACATAATTAATTCTTAACATTTCTCTCTAGTTGAACATTTGAGTTGTTTTAAGTTTTTTTACACCCTAAACAGTACTGTGATAAACGTCCTATACCTAAGCCTTTGTACACTTCTTTGATTGTTTTGACACATGCAATTCCAAGAAGTGTATGCAAGGATATGCACATTTTCAATCCTAAAATGCAGGAGCCAAACTGCCCTCCAGGAAGGCTGCACAATTTACATGCTCACAAGCAGAGCAAGAGGAGGCATTTTTCTTTTTTAAAACCTTTTTCTTCTTTAAAACCTGGAAAATCAGGCCTGAGTCACTGCCTACGCTTGGTTTTCCCCTAGAATCTTTCTCTGTCGCTTGCCCAAGCTTCTGGAGTTGACTATAACGAGTGGTGATCAGAAAGTCCCTGTCCCCCACCAGGCTACGTGCCACCACCAAAGATCAACCCCTGGAATCCTGAACTGGGGGAACCTGGGGGAAAGAAGAAGAGGATAGAAGGATCTTCCTTTGGAGAAGTCAGAACTTGAATGCTCTGCCAAGTCCCAGGAGGCTCAGCTGATTGAAAAATGCAGATCCTGGTGATCAGGCAAGGGGTTCCAAGCAAAAATTGATTCACACAGAATTTACTAATTGCCGAGCACGTCACCAAGAGCTTTATAAGCAGCACCTCACTTAACTCTCACAATAACCCTATGAAAAGAGCACCATTACAGTACTTCATCCACTCTAAAATGTACTTTTACCACATTTAACCATTTCTGGGCGAAAAAAAAAAGGAAACATGGCATCATACTTAATTGGCAGCATTAATTTTCTTTCTTAGAGGTAAACAAAATAAGGGTGCATTTTATAATCAAATGGCATTTCAGATTGAATAGAAAGTGGCATTATCCTTGTTT
>NW_017731940.1:637428-639019 GCF_001890085.2 Hipposideros armiger
AGCTCACTGTAGGATCCTACCGTGCCCTCTGCATCACCAGACGGAATAAATCAAGTTCACTCTAGTTTTTGTATGAAGTGCATTTGGTCTTTTTTTTTTTTAGTCTTTCTGAAAACTGGTCTTTTAATCATGATAATGTATCTGATTGATTCTGTCTGCAGCTCTTCCGCATAAAGGAGGGGTTGGCAGCCGGAGCCGAGTCTCCCCTTCTCACTCCCGTGACCTTCCTGGAAACAAACAGCACAGCACCATGGAGGACAATGCTGAAAGAGGCACAAGTTCAGCCTCGGTCGATTAAGTTTCACCTACACGTGCGCCTTGCTCATTGGCCTTCATGCACTGATAAAGCAAAATGCTGACTCCGCTGCGTTCATGAAACAACAGATGGTGGTTCAGCTTTTTGCAGGGATAACCCAAGCTGACAGACAGATAAGCAGCTTGACACAATAGAAAGAAATGAAGGGCAGGGTGTTGCTCATGGTCAGCCAAGCAGTTGGACAGAATTTGCAGCTGGGAAAAGAAAGAATCCGGTATGACATTTATGCAATATCTATTTATATGATTTATGTCTTTTAAAACGTTCATCATGTACATTTTGTTTTTTCACGCATCTATATTTTGTCTGCTGGAGAGAAGTACTAGTCTGAATGAAGCATCACGATGTGAACGAGGGTTTGCGTCCCTTTCTCATCATGTATTAACTGTGGGGCAGTGGGGCAGTCCTTTCCCTGAGACTTTGCCACTTTCAAAATGCGGAGTGTGGTGTCACCTCCTAGAGGTGAGCACATGAGGATGAGAAGAATGTGCGAGGATCACTTGGCACGTGCTTGGCACATGCTTTGCCCTTAAAAATGGTCCCTGTTACTGTACAACAGAAATCGCGTCTTCTGCAGGTTTATCCTGCTGCCAGGGTCAGCCCAGGTGTAGCTCTCTCTGATGACAAGTCTCCCTGTGCCAGCTTCACGAGGTCTTTTAAGGGGAACCTTGTAAGAGGCGTGTATAGAGAATACAATTGTTTTTCACATGAATTTCAAAATCTTTTTCTGCTTCTGAAAGATGCACACAGACGCCTTCCTACTCAGCCAATCTCACCTCACATAGTCAACCTTTTATTCACTAATTTGACAAATATTTACTGAGAACCTACTACGTATAAGGTACTGTTAGGTATTATATAGAATGCAAATGTGACTGCTACATACTCGTATTTATTCAACTATTCATGTATTTATTTACCAAACATTTTCTGAGCAGAAGCTATGTACAAATAATTCTTTTCAGTGCTACATAGGATACATAATTATTCCAAAAAAAAAATTATCCCTGCCCTCCGGCACTTTACAATCCAATCAACAATATACTTCCTTTAATACAGCAAGTATGTATGGAGCTCCTAATATGTGCCAAATCGTGAAGAGCTTTGAGTATCAGCCTAAGAAGTTTTAACTTAATGTTGCAAGCAACCGAGAGCATTGGAAGGTTTCAGAGCAAGCGAATATCACAGTCAAGGTCATGCCTACAAAGATGCATTTGGTGGTGGTCCTAGAAAGGATACAGGGAGGGAGGCTGCAGATGGGAAAGGTTAGGGGGT
>NW_017731940.1:641334-642336 GCF_001890085.2 Hipposideros armiger
GAGAATTCAAGTCCTTAACACATTACTTTTCGTTACTCTGTTCTTTTGACTATGAAACTGCTCAAGGACTATACCATGGGGTCAGAATATTATATTGCCTGGTCTTGAAAAGAGGGGTTAGCAATCTTGGCTCAACCACTCATTTCATCCTCCCAGTGTTTTCACTTGTACAATGGTACTGGGCCGAAGTCAAGCAGCCCTACCAGGTCTGCATTCTGCACCTGTGCTTCTGTTGATGCAGCCCAAGCTGCATGTGATGGATGACTAAGCAATCATGCTCTAATCAGTCACTGCCAGTTAATGCTGAACCGAAATCCTCATCTTGCTGCACGGCGGCTACGCCTCCTCGGTGCCGATGCAGCTGGATTCTGAGATCCAAGCGGAAGACCTTCTATTTCGTCATAGCAAAAACAGTTAGTACTTTTTGGCGACGAACAGGGAGAATGAAGTGGGTTTTGGCTTGAACAGGCAGGAGGAGGGGCCCATCAGCTCACAGCTCTTCATCCAGTAAATCTGGTTAGGGTTCAGTGCCGAATGCTAAGCAGCTTAGCGGCAAAAGCTGGCAGTAATGAGCTCTACTTGAACAGGATCATTTCGTAGTTCTGCCCCCAGGAACTAAAAGTAACTGTAGCAAAAAGACACTGGCTTGGGAATCATGAGATACCAGTTTGAGAACAACCAGATTCTCCCACACATTAGCGAAGCGACCTTGGGCAAGACATTTCATGTGTCCATTTTTGGAGATTTCACTTTTTCCATCCATAAATGAGGGATTGCTCTAAATTAAGTGCTTCTTAATCCTGGCAGCCTATTTGAATCATCCAGGTCGCTTTTTGAAAATACCAGTGCTTAGGTCTCATCTCCAGAAATGCTGATTTATGTGGCTCATAATACAGCCCAGCCAAAGGTTATTTTTTTTAAGTTCCCCAAATGCTCCTAATTTGAGTTAGTGTTAGGAACCACCTGTCTACATTGGTGGTTCTCAAACTTTAACGTGCATGT
>NW_017731940.1:646851-647833 GCF_001890085.2 Hipposideros armiger
TTTGTTTGTTTTGCAATGAATATGTAATAAAAGCACAAACCCACTGAATTCATGAAGTGATTAACTTTGGGAAGGGAAAGAGGGAAATGAAATTGGGAAGAACTACCAGGGGACCCCACATGTACCTGTAATGTTTTATTTTTTTCAAAAAGTAAGAGAATGATAAACAAGTTCTGAAGCTAATATGGCATAAAGTAGAAATTTACTAATGCTAGATGGTGGACTTATTGTTTTAATATTATCTATTATCAGTATGTTCAAAATGCCTCACAAGTTTTCTAAAGTTCAAACGTGAGGCATGATTTACTATTGTTGGCATTCACCTTCAATCTCCTATTATTATACTGATGATTCATATTTACCAAAAAGGTTGACAGGAAAGTTACAAACACTAATGACTGATGTAGGCAAATGTACACGTATCGCTCCCACATCCTCTGTTTAAGGGTATCAGTCTGTCAAATTTCTGCAAGAATGTGTTGAAAATAAAGGGAAAGTGCTAGAAGCTTTTGAACTGACACACTGTGACACGATTTGCTCTATAATCATAAGTGAGCAACTATATTAAACAATGGCAAGAATATTTAAGGGTCCAGGAAGTCAGAGATGACGGCAATTGACCAGAAACCCACCGTCTCGCCTCGTGCAATTGGGAGATTTATGTGAGGAAATGAGAAATAGCAAAGGGAGCAAATACCTCTGACTGCATCTGTGTGTAAGAATGCAGCTCGCCTGGGGTCGTCAGGACAACATTAGTCATTGCGTCACACAGCAGCAAACCAGCTGGGCAGCTCGCCGTCCAGAGCTCAGGTCCATCAAGAACCTTCTCCTGTCCTGCCTCCCTTACCCCTGAGGACTGTTGATCCTCACTGTTCACTCCTGCTTACACAGACACAATGGCAGAAGCAGCCAAATAAACATGAGCACAGACTCCTACTCCGATGGAGTTAGGAATTAGGAAGGAGGAATGTAGGAATGGTCC
>NW_017731940.1:650808-651756 GCF_001890085.2 Hipposideros armiger
CTCTCTCTCTCTCTCTGCAAACACCTCCTGAGGCTATCTGCATGAAGCTGGAGCCGGAGCTGTGGGCACAGCATCTCACCTCAACCCCAGCAGCAGCAATGAGCCAATTCCCTGCTGGTGAAGGGGCAGAGCCCCAGCACTGGCTCCCAAGGTCTTGGTCAGAAGGATTCCGGGACATCGCCTGATGCAGCCCAGCATCTTACAGGTGAGAAGGCGGAGGACCAGGTATGTGAAGGCTACAAATATGCACCAAAAAACTGGTCACACAGGCCAACCTCTTTTCCAGTTTGAATAATCAGCAGAGCAGGGAAATGCAGTTGACACAGCGTGGCTGAATTTCAGAAAACTTCCCACAACATCTCCCAAAGGAAATGGAGAAAATACAGCTGAATGCCAACAAAATTAGACAGAGGCACAACTGATCTAACAACCGAGCTCAAAAAAAACACTCATTACTTGATGCTTCTTTAACGCCAAGAGCAAAAGTCAGTGCTTAGTGATCCAGAGAGTGAGGCGGTGCTGGCCTTCCCTGCAGGCTACCTGGAGGCTGGGCTTGAGGTCACTCACAAGCAATTTAAGGAGGGAGGTGGCCTGGTCACATTTATATGCTGGGAGGAGCACTGGGGTGACTGTGTGAAGGATGGCTCAGGGGTCAGTCTCACGGGAGTGGCCAAAAGTATGTACCGCATACCTCATCAGCTCAGCCCCAGGTGACAGAGTCCTGGCCATGTCTCTCATGTCTGTCTTCAGGTTCAAACCTGCCCCATCTTGATTCCCAGTTACTGAATGTTTACTACAGGCCAGGCACTCGTTACACATCACTTCATTTAAATCCCGTAATGTAGGCATTGGCATCTCCGTTCTGTGAGTGAGGAAACTCATGAGGGCTATATAACGTGTGGAAGGTCCGACCATGTATGAAGGTCCGATTCAGGCCGTGAGCCAGGT
>NW_017731940.1:654986-660382 GCF_001890085.2 Hipposideros armiger
CTCAAACCTCAGGACTGTCAGTTCCGCGGGCTTCCACAAAACATGCTTACACCAATCAGTTCATGTTCTAAAATTAAGTTCCCCGTGAGAGCCTGAGATTGTGTGTGTGTGTGTGTGTGTGTGTGCGTGTGTGTGTGTGTGTGTGTGTGTGTGTGTACGCGCGCCAAGCACAGGATGCACCCCAGGACCACACTCCCCACCACTCCCAGGGAAAGGAATTTCTCTCAGCCCAGCTTAGTTTTCAGGGAAAGTGAGGTTTCCAGGCATCCGCCCCTGTGAATGGGATGGGAGGAGGAGCCTTCCCCCCACCCAGCAAGTCCTCCTCCGCTGCCTTTCCTCTCACCTGGGCAGCAAGAGGCCTGGGCAAGCAGCTCGCTGGAAACAGTGAGAAATGGAAGGGACTTAAATGCCCAGCAATATGGGAGTGGTCAAGTCATGGTGGTGTGTTTAGTCAGCAGTGAAACAGGATGAAGTAGGTCTCCATGTAGAGCAAGGAAAGGTCTCTAAGACATATTGCGAAGCAAAAATGAAAGAAGTTCACATACAGTACATCAGGAGGGTCCCATTTACGTACAAAAGTAAACTCTTCAATGTATAGAAGAAGGATCACGTCAGCCTAATGACGGTGGTCCATTTATCCACTCACAAAGTGAGAGCCCTCTCTGGGCCGCCAGCCCTGGGCTGGGTGAGGGCCTCAGTAGAGGGCAGAGCAGACCCGGGTAGGAGATTGGGGGGAGGGGAAGGGAGAAGGGGAAAAGGGACATGGTGTCTTTTTATCTTATGTGCTTCTGTGTTACGACTAGAATTCTAGTTTTCAGCTAGAATGTTTAATGATGATGTCATAATACATACAAAAATACGTGAACAAAGAGAAGAAAGTGGAAGAAGATAAAGAGGAGAAACGCATACGTAAGCACAATGTGTCAGAGTCCTGTGGGAGGGTGCCTGAGTTGCCTTTCAATTGTTATTCTTGACCTTATGTTGAGGGGTGGTCTGAGTATTACCAACGGAGAATGTCAGACACAATGTCTCCAGTACCTGAGAAGGAAGAGGACATACTCTCATAACACAAGGTCCCCCAACTCCCCACAGTTTCAGGATGGCCCTCCCTCAGAGGGCACTGCCCGTAGCGAGAAGAGGCTCCTTTTTAACGGCAGGATCATCTTCGGAGCTGGTGCCATGAATAGAGCTGCACTGCCTTCTGTGAATGTAGCCTTCTAGATATGGCCTTTGTACCCTCCTCCCCTGCTCAAGTGTCTCCATCTGACCAGCCACTTGTTTAGAGGGCCTTCACTCCTGCTGGGAATCCTGGGTAAGAGCAGAGAAAGTCACTTCTTGAAAACGCTCCCTCTCTGCTCAGACAGTCTAAGCAAAGGCAGATTGCAGTTATTCACATGGACTACACCAAAGGACACACCCTTCCCTACCCTAGCACCTCCCAGGCCTTGGGCTTGTCTTTTTCTCCGGGCAAAAGGATCAGCAGCTATTGGCCAAGAGGGTAACAGAAATCTTACCACCAGTCTGATGTGTCTCTGCCTCTCAGTGGCCAACTGGAACATAGATTTATGATCAGAAAATCAGAGTTTAAATCCTGGNTTTCTTTAGAAAGCAGCCACTCAGAACTTGGGGAGGTACATGAGAATCACAGTGTAGAGAAACCACGATGTAACTTGCACATGACAACAAATGCTCAGATTCGTCATTTGTCCCTGACTTGCCTGCACATTTTTTTTTACAGGTGCGGCAACAGAGATCAGAAATTGCAAGTGATCAAGGCCAATCAATGGAAGGTCATCTGTCACAGATGACACCCTGAGGCAGTAGGTTGAGACACACATTTTGGAGACTCTGAAATGAATGGTCCATTCTGGATAAAGTCATTTCTTCTCCTGAGATGCAAGAAACCAGTGCTATTCTGCTTCTGGGTAGCTCAGATGAATTAGCCAGAACAGAGAGCTTTCTAGACATGAGACAAGCAGTAGGTGCAAAAGCCCTGAGGCTGGAACGTGCATGGCATGGTAAAGGGAAAGCATGTGTGGTTGGAGTCCAGGGAACAAAGCAGGGTATAGAAATGAGATCAGAGAAAGCGGCAGGAGGACAGATTGTGTAGAACCTTGAAGGCCATCTAAGGACATCAGCTTTTACTCTCAGTGAGATGGGAGCCAGTGGAGGATGCTAAATAGTGGAGTCACATGATTGACGTATGGCTGTAAAGGGTCAGCTGAGATTCCAGGTAGGCAGCAATTGTAATATCCAGGAATGGGATGATAATGGCTGGAATCAGAATGATAGCGGTGGAGGTGGTAAGAAAGGCTTAGGTATTAGACACATATATTTCCACGAAGAGTGTATTAGTCAAGGTTCTCCAGAGAATCAGAATGATAGCGGTGGAGGTGGTAAGAAAGGCTTAGGTATTAGACACATATATTTCCACGAAGAGTGTATTAGTCAAGGTTCTCCAGAGAGACAGAACCGATAGGATATATACATGGTACAAGGAAGGCGCTGTCTCGTCTAAGGAGAAGCCATATGAGGCTTCAGACAATGAGGAACATGGTGTTACGTTCCCTGGTGTGTGAACAGACATTCTGATTTGTCATAAAAACCAGACATCCAGTTTCCAGATAAAGTTCCCAAACTTTTAGCTATTTACAAACTAATTCAGAAAATCTTCCCAAGCACTCGGTGGGCCAATACTTCAGGGCAGAAAAACATGCCTGCAGCCCAAATCCAGCCCAAGAGCGGCCAGGTTGCCCCTTAAGATGTACAATGAAATTGCTGTTCTTGGGAAATTTATAACCTAGTTGGGATATAAGGTATGCTTGGGTACTGTAATTCAAGGGAAAAACTGAAAGACCATGTTATGGGTAGAATTGTGTCCCCCAAAAATGATATATTGAAGACTTAACCCCCTGTATCTCAGAATGGGACTTTATTTGGAAATGGGGTTGTTGTAGATATAATTATTTAAGTAAAGATGAGATACTGGAGTAGGGTTGGCCCCTAATCCGACAGACCTTGTGTCCTTATTTAAAAAAAAAAACACCCTGTGAAGAAATAGACAAGGAGACGCCCACATGACAAGAAAGGGGACGAGCAGGAGCAGACAGAGGCATCTGCACGCCAAGGCCTGGCGAGAACTGCCAGCAAACCACCAGAAACTAGAAAAACACAGCAAAGGACTTCCCTACAGAAGCCATAGGGAGCGTCGCCAGGCAGACACCTTGATTTTGAACTTCCAGCCTCCAATATTATGACACAATAAAGTTATTTCAAGCCACACCATTTATAGTACTTTGTGAGGGCAGACCTAGGAAACAAATACAGACCCCATGAAAGATACAAACAAGATATTATTTATTCATCTTCTGCTGGAAATGTAAACTTGGGAAGCATCAGGATATAGAGATAATATTGGAGAAGTGAGGAGAAAGTTAGCATTTCCCAAATGGAAAAGCAAAGAGGGCTTCATGGAGGAGGTGGCATGTGACTGGGGACCTTGAAGCATTTTGACAGGCAGACATAGGTGGGAAGAGCATCCCAGACTGAGGAAAAGCCATTAGCAAAGGTGCTAGGGTTACATAGGAGACAAGTTGACGGAACAGTCGTTCCATTTGAATGAGCTGTAGGAATAATGTTGGATGGAACCAGTGGCAGAAATGTAAGCCTCTTAATTTCTGGTTCATTCATCATTTGTCCATTTTTTTCATCAAGCATTAATAAAAAAATAACAATAATAAATGCTTACCGAGCTTTTATTATGTGCTCATGTGGAAAGTTCACATTTAGTCTTCACCCACCTACTTAAAGATAAGGAAGCTAAGAGTCTGAGTGACTTGCCCCAGCTCACTCAGCCGACAAGGCACAGCAGAGTCAGGGTCCAAGCCCGGATTGTGTGACTCCAGGGCCATGGTCCCTACCACTCAGCTTAGCACCTGACACTCTGTCAGGAGGACCAACTCAACACCTGTGGCAGTTATCGCCTGGCAGCCATCAAAAGGTGCAGGTGACCAGGCCTCGAGTGAGGCGTTCTCCAGGCTTTTCTCTGCAAGGGATGGGAAACGCGCCCTCGCCAAGGGTCAGCTGAGGAGCTGGCTCCCCCAGCAGCTCCAGGGGAGAAGGCGGGGCTGCTGACCTCCTNGTGGTATTGTTTGGGGGGTTGTTTGCTTTAATTTTAGGCCCAGCGTAGCCTTAGTCTGGGAGCCTCTCCCTGTTGGAGCTTCCAAAGTGCCCAGGCTGGACTTCAAGCAAAGGAAGCAGAACATGGCTGCTTACGGTTCGCTCTAAAGACCTCTAGTGCTTCTGCATTGCTGACAGGTAACAAGACTCCCAGGGGGAAGTCATCAGAGAGCCAAAAGCCTTGCCTAGGGGTCCTCTTGGGCTCCCCCTCCAAGGAACTATGGCAGTACTCCGGGAAGACATGGAATGCTAACAAAGGTTGGGAATGGTTCCTTGGAGTAACGGCCTTCTATCTCTCCACTAGTCCTTCCCCAATTCACTCACTCCCCCATAGCCCCAAAGCTGCCACTCACCCTGATAAATGTCATTTGCATGACCACAGGGCCCCACCTTGCTCTGAAAAGAAGCAAGGAACTTGCATTAGGGTGACCAGCCATCTTGATTTTGCCTGGGACTGGCCCAATTTTAGCACTGACTGTATCCTGGGAAAGCCTTTGGTCCCAGGCAAACCCAGATGGTTGGTCACCTGATGTCAAGTTTCAAATACTTGGTAATTTTTTAGCGTAACAACTCTGCATGACCTCGACTTGACATACCAAAAAAAACCCCACAAAAACACAAAAACACATCACATTGTTAACAGGTAGGAGGCAGGAAATTGCCTGTTTTTCTCCAGTAACAGCAACCCTGACAAAAATAGGGTTGAGGGACTGAGGCCAAGTTTATGACCACCTGTGGGCCCCAGAGGAACTCACAGCCTGAGCTTTCTTCCTGACCCAGGGAATCTTGGGAAAACAGGAAGGAAGGGCTCAGTTACACCCTGGGAGTGGCAGCCGAGAGCAGCACTGCCCTTTGCAAAGCCAGCTCTAAAACACTCTCTTCAGGGAAAGGAAAGGCTTCCCAGGCTTGACTCCCTTTTCACAGAGTCAGAATGACAAATACTAACCTAGGCAGGGAAGAGGGAGCCAGAAAGTACACCATCTCCCCGTCTTTGGAAGGGCACGTTCCCCAAACCAGCAGACCCCTGAGCCCTCACTGGACCGACCACATCGGGCAAGACAAAGGCCAGGGCCCCCCAGGAAACTCACCTGGGCCCAAGGACAGACTCAGCTCCCTGGGGATGCAGAAGCAGCCACCCATGTGTGCACCATCCTCCCTGGGCTGAGAACCCTGGGAGCACCAGTCAGAAGAGCACTGGGAGGGGACAGCCTCCCCAC
>NW_017731940.1:662116-664284 GCF_001890085.2 Hipposideros armiger
AATGCGCCACTCGGCCAGCCCAATAATAATTATTATTATTAAATGAAGATAACAAAAAAGTTCTACCTCACAAAATGGTAGAAGATTTAAAACATTTTTATAGGTGTTCTCAGTTATGTAAATCTTGCAAATGTGTGTGCGTGTGTGTGTGTGTGTGTGCGCGTGTGTGCGCGTGCGTGCGTGTGCGTGTGTGTGTGCATGTGCGTGTGTGTGCACGTGTGTGCGCGCATGTGTGTGCGTGTGCATGTGCATGCATGTGCAATCACTGTTCCACTAGTCTTCTCCATGCCTCTGGAGCTTGCAGAATTCTGAGGAGGAAGGGGCATCCTAGGTGAACAGAATGTACCTGTCGGCTGTGACAGAGACAAAATCTCAGTTCCAACCAGAAAGCCTACAAGGAAACGCATCCAAGCAAAACCAGACCCTCCTGTCCTCAGAGATAATCAGAAAGAATCCTTTAGGTCACCTCAGGCCAAGGCATCCAGCCCAGGCCACCCTAACTGCATTTCTGTACTGACTCCTCAACAGGCCGACAGTTTCAAACACGAGATTTGCAAGCTGTTTACTTAAGAAAGAAAGAAAGATGAAATCTCGTGCTCAACTGTTTTCATCATTAAGGTATTTGACTTTGTGATCTAACAAATCTGTTTAAAGCAAAAGGAAATGCTTTGTCTCTCCCTTTTCTTTCCTAGGTATTTTCATTGCTAAATTTCACTGGGTGACCTTTGGCAAGTCAGCCTTTTCCCCCTCATGCTTCCCCCTCTTCCTTGTAATGAAGCTTTGAATCCCCACACCGTTTGCGTCTTGTTCCCGGGAAGACTTTTTCCAAGTCCCTCTGGAAGAGGGGTACCCAGATCTGCATCCGACTGTCCGATACAGCTGTGTAATCAGCTCACAGCTTTGAGGCACTGTCCCCTCCTTTGTTCCACTCGCTGTATTTCTATTAATGGATCCCAAGCTTACATCAGCCCGATGAGTCAGGAAATAGCTCACACTCTATACACCTAGAGAGGTTTATCAAAATTCAGATGCCTACATCTTGCCCCGCCCCAGTGAATCAGAATCTCTGGAGGTGGAATCCTTGCAGGTCTTCTTTTAGACCCATTCCAGATGATTCTAATGTGCATCCAGATTTCGGCAAGTAATGTCACAGTGGTTTCCTTCACAGTCATGAGAGACAGGCCCAGGTGTAGGCTTCAGGGGTCCACCTGTCCAGCTCTCCTTTCTTAATCTTCTGACCCACGCCGTTAATCAAAAGCCTTAACCACAAAGGGGCAGCACATGCAACAACTCTCCAGCTTTCTCAATGGAAGGAATCTGAGAGGGTCCCTTTCATCCCTCAAGGTTCAGCATCCACAAATAACCAAGTAATGACATAATTTGACAGGAGTTCCCTATCGATGAAATCCTTCTTCTCACTACATCCTCACCTCATATCCGTGACACAGGAATTGTACCCACCATTTTGTACGTGATGAAAGGGTTGGCTGAGAGAAGCCAAGTGAATTCTCTAAGATCTTATTGCCAGTAATTGGCAGAGGTGGATTTTCTCAAACGTTCCAGCCTGCACCAGCACACACAGTAGCTTTTACCACTTAAGACATCCAGGAGGACATGAAATAGACACATACACACAGTACCCCAACCCCTCCCTCAAGCAATATCTGTCTAATAATAAAGATCAGAATTATTTTAACCTACACTGAACCACATATGTGCAAGAGTCAAGCAAATGAACAAGTTTACCATACAGGTACTTCATTTAAGAGCTTTCAACAATACATTAGCATCTGGGGAAAGCAGGGAAGAAAAGCCATTTATATCCAGTGCGCCAGGGCTTCTCAAATTTAATATGGATGTGAATTCCCTGGTGTGGTGGGCAGAATATGCTGCCCCCCCCAGTGTATGCTAATCCGCAGAACTGTGAATATGCTACTTTACATAGCTAAAGGGACTCTGTTGATATAATTAAGTTAAGGATTTGAGAAGAAGAGGTTGTCTGGATTATCTAGATATAATCACAAGGGTCAGAGTCAGATGATGTGATGACAGAACTAGAAGCAGAGGTCAGAATCAGAGACAGAGATTTGAAAATGCTACTACAGTGTTGGCTTTAGATGGAAGAAGGGACCATGAGCCAAGGAATTTAGGAAGCCTCTAAAAGCCAG
>NW_017731940.1:664700-667380 GCF_001890085.2 Hipposideros armiger
TCCCCCAACTCCCCAATAAAATCTTTTAAAAAAAGAAAGAAATATGTCAGAGTATTAGGCACCTTTAAATCCCAGGCATGAATATGCCATAAAAGAGGCTACCACACCCCGATGCAATTTAGACCCCCCAGGGAAAATTGCTGAGTAAGAAAACAAGATGGCAATTCCTGTTGTGCTCTGGGTCGGCTGATGGGATCACGCATTCAGCTTTAGATGACAGATATTAAAATAGACATTTATTGACTGGAACTCAATAAATGTCTGGAAGGGGCAATAATAACACAGTAGAGCAAGTCAGTGATGAAGGAATACTTCAGTTAACAGGGGACAATTTAGCAAACATGGAAAAAAACTTCAGAGGGAATGCTCACATTTAAGTGTTTAAAGGCTCTCCTGAGAGAGAGATCTACTCTGTGGTCTCTGGGAGCCTAATCCAGGGTGGGTGTTACAGGAACAAAGATTTCCATTCAGTGACAGAAAGAGTTTTCTAAATCAATCTGTCCCAAAATAGAAGCCTCAGCAAGCCTGGAACCTCCCTTGGGGAGAATAACCAGATGAAGGGCCAGGTCGTGAAACACAGGGCCTGTGTTTCCGGTGCTTGGAGACTGAACTTGACCCTCAAAGCTACCCAGAAGCCTAGGAGCATTTTAAGGAGGCAGAAGCCTGACTCCATTTATATTCTGGAATGAACTCCCCAGTGTTGTGAGGATGGTCTGGGCATTGGGCTCACCAGAATGGCCAGGAGTGTCCAGAGCAGGCACCAACCAGCTCAAGTTTCAAGAGAAAAGAATAGAAGAAGAGGTACGAATTCAACCCACATGTCTCCATCATCAGTATCATATCATCGTCATCATCATCATCATCAGATATTTATTGCTTCCCTGGTACATACTTAACCATCAAGGGTTGCAAACTCCTAGGTCAACAAGGGCCAGGCAGGTGCATAAACAAGCGGAGTTGTCTGGGTAACACGCAGCTTTTGGGGGTGTCAGGGACAACAGGGAGAGGTACAGCCTGAGCACAGGGGAGGACAAGCCCAGTCTAAGGAGGAAGGCCCTGTTCAGGGGTTGAGGAAGGAGAACCACGATGTAAAACGTGACAGACCTTCTGATTTGGCAGGAAACCAGAAACTCACACCTTCGAGTGAGATACCCTTGATTTTTAAGGTTGGCAAGGTAAATCGAAAACTATCTGACACCCTGTGTCAGCCAGGACTTTAGTGCAAACAAACTCACCTCCAGGCCAAGTGCAGCCCAAGGGCCTCTGCTCTGCAACTTTAGGTTCAAATGCTAAGTCCTCNTGTGTTTGTCCTTGAACGACACTGAGCAGTGAGGCCATCAGCGGCTCCCCCTGCAGCCATTCCTTCAATGTCTGGAGGCCTCTGGTTAGCATGCGGTGGGATGAGTGACCCTGCAGACCTCTGAGTTCCTCACCTCTGACTGTACCCCAGCATCTGTACAAGAAAATTGTGCAGATCTCTCATCCGTCTTATTTTCAACGTCACCTATTCTGAGAGGTGTCCCTTTTAGTCCCTGTTTCTACCCCCTGTTTATTTAGTTCACAGATTGTCATCATAGTTGGGGTGTTTATCGTCCCCCTCCTCGTATTCATCTGCCCCACCCCCACTGCAGCACAGTGCCTCATGTAGAACAGGCACTCTCTTCCACGAATGAATGAATGAACTAAACAATTAAAGAATTCCTTAGTTCTTTCTCAAATAAATGCTCGCCAAAACATCTCACATCATGTATTTGTACAAATGAATTTTTTGAAGCTACATAATCCAAAAGTTTACAACGATCCAAAAAGCTTTATCCTCTCAGACTGGGCTCTATGTTCCAAGCAGATGAAATCAATCTGAATATTGATCTTTCCCATCCATGTTTAAGATTTCTCCCCAATTTAGAAAGTCTGCTGTAGTGGGTCAGTTCCCAAGAGGCAGACCCTGAGATGAAGCTTTATAGGCAGGAAGCTTACAGAGATGTGCTCACAGGAGCCATGTGTGTGGGGATGGGGAAAATAGGAGTGGGCTGCAATGCAGACCCAAGAGAGTCCTCAGCTGGTTCCTGGGGATCTCAGGAGTAGGCGTGGCCCTTCAGAGGTATCCGGGCACAAGGGCAACGGGTAACAACCAGTTACTAAACCGGTTACTTCACTGTAATGACCAGCCGTGAGGGCAGGCTGGCCCAGAAGAAAGCCTGACTTGGGGATGGCACTCTTCAGGCCTAGGCAAGCCCCCAAAATGACTCAGCCGAGAGCTGCCCACCTGAAAGCTTCCTGGTGGGGGAAGAAGTGGGCCAGTCGTGATAGGTGGGAATCTAGGCTGACTCCACAACACTTACCACGCATGCCTTCTGTTTCTCAGTCATCAGGGGAAAAGAAACTATTAAATCGAGCTAAGCCCAGGAGAGAGCTCTGTGTCACACCAACATGAGCTAGAGCAGAAAGTGAGGCCAGACAATTAAGTTCGCAAACTCATCCTAGAAAAAGTGCTACATACCTCATTGCTGAATATCACTATGGTCACCTTCGAAGTGCTCCCCTTGGGAAGCTATGCACCGATGCCAACACCTAGTCCACCCTTCAAAGCAATCTTGGAACTCTTTTTCTGGAATGGCCATCAGAGCTGTCGTCATATTATCCTTGATGTCCTGAATGTCATCAAAATATCTTCCTTTCA
>NW_017731940.1:667775-675715 GCF_001890085.2 Hipposideros armiger
ACGGGTGGCTGGATCTTCAAGAAAGATGGAAGCTCTTGGGGAGAAGAGAGCCCTAGCGAGGGCAGCCCAGGCAGCAGCCTATGATGGGTGAGACAGTGGCCACAGGTGAAGCTGGCCCAGAAACCTTTCCTCGTTCCCCTTGATAAAGGCAGAACAAGCGTGGCCCACAGGTGTCGCCACATGGTTTTCCAATATCTAGAAAATGTTTCCTATTTCTGGGTGAGAGTTGATAATCTCCCTTCCTGGAATCTAAGCAAAGTTCAAAACCAACTTGTAAACACAGAGGTCCTCCCCTCTCCAGGTCTCAAGTCCATTCCCTTGAAAGGAGCGAGCTAAGATCTTGTCTTCTGATGAGTTCTCCAGCCGAACCCCACGGAGAACCCCACCCCAGGCTTCCTCTAGCCCCTTCCCGGTGGCCACCAAGTATTGCGGGCATTCTCATGGGTGCTGCACTTTATTTCCACCGACCCTTTCCTTCATGTCTTCATAATGGTGCAGGGAAAAGACAATTATTTTCCCAGTAAAAGCTATTTGGAGCTTTTAAATGGTCCAGGGTTCAACGGTCTCTCCTAAGAGCCATATTCATCAGCATCCAGCTGGACAAAATGAAAAGGATTTTAGACAAAGAGAGATGAGGGGCCCCACATCCAAGCCTGATGCAGCCCCTGCCTCAAGGGAAGGCTGAGAGGCTGAGCAGCTGGTTCTAGGGCGGAGCTCATCAGCTATCAAATGGGAATGTAACCCTGCCTGGTAGGCGTTCCAGAATGATCGCCAGGCGAAAATTAGAACTATCCCTGGGAGAATGTTGTTAATTGTGAGGTCCTCGGAGGCACTGGGTGGGTGTGTTGCATTAAGCTGAGTTCACACAACTGGGAAAAATGTTTGGTCATAGAGAGGAAAATTAATCTCAGCCTAGAATAAAGGAAGAGGATTCAAGACCCTGTTGCCTTCGTATATAAATTTTATGCTGCTTTGAAAATACTTTCTTTCAGATCCTCACAAGCCTTTAGAGCAGCGGTTCTCAACCTGTCGGTCGTGTTCCCTTTGGGGGTCAAACGACCCTTTCACAGGGGTCGCCGGGTACTCATATGTGGGCGTATCTGCATGTGGGCCTGGAGACGGATAGAGGAGCAGTGTCTAAGTTCCTAAGACCATCGAAAATATGTTTTCCAATGGTCTTAGGCGACCCCTGTGAAAGGTCGAGAACCGCTGCTTTAGAAGATACTAGGAATAGAGTCAGCGCAAGGCCTCAGACCTGCCACTTTCTGCACTTCATCCTAGGATGTGGTAGGAGGCCGTCAGCCCCTCATTGCTCAGGGCTGAATCCCATTGGTTCATAAGGTAGCCATGCTCTCAAGTAAGAAAAGCTGTCACCAGCTCATGAGTGCAGAACTGGGTTGAATTAAGAAGGGATGAAAATGCCCTTCCCCATAGTACCTTCTCTCCTTTAACAAAGCAAAGCCCTTCCCTTAACCCCGTCCTTTCCCTGAGACTACATGGTTCCCACTTTCAAAAGAAATGTAGGAGAAGTTACTATAAATGTCAAGGTTAGGAAGGGACCATTCAGTAACACTTTTTTATAGTTAGGCAATTTCAGCAACACATCTAAGAAGAGGTGACACAATATTGAGAAATCATGAAGCAAGGCTGACTCTAGTCAGAAGGAAGCTTGTACGACTGACAACAAGTTCATTGTATATCATGGAGAAAAGAATAGAAATGCTAAGGGATAGGAAGTGGGGTTGAAGGAATGTCAGAGGCTGGAAGAAAATGATCACAAACAATAGAGATCTTTATGCCCACCCTGCGAGGCATAAGCCAAGCTTGGCTAAAACTAACTTTCCTACCGTAGCGTTGACATGGAAGTAAAGAATTTTCAAACCAGAAGTTCTTTTAGAAAGTATCCAGTCTAGCACGTATCTAGATAGCCTTTAACCCCAGATCTGAACCTTTTGTTTTTAAAGAATTTTAACTTGGAGCTCAGTAATTAACAACAAAGATTGTTAATTACTGCTAATTAACAAATTAATTGTTCTTTGTTAATTAACAAAGATTGTTAATAACTTACTGAGTGCCTATTTTGAACCAGACACTGACCTGAGTGCTTTCTGTATGTTATCTCATTTAATCCTCAAACCAGTCCTGTGAGGCCACACTGTTATTGTTCCCTTTTCACAGATGGAGAAACAGAGGCATGAAATGATGAAGTACTTGCCACACAGCTAGGCTGTCATAGAGCAGGACATAAGAGCTTCCATGTTGAAAGCAGGATACAGGGTAGGGTTTAGAGTGGGGAAGCTATCAGTAGCCTCGTCACTTCTCCTTCTCACCTACAGCTCAGATGACCCTGTTTGAAAACCTCCAATCAGAAAACCAGAAGATAAACTGAATTACTCAAAAATAAGGTGGGATAAAATGTGACACAGGGAAATACATTAATATATATTCAGCTTTAAAGAAAGAAAGGGCAATCCCTGGGATCCAGAAACAAGCACAGAGATCAAAGTTCTATGCGTGAATGGGGGTAGATGCCAAGAACTCAGCCAAAACAGTGGCCCGCGCAGCTGGGCTGGCCCTCTAATGCCCCGCCCCCCTGTCCACCCCCCTGACTGGAGATGGCCTTGGGCCTATGGGAACCAGAGCTGAAAGGTTGATCCCTGCATAAAGCCTGAAGCCTGGACGTGCTGCCATTTTAGCAAAAAGGAATTAGAACACTTCATTCCACCCTCCAAGGACACCCTGAAGAAGCTACGCATCTGTCTGAGGCCTTGCGTGGAAAAATTAAACACCTAGCCCTGCCCTTTGAGAAGGTGTAGGACCTGCAGGGACCATGCACTCTGTGGGAATCCCAGCCAGGGGAGTTAGTGACACTCATTCTCTAGGAAGACGACAGAAACAATTGCAAAGCTATTCCATACGGACACTTTCACGGCGTACGGTTCACGAGAAGCTCATTTTTTGTTTTTTGCTGTTGTTGTTTAAGAGTAGTTCAGAGCAGTTTATAGTTAAAGAGATACAGATCACACAACAAAATTAATTACCGAGAGAGAAAACCACAGATGCGACCAGCCCGTGAATGAGCACTGCGAGAATGGGAACTAAAAGAACTGGAAATGAAAGAGAACTAGAATAAGCAAGGTAAAGGGGCTTAAAAGAATTTAAAAATTAGGACCATAAGGAAGGAATCGTGATAAATAACCAAATAAAGCTCCTAAAAACAAGGCAACTGCAATTAAGGCTCTCTGGGTAGGTTACACAAAAGATTCGGCCCAGCAGGGGGAAAGATAGTGAACCTGAACACAGAGGACCAGAAATCACCCAGAACGTAGCAGAGAGAAACAAGAACTAACCAGCAAAGATGGAGGATGGACTGAGATGCCCAGCATAATCTCACAGAACTTCCAGAAGGAGAGACTGGGAGTCAATATTCACAGGGAAAATGACTGAGGATATTCCAGAATTGAAGACATGAAAATTCAGAGTTTTGAAAAAAAGCACACCAAGTTCTGAAAAAGCTAAATAAAAGTAATAGATTTTTCTTAACAACATGACTTCTATTTGTTTAAAGATTTTATCTGTTCAGGTCTTTCTCTTAATCCTTTCTGGATTTAATTTCTATTTCATCTAACTGTTCAATTTTATAGAATGAAAGAATTAAATAAAATATAAGAACCTAATTTTTTTAAAAAAACAAAGAATATAGAAAGAAGTAAATAACAATGCTGAATGACAAAATTAATGAAATATTTCTATGTTTTAAGAGCTTGTTTTCGAGCTGCTGCTGTAGAATTAGTTACTGATGCGGGCCTCTGTTTGCTTCCATGACAAACGGGCTGTTTTCTCATGTGTGGGTCAGAAGTCTGCTTCATTCTCAGGATACTGCCACTGTGGTCAGTAAAGCCTTCCAGGGGGGATGTATCAGACAGGCAGGGGACTTGTGGGGAGAGGATGGAGACTTCAGCAAGCGCTGGACCATCTTCAGAAAGCTGACACCAAACAAACACAGGCTAAGAGTGACACCTAGTGGCCACACCCCGGCATAGCACACGGGAGTGAGATTCCCAGGACTTCCACACACTGGCTGGGGCGTCTGTCCAGGCTGTTTGTGGGGTTTTCCTGATCGCTGTGTTTCAGGGATGTCTGCAATCCAGAGAGTGCTTTGTAGGGATGCAATGAGCCGGTTCTCTCCTCTCCGCCTCCCTCCCTGTCTCCTGACTCGCTTTCATCTTTCCTACCGAGTGCAATCCGGTGCATTGGGTCCCACAGGTGACCAGGTCTAAGCTAACAGATGACACTGGAAACAGGAGGAGGTCTCATGCCACCACTGCAATACAGAGGCTGGTGTCCTTCAGGGTAAGAGTGTATCCCCTACAACCAAGCCAGCTAAAATGGGATAAATTAATTAGGTGACCTGGAGAAGGTAGGCAAGCCATTTCCCACCATACCAGTTCTGGGCTGTGTGTACAGCATGTGCCCCAACACCCCTCTGGATAAACCATGCAGCCAGAGCCTGCTGGAAGCAGCTAATTCCCCCATCACCTTCCCAGAGCTGTGGCACAGGGTATCTGGGACTTTTATACTTTGAGCTGCTTCTTTGCTCTTATTTTTTTAAATCCATCAATTGTACATCTACCACAATATCTTGCATTTAGTAAGTGATCCATAATTGCTTACCAGTTTTGTCTGGTTATCTAATAAAGAAGGGTCTCCCGGAGACGACGAAGCCACATTTTCACGTGGCATTTCAGAGGAATGATTAACATTTGATTTAGGTTTATTTACAGGTAATTCGTGATCTTTCAAAAGCCAACTATCCACCTTCTCTTCAGGAATTTACTTGTTGCAATTTTTAGAGCCCGATTAATTCCTTAAGGATTTTGTTGCAATTTTTAGAGCCCGATTAATTCCTTAAGGTCAAATCCCACAGGTTGGCTGAGCTGGGAAGGGGCTGTCTCTGCCTGCCTGCTCCATGCTTACCCAAACTCCTGCTTTTGACTGTAACTCGCCATGATCCAAATGTCCTTTCTCCTCAAGGCCAGGACATTTCATCAACAATCAGCTAACAGAACCAGCATGTGATAGGTGACATAGAGACCTGATTCAGTGAAGCTCAGGACAAAGGGAGGGAGAGAGAGGGAGAGAGAGGGAGGAGGAGGGGGAAAGGGAGGGGGAGAGAGGGAGAGAGGGAGAGACAGGGAGAGAGAGAGAGATCCTTCAGCCTCAGCGATCAAAGGATATACACCATGAAGGAAAAGATAACTAAGTGGAACCTAGGAAGATGCAGAGGATACCGAAGATGTGGGGGGTGGGCGAGTGGGCATAAAAAGTAGTGGGAAAAATGGATGAAGACTTGGCAGTCAAACACGCAATATATGTTTGGCGAATAATACAGAGTCCCTGTCCACCATGGCCCTTCAAAACTACATGGACCGTAATATTGTGAGTCATGACGATGGGCCATGTTGAAAAAACAGCAGCCAGGTTATGAAGCATTTTGTATGTCAGAGAGCGAAATGAATCTTGTAGTCAATGGAGAGTCATGGAAGATTTGTAACCAAGTAAAGGTCGTAGTCAAAGTTAACATCCTTACAAAGATGTATTTGGTTGTGGCATCTAGGCCATCTGCAGATGAGGTATGAGTGTGTGCATGGGTCAAATTCTTCCACAGATTTGGTCTAGCTTGGTAAATGTACCACATGCATAGAAAAAATGTCCATAATTATAGGATATCGTGTTCAATAAATATGGATAATGTCAAGATGATTGAGTGTTTTAAGGTCATCTGTATTTATACTGACTTTTTGTGTTCTTTCAATTGTGTGTGATTTTTTGGTTCTTTTAATTGCTGAGAGGTGTTAAAATCCCCAGCTGTGATTATAGAATTTCTGTTTCTCCCTTTAATTCTCTCGGCTTCTCAGTTTCTTCTTAGTATAGTTTAAAGATCTGTTATTCAGCACGCCCAGTCATGGCTGTTATGTCCCCTGCGTACTGCTGCAGCCACTACAGTCTTCTTGTCGCTTGTTTTCATCTCTGCTTCAATCCATTTGCTCTTAAACTATCTTAATATTTAAAGCATACACCTAGTGAACAGCCCATAATTGGGTCTCACTATTTTAGAAATCGATGCTGACAATCTCTCCCTTTTAATTAAAGTGTGGTTTTACAGTCTTCTGGTCCCCACGATTTGTGATGAGAAGTCAGAGGTTTTCAGACTTGATTATTTTTTTTTAAGAAAAATTATTCATGACACTTGTTAAGCACGACAGGGAAGATTTTATTCAAATAGGACTGCAATAGGGTTTTGCAACAGGGGAGAGAGATCTGGCTCAACTCTGAATAGAACCAGGACGATGGAGCTTTACAGTCGAGGGGCAGGATGGGGGTCAGTCCATGGAAAACTACTAAGAGGAAACTTCAGGGACAGTAGGATTCCTGCTAGGCCTGCTCAAGAGGATTCTTGCTGAAGGCAAGCAAGGGTGAATTTGATCAGATAGAGAGGATGATCAGATACGGAGTGGGGGATTTTTGCTAAACTGACTCTGCTGGATTCTTGTTAAAACAGGACTAAGTGGACCGTGGACAAGGCCCAAGGGTGGGCCTTAGTCAGAAAGAAGACTCAGGGGAGCGTGATTCAAGTTTAGACTTACAGGTGAGAAGGTGGAGGACCAGGTATGTTAAGGCCACAAGTATGCACAAAAACGGTCGCAGAAACCAGCCTCTTTTCCATTCTGTATAGTCAGCAGAGCAGGGAAATGCCGTTGATACAGTGAGCTGACCTAGAAAAGCCTCCCATGAGATCTCACAAACGAGATGGGGAAAATGTGGGCTGGATGCAAATACGGTTTGACGGATTGATGACTGATAATGACCACTAGTAAGTTACTTAATGCTTCCTTGGATGCTATCTTCTGAGCAACTTCTCAGTCTCAGCCTTCATTCCAATTCAGGCCAAAAGTTACCAAAGTCTTGGATGAAGTCACCCAGTCAATCCCTTAAATAATACTGAATGAATACCTACTCTGTACTGAGCACTAGGAACACTGGGTGAAAACAGAACCACAATCACAGTGTCATACAAATGGCTGTGCAATAAGGGCTGTGACAGGGAGGGAGGTAAACACTGTGACAGCATATAAAACAGGAGTTTCATCTCGGCAGGGACGTCAGGAAAGGCTTCCCGACAGAAGTGACTCTGAAGCTAATCTCTGAAAGATAAGTTGGAGTTACGTGGACAAAGACAGGAGGGAAGAGAATTCCAGAGAGAGGACCCAGCATGTCCCTCCGCATCCCTGTGCCAGGAGGGGCTGTGACCAGAGTGAGGGAATCGAAGGCCAATGAGCAGAGGGTACAGGAAGCCATGAGGAGCTGCGTTCATCTGCTAGACTGTAAGCTCCGCGAGGACAGAGAATTTTTTTATGAGTTTGCTCACAGCTGTATCCCCAGGGCCTAGAACTGTGCCTAGCACATAGTAGGTACTGAGAAATATTAAATGAATGAATGAATACTGATGTATGAAGCTGGTAGAGTATATAGGGGCTATAAGCAATAGAAATTGTGAAGGGTTTTAGGCAAGGGATATTGTGAATGATTTCTCTGTTTTGTGGAGATTCGCCTGGCTTTGGTGTAGTGAAAAGACCAGAGGGGGTAGGAATAGGTGTAGGACCAGCTAAGATAAGCATTCCATGAAGGCAGCTCCAACAAGCTGTGGTTCTGCAGAGGGAGCAAAGTGAACAGTACTGAGAGATGTTCAGGGGACTCGGTGAGGGACTCCTGGATACAAACTGATAGAAGTTACTGGTGAGGGAGGATAGAGGGTGCATAGGAAAACAGAATCAGAATTCACCATGATCTCAAAAAGCTTGAAGGAAATATCACA
Source organism: Hipposideros armiger (assembly GCF_001890085.2). Classification (NCBI taxonomy): domain Eukaryota; kingdom Metazoa; phylum Chordata; class Mammalia; order Chiroptera; family Hipposideridae; genus Hipposideros; species Hipposideros armiger. Next base: position 675,652 of record NW_017731940.1, read on the forward strand.
GGAAGATAAGCACATGAAATAAATATAAAAATCTTAACTCAAAATACACTCAAAAATACAACGA
>NW_017731940.1:677546-680243 GCF_001890085.2 Hipposideros armiger
CAGATAAGAACAAAGTGGGATATAGTCAAACTTTTACGCATTCAACAAACATGCACTTATCACCTTCCATAGGCCGGTCATTATTCTAGGTAGCAGAGGTTCATCAGTGAAAAAAACAGAGGAAATCTTTGTCCTCAAGGATATTACAGTCCAGTAAAAGAATAAAGAGCGAAAATCATAAATACATAAATACATAAATAAATAAATAAATAAATAAATAAATAAATAAATGTCGTTATTTATAAGTACTATCTAAAAAAAAAAATTGCAACTGCCAGGGTGGAAGGGTTGCAATTTTTATTAGGGCAGAGAGAGATGTGGTCACTGAGAAGGTGACAACTGAGCTTGATTTAAGGACAGGAGGGAGGGATCCACGGACATCCAGGGGAAGAGCATGCTGGGAAAGGGGCAGAGCCAGTGCAAAGGCCCTGAAGCAGGAGCACGCCCAGCATGCTAACGGGAGAGCAGAGTGAGAAGTGTTGCTTCAGCAGAGTGAGCCAGGGCGAGGGATCGATCAAGGTTGGGAAGACACAGAGAGCACCTTAAAAACAAGTGATCGAAGCGTATTAAAAAAAGAGACTGTTTAAAGCTGTGGACAGAGTGAAGGTAAACCTACAAGGTCAGGCCCTGGAGAGCCAGCAATAGCTAGATGTCCTTAGCACCCTTTGGCCAGCAGGGCCCAGCAGAGAGCAGGATTACTGGGATGTGGGGAGAGCTGCCTGAAAGAGGTCTGCTGACAGGAGATGTGGTCTTTGGTAAAGGAACACAGTCACGGCCACAGTCAGGCTTAGCAGAGAAGAACACAGAGGACTGAATACCCCAGCCTCCCTCAGCTCCATCTCTCCTTCCTGTACTGTGCCTGCCAAACGGCAGAGGCATGTCTGAAGATCCCTGCGGACAGTCTCCTGGGGGAAGAGAGCACGGGTGGAAAAGGCTGGAGTGCGCCTCTGGAGGGGCAAAGGGAGAACGTCCAGGATGGAGGTAGTGGTGGGAGACACCGTCAGAGAAGCATGGTGGTTTGTAAAGACTGGTCGGACCATTTTAAGAACATTGGCGTTTCCTCTAAGTGAAATGTGGAGCCACTGCAGGATTTGTAGCAGGAGGTTGATACAATTGACCTATATTTTACAAAGAATCACTGTGGCTGCTCTGTAGAAATGGACTGTGGACGAGGGAAAGGCAGGGGTGGAGGCTGTTGGCCCTGACTTGGTTGGACCATGGTGGTAGCAGAGGAGGAGGTGACAAGTGTTCTGATTCTGGCTATACCCAACTAGGTACTCTAGGACTTCCAGATGGATTGAGTGTCAGATATAAGAGGAAGAGAAGCATCAAGGGTGACTAATGTCTGGACCTGAGCCCCTGATAAGATGAAGTTGCCTTTAGCTAAGATGAGAGAGCCTACAAGTGAAGCTAACTTAGCTGAGTGGGTGGATGGTAGATAGATTAAATATGAGTCTATGAGACGTCCAAATGGAGGTATTCAGTAAATAGCTGGATCTACTAGTTTGGATTTCATAAGGTTTGGACTGAAGATATAAATTTGGGGATAATCAACAGAGAAATACACTGGAAATATGAGAAGGAAGAAGCACTTCCAAATGGGGAAACACAGGAAGCTTCATGGAGGAGGAGGCATGTAATTTGCATGTTGCAAGGTGGTATTTTGACAGTAGAAATGTGAGAAGAGCATTCCAGATGGAGGAAAAGCCACTAGTACAAATGCTAGGATGGGAAAGTGGGGACAAGTATAGGAGCCAGCGAGCAGGTAAAGTTGGGAGGGGCTGTGGCTTGCTGTTAAGGAAAGTGAGAAGCAGAAATGGAACTAGAACATGGTTCCTCACGCCCAGTTCATTCATGCATTTGTCATTTACTCATCAAACATTGAGTGACCACCTATTGGTCTAGGGACTGTACTCTGTTCTGAACATTAATAATAAAAAGACTTCTTGAGCACTAATTATACACTCAATGAAAAAAACTTCACCATCAACAAAATGAAAAGGCAACCTATGGAATGGGAGAAAATATTTGCAAATCATGTATCTGATAAGGGGCTGATATCAGGCAAAAATATATAAAAAACTCAATAGTAAAAAAAAAAAAATCCAACGGGCCGACCGAGTGGCTCAGTTGGTTAAGAGCTGGCTCAAGAGTGTGAGCTCTGAGCAACAGGGTCACCAGTTGGATTCACAGCCCGAGCTGAGCTGCCACTGAGCTGCCAACAGGTGGCAGGATGGCTCAGCTAAAAACAAAAAATAAAAAAATAAAGTAAATCATCATAATAAAACTAAATCCAATTTTAAAAATGTGCAGAAGAACTGAATAGACATTTTTCCAAAGAAGACGTACACAGGGCCAACATGAAAGGTGCTCACCATGACTAATCGTCAGGAAAATACAAATCGAAACCACGATAGCACCTCATACCTGTTAGAATGGCTATCCACAAAAAGGCCAGAGGTAAGTGTTAGAGAGGATGTGGAGAAAAGGGAACCCTTGTGCACCGTTAGTGGGAATGTAAATTGGTGCCGCCACTATGGAAAATGGTATCGAGTTTCCTCAACGAATTAAAAATAAAACTACCATATGATCCAGCAATTCAACTTTGGGATATAGAGCTAAAGTAAACAAAATCACTATCTCCCATGTTTTTACAGTATTACTTACAATAACCAAGACACGGAAATAACTCAGGGT
>NW_017731940.1:682393-683513 GCF_001890085.2 Hipposideros armiger
CAATATGGGAGTGGTCAAGTCATGGTGGTGTGTTTAGTCAGCAGTGAAACAGGATGAAGTAGGTCTCCATGTAGAGCAAGGAAAGGTCTCTAAGACATATTGCGAAGCAAAAATTAAAGAAGTTCGCATACAGTACATCAGGAGGGTCCCATTTACATACAAAAGTAAACTCTTCAATGTATAGAAAAAGGATCACATCAGCCTAATGACGGTGGTCCATTTATCCACTCACAAAGTGAGAGCCCTCTCTGGGCTGCCAGCACTGGGCTGGGTGAGGGCCTCAGCAGAGGGCAGTGCAGACCCGGGTAGGAGGTGGGTAGGGGGGGAGAGGGTAAGGGAAAAAGGGAACTATCTCTTCATTTAAAGTTCTCCATGTTATCTGAAGTTTTTAACAATAATAACTTCTTTGTGAATTTGTCAGTATAAATATGTAAATACATGAATAAGCAGAAGAAGAAGGTGCGGGAGATGCGAAGGAGGCAAACTCCATGGCTAAGTTCGGTGTGTCCAGGTACACACAGCAAGGAAGCCCTGGGTGCGTTCTTAGGCTGCTACATCACAAAGGGCAACACCAGTCCCTGGAAGCATGGTGTCCGCAGGAAGGGAAAGGAAGCCAATGAGGTAATATAATATTTCCTGCAACAGGTGTATTCCAGTAACTGAAGATTCCACACCCACTGTGGTCTCCGGAGGCCCCACACAGAGCACCGCCTGGAGCCAGTGACAGCCCTGGAGGGGCTCTGTGGGCCAAGCTCATGAAATGCTGCATTGTCTTCTGTGAACATGTTCACCTGAAGACATGGTCTCTACACTGTCCCCTCCCTGATTGTGCGTCTCCCTCTGGCCTCTAGCCTCTGTAGGGGACAGCCATTTAGAGAGCCACCTCCCTGCTCTGCTGCCCACACAGACCAGTCAGGAGTAGGTGACAGAAAGTAACACAAACTCGTGGACAGACACGCCCTTCCCACCTGACTCCCACCCTGCCCTTGTATTGGTCCACACCAAAGAAAGCAATGAAATAAGCATTAGCCAACAGGGTAGCAAAAATCGTGCTCCCCATTTGATGTGCTCTTACCCCTCAGTACCAAATTGGATCCTCAGATTTCTAGTCAGAGTCCTC
>NW_017731940.1:690098-696087 GCF_001890085.2 Hipposideros armiger
GGTGGCCGACTTGGGTACAGGAGCCATGGGGCTTGTCCCTCCCTCCAGTTCTGCCTGCCTCAGAGATTGACCCCTGACTGTAAGGGACTAGCAGGAAACTCAGAGTCCTTCTTCTCCAAGTGCACCCTTTCCACTGGCTTGTGAAGCCCACACATCTGTTCAAGTCATCTTTGCCGAGCACTTACTGTGTGCCAGGTGCCGTTCTTCGTACTTGGGCTACAGAGGAGGACAGGACAGGTGCCTGCCCCTAATGCACCTGTCTTCCATGGGGGCAACGCAGTCGACAAAAGTGCACAAATAAAGTGTCCAGCATACTTTTCCGGCATCCTATGCTCTCTGGGAAATAAAAATGCATCCTGTGACAGAGAGGACCTGATGGGGGAAGGACAACTTGGAAGGCCTCGCTAAGAGGCAACATTCACTCCAGATGATATCTGAGCCGTGAGAAGGAGCCAGTCCCATGGAAGTCAGAGGGAAGACGGTTCAGGTCAGCCGGAAGAGCAACCACGAACACCCAAGGCGGGCATGGGAGACAGAGTGAACAGAAAGGAAGCCTGTGCGTCCGGATCAGAGTGGGCAAGGAGGAGATGCCGGGTGGAGGTCATAACCGTGGGCAAGGCAGTGTGCTGAGAGGGCAGGCACCTGCCTGAGGCCCCCTGGAAGGTGGAAGCAGGACTGAGATTCGAACTAGAGCCTCCAGGCTCACAGTTTTATAGCTGTGTGTCAACTGTGCTGTGCAGGCCCTTCCCTCATGGTGCCTCACCAGGTCAGTCCCAGGAGGACCCTGCCACACTGGCCCTTGGCCACACCACTCACACTCAGGACCTAGCACAAGGCAGGCCACCAAAGGCCAAAGGAGCCCCCAGGAGCAGAGTGGCTGGATGGCCTTGAAATGGAAAGTGGGCCTCTCCCTTCCCTTCAGTCACTGTGACTCATGCAGGGGTCACGAATGAGCCCTGCCAGCCCCAGAGGAAGGGCTCAATAGAGTCTAAGGCTAATTTTTTTATCATTATTAATTTTTCATTACACAAAAGCTCATAAATACATTTTCATTATGTAAAAAAAAAAATGAAATGAAGTAAAACATGATCCCTAAGGCTAATGTCCCTTCAACTCCTCTGTTCCAATTCTGGTCAATCGTCCATCCCCTACCTTTATCCCATCTACAGCTCAATACTATTATTATCAGTTCAGTGTATAGTGTAGACAGGCCATTTCTTATGCCTTAAAATGCATATGTGTGTCCTCCTAGAAAAGGCAGTGTGATTTTCATGGGTTCGTTTTCATAAATTGTAGCAACTGTATATAATGGCTCTGCAACTTCTCGTTGCTCTGACCAGACACTAATAGGGCTTGAGTAGCTTTCCAGGTTATTACATAAGCACCCATCTCATTTAGCTAATTGCTGCATGATATTCCTTGATATGATACGCCACAGTTTTTCTCCCTATGAATTGTACTTCAAACTGCTTCCAATTTTCTGTGTATTACAAAATAACACTGCAATGAAACCTTCTCTCTGTCCACTTTTTGAGTGTTCCTCTTTGGCAGAGGGAGGACTTTACTCTCAGACGCAATTCCAAAATGGAAGTAGAATCAGCCGTGGGAATGTCGAAGCACCTAGTGGTTGTCTAGACTCCAGAGAGCTTTCCTTAGCATTACTGCCCTCACCATTCACTCACTGCATGGTGTCAGTCAAGTCCCAGTGCCCGTGGGACTTATTTCTGATGAACTCTAAGAACTCTCACAGTGAGAGCAATCTAGAACTCTATATGATTCCAGGTGGTGAGCCTATGGGATGCTCTCACAAGTACAGGTTCNGACATGGAGTAGAGAGTGGGAATGGAGTCAATGGAATTGTAATAGATAAGCATGATATCGGGGGTGGGAGGGCAGTGGATGGGGGAGGGGGGTTGTTTCTGTGCGAAGGATGAAAAGGATAATTATTGCATTATTCTGTACACCTGAAACTAACAATAAAGATAAAATAAAATAAGAGCAGTATTGAAGGTATCTGAGTTTTTTACGTGTACAAAGTTGGCACACATGTGTGTGCGTGAACATCTTAGTCGTGGTTCTGCCGGGTTTAGGCACTTTCCTTGCACCTGGAATGTGTAGGGCTGGAGGAAAAGGTGCCCAGGTGAGCAGAATGTGCCTGGCAGTCATGACAGAGATACAATCTCAGTTCCAACCAAAAAGCTCACAAGGAAACGCATCCAAGTACAACCAGACCCACCTGCCCTCACAGATAATCTGAAGATGCCCCTGGGTTGCCTCAGACCGAAGTGCCCTGACAGAATTTCTCTCCCTTGCTCCTCAACTGACTGTCATCTTCCACAGCCTCGAGTTTCGAACGCTATTTACTTAGGAACCAAAAATGAAATTACGTACTCCATTATTTTCATCATTATGATTTTTGGCTTCCGAGTCTAATGGATCTATTTTAGTGAAGAGGAACATATAGGTGGCTCTGTCTTGTTCTTTTCCTGAGTGTTATTGATAAATTTCAGAGGATGGCCTTGAGCGAATCAAACATTCCCTCCTTCACTCCCTTCCCCTCTTCTTTACATGATTTAGCTGAGTCCCCACACCCTGGTGGTCTTGCTTCCTTTGGACTTGGCCAAGTCCCTCTGAAAAGGGCGTGCCCAGATCTGCACCCAGGGGTCCCCATGTGTCCTGCCCAATACACAGCCCAGAGGCACTGGCCCCTCGTCTCACTCACTGTCCTTCTATTGTAGCCCACATCAGTCAGTGACTCAAGAGATTCTCCCAGAATCACACTTTGAGAAATATGCCACAGACCAGTGCTTCTGAAACCCAAACAGATTTATGAAAATGCAGATTCCCAGACCTCACCCTAGCCAGTGAATCATCAAAGCCTCTGGAAAGAAGGTCCCAGGAAAATTTTTACATACTTCCTAGGTGATTCTGATTAGCTGAAATTTTGGTAAATACTGCCCAGGGTTCCTTTCACAAGGATGAGGGACAGGGACTAGACTTCAGAGGTCTTCAATGCCAGGCTCGCCTTTCTTGATCTGATCCACACCAAAATTAACTTAAAGCCTTCAGCAGCAGGGGGCAGCACAGGCAGGGCATTTGAACTGTAGAGAAAATAGCCCTGGCGTGAGCTTTTCTATTCTTCGCTGGTACAGTGATCACAAATAACCTATAATTGTATAGGAGGTCCCTGCTTATGAAGTCCTCCAAAGTCATCGACTCCTTACATCCTTGTTCCATGCCTGTAAAGCAGCGGGCCTTTGTGTGAGAGAAGTCAGGTGGCTTCTCTAAGGCCTTATTTCTAACAATTGGTACAGGTGGGTTTGCCCACCTTGGGGAGAAGGGAAGGAATCATATACAGTAGGCTCATCGTTTAAAGCTTATCAGAGAACATGCAAAACACACACACACACACACACATGGCACACCTTCACTCCCAAACCTCACCCCCACCTTAAGCAATTCTGCCTAATGATAAGGTCTAGACACTGCACAAACCACATTCCTATAGCAGTTAAGCAAACGAGGGTAACAAACTTATGCATATACTTATATGTGCACCGTCAGTGAAAGTGAGAGTGAGTGGGAGAGAACCGTTTAAATACATAGGCTAGTTCTTCTCAACTCTAAAAGTATATTTGAACACCATACACTACTACCTCTCAACCATTCATGTGAAGACAAGCCACCTGGCAATCTTATTAAAATGCAGATTCTGATTCTGTAGGACTGAGGCGAGGCCTGAGTTTCGCATCTTCTAGAAAGCTCCCAGGCGGTGTGATGGCAGCTGGCCCATCGACCATGCTGTAAGTAGCAGCCTAAGACGCCCACCGCCATCCTTCCCGTGGATGGAGGCCTCAAGTGCGCATGAGATGGGAGCAGTGCAGCTGCCATCCCCAGTTCCTTGCCTTTCACTGGGTGAGGACCTTTCCCCACTGAGAGTAACTCCAGTGTTTAAAGACATGTATGTATTTTTCATACACGGTTCCCCAAACCAAGCCCACCAATTAACCTGAAACTCACCTGAAGAAACTATGATCAGACTACAGCTCCAGGCTTCTCAGTCATTCCAAGGGTGATTTTAACTGAGATTTTGAGGTGCTAACCTCTGATATGATGTGAGTCCCACGTATGCAACACTATATTGGCTTGGAGTCAAGTTTGTGAGCGTTTTGTTTTGTTTTCATTTTTCATCACTCAGTTCCAGTGATTCTTAACCAGGGGCAATTTTACCTTCATGGGGACATTTGACAACATCTGGAGACATTTTCGGTTGTCACTTCCAGCCACTCCATTCTAGTGGGTAGAGGCCAGAGAAGCTGCTAAACACCCTACAACACACAGGACAGCAACCACAATAAAGAATTATCCAGCCTGAAATTCCAGAGGTGCCACCATAAAAAAATCGTGCTCTATATAACTCATACTGATCCAAACTTTTGGCAACTTATTGCATGATTATTCAAACACTTCCACAGATCAGGGGAAAGAAAAATATTATAGGCAGCCATTCAAACTGGATACCTTGCTTTCCACTGGCCAGGTAAGTTTAGTGGCTGAGGGGTCCAGTGGTTGGGTTTGAATGCTAGTTCTGCTACTAACAAGCCGGATGGAATTGGACAGGTCAGACAAAAATCTCTCAACTTTAATTTCCTCAGACATCAAATGACCATAANATAAGTCTTAGGAATGTAATGTACAGCATGGTGACTTACAGTTAACAATACTATTGTATATGTGAAAGTTGCTAATAGAGTAGATCTTCAAGTCTCGTCACAAATAAAAAATTTTGTAACTACGTGAGGTGATAGATATTAACTAGACTTCCTGTAGTAAACATTTTGCAATGTATACATATATCAAATAATTATGTTATATACCTTAAACTAATACAAAGTTTTATGTCAAGTATATCCCAATAAAACTGGAATAAAAGTCATTTTAAAAGTTGGAAAAATATAAGGACAGTGAAACATCAACAACAAAAAAAGCAAATATTTACAAACACCTGCTTTGTGCTTGACGCTGTTCCAAACACTAGGATTAGAACAATGAATGAAATGGGCTGAGATGCCTCCTCTTGTGGAACCTTCAGAATGCAGTTTGTCCAGCTTGAGCAAAGACCCGCCTGGCAGGTAAGGATGCTTCCTGGAGACTCTGCTACCACCCTAGTCTCACCCTATTTTCTGTTCTAGTCTACCTCAAGATTCCCAGGTGCCAATTCTTTGATTTTTAATAACTTATGCTTTATTCCAAACTTTACATTTTTATGATGAGTGTTCTTTTCTGTTAACAAAATAAAAACAAAAGAAAAAGAACTGCATTTAATCTTTACAACACCTCATAAGAGCTAAACTAACATAATCCCCAGTTTAAAGATAAGGAAGCTAAGAGTCTGAGTGACTTGCCCCAGCTCACTCAGCCGACAGGGCACAGCAGAGTCAGGGTCCGAGCCCGGGCTGTGTGACTCCAGGGCCATGGTCCCTACCACTCAGCTTAGCGCCTGACACTCTGTCAGGAGGACCAATCCAACACCTGTGGCAGTTATCGCCTGGCAGCCATCAGAAGGTGCAGGTGACCAGGCCTCGAGTGAGGCGTTCTCCAGGCTTTTCTCTGCAAGGGATGGGAAACGCGCCCTCGCCAAGGGTCAGCTGAGGAGCTGGCTCCCCCAGCAGCTCCAGGGGAGAAGGCGGGGCTGCTGACCTCCTCACCAGGGCAGAAAGCACCAAGCTGCTGCTCTGACCTCACCCGGAAAGGCCAGCTGCTCTCTCCAAAATGTCCCTTTCCCACTTCTTGGCTCCCACAGCAAACCCAGGTCAAGAGCAGCCAACCGAAGCCTCAGCCAGGAAGGTTAGCAGTCACCGTGTCCTTAAACAGTGCCGTGTCCGCTCCTCTACACGTCGTTCTCCTCCCAACCCATTTTGAAGGGAAAGGAACAGGCTCATGAAGACGAAGTCATTTGTGCAACACTTTTAGGCAATTTTGTGGCAAA
>NW_017731940.1:699063-701225 GCF_001890085.2 Hipposideros armiger
TTCCCAAAGATCTCAGGGACCCCTTTGATTTTTTTTAAATATTTCTCCACAAAACAATGTGAGGAACAAGATGGAAAGCACGGCCCCATCACAAAGCTGTTACAGCCAGGAAAACAGGCCTGTGTCCTGCTAATTCCTTCTCGGTTTCAGGGTTTCCCAGGGAAGACAGGGATGCAGACGTGGAGTTAGGGAGCGCCACGCCGAGCAACATCTTCTGGTGGGGAGTCCACTGTTTGCCAGGGACCTGGGTCTCAGCACAAACCAGCGGTGCTCCTGAGGGATCAAAGGTCCTTGCACCAGCATAGCACGTGGTCAGACTTTCTGCCAAACTCCAACCAAAGGACACTTAGAACCAAGAACATTAGAGTGAAAGGAACCTCAAGGCTCATCTGGTCCAATCCTCCATTATAAATGTTGAAACTCAGGCCCAGAGAGGATTAGCTTAGAAGTCAGTCAGGCTGTTCCAAGGCGCATGAAAGCTCAAGTGTATGAGCACTTGCTAGATACCTGATACTGAGCTAAGATGTTATCTCTGTCATTGTTGTTGACACTCATAGCGAGGTAGGCACTGCTAGGATCCCTGCTTTACATGAGGAACCTATGGCCCAGAGAGGTAAAGTCACTTGCACAAGGTCACACGGCTATTAAGAGTAGAGCCAGGACTCTAATCCAGACCATTTTATCTCACTACTCCCAGGCTTCTTCACATCCTGCTGAGTCAGGACTGTAAGCAGGACCTCTGACCTCCCAGCCCAGGACAGCCACTTCCATCCTGGGTCCATTAATCCTGAACAAGGTCTTGAGCATCTGCACCCCACTGAGCATTTCCACCTGGAAGCCATGAGACTCATCACTGGTGTCTGGTCCTGCCTGCCCTCGCACCTGTGATTCTCTCTTGGGTCACTCAGCTCTGCACCCTCTCCTTCCCCGCTCTCCCTCCCTTCCATAACTCAGAATGGCGGTTCTTTCTTCTTCAGCCTCAGCTCAAATGTCACTTGTTGAGGGAGACATCTCTCTTTTAGTGTCTACTACTGCCCTCTCTTCACTAACTTTACAGATTGTCATCATACCTCTATGTGTTTATTTTTGTATTGTCTTCCCCCATGTTTCTGCCAGGCACTGAGCTTGGCACAGAATAATTAGAANTGCATCCATATGTTCTTTGCAACATTATTTACAATGGCCAATATGTTGAGGCAGCCTCTGTGTCCACTGATAGAAGAATGGATAAAGAGGAGGTGGTGCATATATACAATGGAATACTGTGTAGCCCTGAAAGATGGGTTCTTGCCATCTGTGGCAGCATGTATGGACCTGAAGGGTGTTATGCTGAGTGAAGTGTCAGACAGATAAAGACAGATGCAATGGGATTTTGCTTATATGTGGAATCTCAAGAACAAAATAAACCAACCAACAAAACAAAAACAAACTCATAGATACAGAGAATATTTTGATGGTTGTCAGATGGGAGGGGGTTGGGGTGGGTAAAAAAGGATAGGGGATTAACAAGCAGAAATTGATTGTTGCAAGGTAGTCATGGGATTGTAGGGCATAGCGTAAGGAACATAGTCAATAACTTTGTATTAACTATTTATGGTGTCAGATGGGTTCTAGATTTATCTGGGTGATAGATGAGAGGCAGGTTGGGGGGCAGGATGAAAAAGGCGAAGGAATTAAGAAATACAAATTGGTAGTTACAAAATAGTCATGGGGATGTAAAGTAAAACATAGGGAATATAGTCAATGATATGGTAATAACTATGTATAGTTCCAGGTGGGTACTAGACTAGTCAGGGGGACCACTTCTGAAATTATATGGATGTCTAAGCACTATGCTGTACACATGAAATTAATATAAATTAATATTGAATTGTAACTGTAATTGAAAAATGTAAAAGGGGGACAAAAAAGGTGAAGGGGAATAAGAGGTCCAAATTTCTAGGTATAAAACAAATAAGTCATGGGGATGTGATCTACAGCATGGGGAACATAGTCAATAATATCGTGATAGTGTGGCACGGTGTCAGATGGTTGCTGGACTTATCATGGTGATCACTTCTGTAGGCATATAAATGTTGAATAACTATGGTGTACCCCTGAAACTAATATAATATTGTGTTAGCTATATTTTTAATAAAAATCTGTTTAAAAAGCTAAGACTT
>NW_017731940.1:703840-711221 GCF_001890085.2 Hipposideros armiger
GAGGAGAGCTAGAGACAACTCCAGTTGGGGACAGGAAATCAGGAAAGATGGGGACTCTTGGAGGAGAAGAAAAGCATTGTGGGGTCAGCCCAGCAGTAGCCTGGGTGAAGTCGGCCCCCAAAGCTTTCCTCTTTCCCCTTGAAGAAAGCGGAAAATTTGTCTCCCAATGGTTTTGCCACCTGTTTTTCCAACATCCAGGAGCATTTGCCTATTTCCAAGTGGGACTTGTTTATCTCAATTCTGGAATCTTAAAGTTCAAAACAAACTTCCAAACAAAGGGGCCCTCTGCCCGGTGCTTCTCAGCTCCATTCTCCTGCAAGGACAGAGCCAAGATTCTGCTTTCCTGAATGACTTTCACAGCCGATTCCACTGAGACTCCCACCCCCAGCTTCCTCCTGCGTCTTTCCCGCCTGCTTCCAATTGTTGTGGACATCCTCACGGGTATAGCTTTTTAAGCCTCTTTTAACCCTTTTCTTCCTATCCTTTTAATTATGCAGATTGTTTCCCCAACAGAAGCTATTTGGAGCTTTTGGAGTGGTCCAAAGCTCAATGGTCTCTCTGAAGAGCTGAATTCATCAGCAGCCAGCTGGAGTTATTATGAAAAAGAACCTTAGACAAAAAGAGCTGGTCAATTAAGCTCCCTGTAGTTGGAAAACTCTGAAGCATATTTTTATGGCCACCACTCTATGGAAAGGCCCACAGGTCTACACGAGTAGAAAATGACAGAACAGTCTCTGAGGGGAGGTACAGGTAAGGGATGATACTACTAGTTAGCATACATCATTTTCATTCACGATGCATTACACTGAATATTTTAATACACCCAACAATTCATGAGATAGGTATCATACTATACCCATTTTACAGGTGAAGAATTTGAGGCTCATGGAGGTTGAATAATCTTGCCCAAAGCCACACAACTAAGTAAGTGATGGAGCCATGGTTGAAAATCAGCTGGGCTAGAAGCTGTTCCTGGCCTCTTAACCAAACCACCATTGGGTTTACCTAATATTCAGGTTTTGCTTAGTTAGTTATTGTCTACCTTCTCCCCCTGCAAATAAAATTTATGCTCCAGGAGGGCAAGGTCCTTGTCTGTCCCATTCACCACTATATCCCCAGCGGCCAGCACAGGGCTTAGCACAAAGTAGATATTCAGTAAATGATTGCTGAGTGAATGAGTTAATGAATGGATATCAAGCTTTTATTTGACTATGTCCTGTAATCTGAACATTTCTAAACACTGAAGCTTTGAGTCATAACTAAATATGTTCACTGAACAGTCTTGCTAATTTTACATATTTAACTTACCTGAACCTTCTCCCAGAAAAAAAGTGTCTTTTACCAAATATTAGAACCTAGCAAGTTGCATGCAACAGGGGAATCGAATACAGAATCCCAACCTGAAAATGCAGGGGGTCTCTAAAGAGATCTTTTGGAATGATTTATATATTTATTAATCATTTACTATGTTTTAAAAGCTGTTCTAGGCCTCTGCCTTTTTCAGTAGCAAAGCACAGTCTCTGAATTGCCTGGGATACTTGTTTAAAATGACAACCAAGGAAGCAGGAGCCTGGGAATCTGCATTTTTTGCAGATACCATAGGTGATTGTTGCACAAACAAAATTTTGAGACCCACTGCAAGGAGGTTAGTGTTATTCCCCCTCCAGTGGAAACAAATCCTATTAAGCTATCAAAATGTGTTTCAAATCCACCAACCCTTCCGTTTCTCGAAAGATTCTTTAATCGCTATCACATCTTGAGGTCATGGCCATATCAATTTTTTTCACCCTGTGTAAGGCAGAAACATTATATTTACCTAAAGGTGTTCTTTCCAAGTTTTAAGAGGGCAGCTACCTACTCTTACCCTGCCATCCCAGACTCCGTTGCATTGAGTCACTCTTACATGGAACCAAGCTAGAAATGAGAAGATCTGGTCCAGAGCTGCCACGAGATGCTGTGTCTTGGGCAGATAGTTCAGCCTCTTTGATCTACTGTTTCCTTGTCTATAAGTTGAGGGTGTGAGTGTTCACAGCTTTTTGATTCAACACATGCTCTAACCGAAGTCATTCTATGGACAAGGATCATGTGTCCTCTCGGTCTTGTTTTTCTACACTCAAAAGTCATGGTTCTGTGATCATGAATTAGGTTCAGAAGATGACAGGTAAGTAGTCAGGGGAATATAAAGAACTCCACCCCACTGAATTAATCATGACCAAAAAAAAAGAAGAAGAAGAAGAAGAATACATGTTTCTATAATACACACCTACAAGAACCAATTACAAAAACAAAACAGTTTTGGAGAAGAGCTAATTGCTCATACAAAAACTGGATGGACCTGTGAGATTGAGTCATGAGGCCACATACCAGCAGTTTGCCTCAGAAAGGGAAGTGTTTCAAGGTGGGGGTTCCTAGACCTTCCCCTCTGAGTGCTACACAATATTAGGTCCAGAAAACACCTGGGGCATTCCGTCAGCAAATATTTACTGATACCTACTGTGTGCCAGGCAGTGTTCTAGGTATTGGGGGCTCAGTTGTGAATCCTACTAACAAGACCCATGCTTTCGTGGAGCTGACATTCTAGTGGGGAAGAGAGATGATAAACAATTATAACAAATGAAATCAGTGATAAGGGAGATAAAGAGGTAGATAAGGGCATACATTAGGAGGCTGAGAGAAGCCCCCAATGTCCCATCCACGTGTCCATCGCCCCCTTCTGCACACGAGGAAGACAAGGCAGAGAGCAATGACTTGGTCAAGACCAAGCTGGTTAGAAGGAAGGTTGGAAGTCTTCCTACAAAGCCAATCCTTCCTTCACAGCCTCTCCCAATATTACTCTATTTCCCTGTCATTGTCTAGCCCATAGGCCCCAAAACTGAGGAAGGGAAACTAGAGTTCAAGCACCCCTCTTTTGGTCCCAAGAGACAGAGTCTCCTCCATCCACCCCGTCACACCCCAGGATCCAAGGAGAAGCCCGAGCGGGGCGGGGCCTGGACACGCGCCGGCGCATACAGCAGGTGGCAGCAGCGAGCGGCCGCGCCCCCCGCGCTGCCAGCCCGCGAGCCCGCATCATGGATGTCGAGCTCTCCTATTTCGTTTTGCTCGCCCTGGAATTCGAGACCCCAGACGAGGACCAGGATTCATGAACCGGTCGCAGGGGCCCGGGCAGGGGCCTCTGGCTCCCGACGCTGGCCGAGAGGTGGGTCCCGGGGCGGGTCGCTGCTTCCCCAAGCCGGGCGGGGACGTGCTGCCCAGCGGAGCTGGCGCCCCGCGCTTTGCCCCCGCCCTGTCTCCCTGTGGTCCACACCCCCTTTGGGCTCCCGAGCCTCTGGGCTGGAGTAGTTGAGGGTGCGTCCGAGCAGGCGCTGCCAGCCCCACTTCTGCCCCGGATTCGGGTCCGAGGGGCAGCAGGACCGGGGCGCCCGTGTCCTCTCCACCGCCTCCTCCTCCTTCCTGCTCTCACCTGCGCCTATTAGTCCACTAGCCTTCAAGGCCAGTGGCTACAGCCAAGAGTGAAAGGGGACAGCAGGGGGAGAGAGAGCACCTGAGGATACAGAGCTGGCACGAGACTGCCTTTTCACCCCCCCCAGGTGATGAGTGAGGTCGGAAGATCGGAAGATTTTAAAGGCAGCTGGGGCCTCCGTATTGAATGAAAGACCCAGCGCAAAGGCATCACCATGAACACGAGCAGTAAGTGGGTCCTCCTCTCCTTTGCCTGGGAACAGGGTGGGGGCGGGAGGTACAGGAGCCTGCGCCGCGGCTGCCTGGAAGGAGGAAGGGAGCCTGTCATTTGGGTGGACACATGGCCCCCAGACTCTTTCGTGGTCCTTTCTGTGTTTCCCCGCAGAGGAGTATGGGACCAGCTTTTCATAATAATTTTGCTAATGTTTTACTGGCAGCGCCACTTGCCTCTGCAAAGGAAGGCTGCCTGTCTCCTTCTGGCAATGCCTGGGAAGGCCTCGGAAGCAGCAGTGTGGCCATTGTCTGACTGTGGGGGCTCAGAGGAGACCTCTCTGCACACAGCTGGAAAGCCACGGAGGGCTCCGCTTGTCCTGCAGCTGGGAGGAGCAGGAAGGCCGGCCCTCCGTGGGTGGCTGGGTGGGTGTGGGCAGGCAGTGGGATGGGAACCAGCAGTTTGATAAACAAATCATCACGAAGCCACCTTGGGTCTGGAAATCGTAAAATATCCTCTCCTGAGTGCCTGCAGCCCCATGGGCCCAGAGCTAGTGTCTCCACACAGCTATCGGCTGTTTAGCCATCCCCAGAAGGAGAGAAGAGACAAGCCCTTTGGCTAAGGTCTCTAACATGCCAGAGGCAACAACTGCTTTGCAGAGCCAGGATCAGACATTTTGTTACTGGGCTGGGCCCCAGCTGTTGAGAAATGCAGTCAGGAATACAAGGAGGCCCAGTGCATTTCTCTTCAATGTAGTCCCTTTGACCCTGGGCACCTGCTGGGGCAAGTGGCCTGGGTGCCATCCTGGACAGGAGCTCTGGGTCAAGTCTTCCCACCCACCCCCAATCAGCTGAGTTTATCTGGGTCATTCCAGCAGCAGGTGGGGTTATTGAACCAGGGACCCAGAGGAATATTCACTTCCTTGGGTCTGTGACGTTCCCATCAGCCTCCTCTCTGGATCCCAGATTCCTCCTCGGTAAAATAAGAGAGGTTGAACTAGAGACCCTTCTGATCTCAGAATCGACAAGTTTCTTCTCAAAAAGCTAGAGCTGAGCAGCAAGGCCAGAAAAATCAGTACCTGCTGAGGCTATGTCCAGACCGAACCTACTATTTCCTCACCTGCCTTCCATTTCAAAGCCGTTGGCATGGAGGAAAGGAAAACAGAGCGAAAGCCACTGAGATGGCAATGAAATATATTTATTTACTATGCATTTGTATGAGTCATCTCTGCTGCCTTCCTTTGTGTATTACATAGCTATGCTAAGCGAGCGGGTGAGGCTGGACTCCCTCTGCCTCTTCCAGCCAAAGAATTTGCCTCTTGATTTTGCCAGTCTGGAACGCTGCTTTGGCATCTCACCAGGCTCAGGGAAAGGCAAAATTCTGTAGCCCAGATCACTTACTGGCCCACATGTGTGCATCTGGTGCTTTCAGACAAATAAAGACATGAACAGCCTCTCACTTCTCACTATCTCTAGGAAAAAATGCATTTATCTGAGTCCTTTCTCACTAAATGACAGAAGAGAAAGATAGCTGATCTGTTTTTCAAGGAACTAAGAAATAAGGAAATAAGCAACTGACCCTGCCCTTTTCTTCTCTGGAATCATAAGGGACTCTTGTCCTGTTAGCAACGCTGAGTATTCCTGAAACTAAAAATAGCTATTTCACTTGCACTTTTTTTTTAAAGAAAAAATGACCAATAGAGTTGAATACTGAAGAAAATGAGGACTGACAAAAATGTCATTCCAGCCTCATATAATTTTTCTAACTAGAGAGTGTGTTTGTTTTCCAGGAGTGGTGGAAAATAGAGTAGAATGACTTGGGCAGACTTGGGGGCCCCTGAAGTCCCCATTAGAGGAAGTGCTTCTCTAAGGGGCTACCTGGGGAGCGTTGTGGAGAGACTTGCTTAGGGCTCAGGGGCTGGGCTCCATCATCACTGGGGTTCCTCCCAACCGTGGGAGTCTACAGATGGAAAGAGAAGAAATCAGACCTCATGGGAGTGAAGGAGTGACAGGGTCATAAGGGCATATGAGGACAAGGCGTTGGCAGGACACCCCTGGGGTGACCTGATCTAAGCAAAACTGCTCTTTTCCTCTTAATCCTTATTCCTGAACTTGAACCTAAGAACAATTCTTACTCACATTTATGGGGTCTTCACACTCCACAGCCACTGTGCTAAGCATTTCACCGGCGCAATCTCCCTGCACTCTCACAGCCAACCTGTGAAATGGGCATTATGCCTCCAATTTTATAGGTGAAACCTTGTAGCTAATGTTTCCCAACTTCTTCAAGTCATGGAGTTAATCGCTGGGCTCTGAAAGGTTCTTGGAGGCATACCATTTTGACAGTGTGTGCCGTTCCTAATCCACGGTTCAAATGTCACCACTGAAGTGGGGGCACTGCGTGAGCTTGTTGTTAAGTTCCTAATTACTTCACCCGGAGAAGGGCAGTGATGGGCTGCGCGCTGGGGACAGTGTGGCAGAGCTGATGGAGCTCGGGCTCTGGCTGTGTGGTCCTTAGCGTGCGTAGCTCATCTACAAAATAGCAATGATGGGACTTTCCTCAGCATGGAATGGAGATATGTGTTAATGTGGTGTGTAAACTATGGAGTGTGGTACCTTGGACATAGCTGGCATCATGTGGTAGGAATGCCATCGTCACCGCCGTGGTGGTTTTGGTGGTTGTTATTGTTGACTTTATGACATTAGCAAGCAGGTCACAACCTCTTGGATGTCATACTTGGTCATAAATTGAGAGGAATTCCAGAAGTGTGATTTTTGAGGATTAAGCGGGATTATGAGGAAATGCTTTGCAAACATGTGTAAATGGTTTTTATTAATAAGAAACACACGCCTCAGATGCAAAAAACAAGGGAGTGCTCCGTCGGCGACGCCTCGGTGTGCATTTTAGTTTCATCAGAACCCTTCTGAAATCTGGCTGAGCTTCAGGATACCACAAAGCAGGAATTGGAGAGAAGGGGGCAGTTGTGGAGATAAGTGAGTGGGGTGGTGGTTCAGACCGGGCAGAATGTAACAGATGGAGCCTCAGAGGCAATAAGGGAGAGGAAGGAGGGCTCCTGTAGAGAGAACAAGATATCAAAGCCGTGAGCAGGACACGCAGAGTTCGGAACGCTGGGCCATCAGTGAGAGCACACTCGCCTGGGCAAAGCGCTTTAGGGGAGAGGAAAGGACAGCAGTCGTGCCCACCTTGGCCTCTTTGCGGGGGGGTCTGCCACCCAGCCTTTCCTTCCCCCTGCCGACACCCAACTTAATTCCAGGGATCTATCATCTGTCTCCTGAGGCAGCCCCCTAACTGGTCTTCCTTCATCCACTCCAGCTGCCCCCATTCTCCCTCATCCACCCTCTGCATCATGCTTAGCTTAAAATCCGGGTGCCATTGCTCTTAAAATGAGAGAGGAAACCCCTCAGCAAGGCCTGCAGGGGCCCATGTGGCCTGGTCCGGCCTTGCTCACGGCCCCATCTCATCCACACACACTGCACCATTCTCCATGTTCCCATCACGTTGCCTCCTTCCACTCCCTCTGGGAGCCTGCTCCTGCCAACTTGGCACGTGCTGTTCCTTCCTCCTGGAAAGCCCTCTCCCTCCAGCACCAGCCCCTCTGCCCACCCCACCCCCTCCTCACCTCCGAGAGCTGCAGAAGCCCTCTCGGCCCCCCAGTCCAGCTCACATCCCCCTGATGTCTGCTGTCCATGC
>NW_017731940.1:711696-738594 GCF_001890085.2 Hipposideros armiger
TCGGCTTCCTCCTGCCCCCAGGCCCCTTCCTTGGTCTCTGTCGCAGACTAGCCTGCCAACAAGTTACTGGTTTGGAGTAGACTTTGTTTTGTTGAAGAGAGCATTAAGGGGTCATTCAACCCTCACAAAGGTGGCGTGGGGTAAGCAACCCCATACTGGGGTGGTTAGAACCTGAGCTTTGGGGTATGGATGCCTGAGTTCACATGCAAGAGCTGCGGTGTCCTCTGTCTGTGACCTTGGACAAGACAGATCACATCTCTGAGCCTGAATTTTATCATGTATAAAATGTGAGCAGTAACGCCACTGTGCAGGGTTGTTGTGAGGATTAAGTGAAATAACATGAGCAACTCGTTGGCACTGGGTCTCGGGGAATGGAAATGAGCCTGACGTTGAGTTGACAACTGAGTAGAGCAAAGTTCTGGAATGATGGTATCATAAGGGCCAAACCCTCGGGTTGAAAATGAGCCTGTTTTTACTCATAGATACAGAGAGCTAATGGCTGCCTGAGGGGAGGGGAGTTGAGGGGCAGGGTGAACAACACGAAGGGATTAAGAAATACAAATTGGTAGTTTCAAAATAGTCACAGGGATGTAAAGTACAGCATAGGACATGTCGTGAATAATATTGTAACAACTATGTACAGTGCCAGGTGGGTACTAGACTAGTCAGGGGGCATCACTGCATAAATTATATCAATGTCTAACCACTATGCTGTACACCTGAAACTAATATAAAATAATGTGGAATGTCAACTGTAATGGAAAAAAATTTTTTTAAAAATTAAAAAAAAAAAAGCTGCTAATGAGAAGTTCCAAAAAAAAAAAAAAGAAAACCAAGAAAATGAGCCTGTTTTGCTGGTACTGGGTTCTGTTCATGGGTAAGCCATAGATTTCAGGAAGCCTTCAGGAAGATTATTAACCTGCTGGTGTTGATGGCATGGCTCGAAAGGCGAGAGACAAGTACCCTAGTTCAGAAAAAGTCCAGGATTTTGATGGTTGTAAGAATAGAAATAAAAGGAAAGATCCTTCAGAAAATAAAGTCTGCGTCGCCTAGCACCTGACTGCGTTACAGGGTAAAGGAGAAGAGGAGTCTATAAATGGGGTTCTGGCAGGGAACAGATTGGCAATTGGAGGGGAGTTAAATAGAAGGAGTCTTTGCGAGGAAGGTGTAGAGAAACAAACCAGGAGAAACCAGGATGGCCCAGTCCTAGAAAGCTAGTAACAACTGCCCCCAGGCCTGATGGGGCAAAAGAAACAAAAGGAACCCAGAGACCCAGCAAGCTGTAAGGTAAGGACTGCCTGATAGGAGCCGTGGCTCCTGGCTTCAGAAAGGCAACCAGCCCATGGCAACACCCCAAGGAAGGAAGCAGTGGAATAAATACCCTGACCTCTCTCTACTCCCTCCCTGGGATCTCCTGTAACGCTCCCCATTGGGCCAGTGCAACTACGAGCCAGAGAACAAGGCAGGCAGTGGATGGGCCCATCACGGCTGCCTCCCAGGGAACACTGCAGGGTAGAGAAGGGAAGGAGAGTGGATCTGAAGAGGCGGGGAGTTCAGAACAGAGACGCCCAGCACAAGGAGCACCATGACCTTCCTCCGCTAACGTCATTGCCCCGTCAAGAGCTCTAAGAATTCCTTGAGAAAAGTTTCCATTACAAACACAAGCACAGTAGGATGCTCCCTACAGAAATTCTAATTTGCCAAATAGATAAAATAGAGATGATTGTATACTTTGTAAGGATAGAGATTTTAAAAACAGAACAAAAACAGTACTTTCCAAATGAACAAAGCAGTTGTTGACAAATGATTACTTGAGGCTAAGGGGATGGGGCAGGGAGGGGAGTGCTGGGGGGGCGGGGTTAGAGGAATAATGTAAGGAACAATCTAAAAACCATATAGCAATATAATGAAAATAACACATCTCTGCAAATCACAATGTGATTTCAGGAGTACTTGTATTGCATAAAGGAAGTGATATCAATTCTGAGCTCCAACTTTCCTATCTGGGAAAAGCTTTATCTCGCCGGAGATAACATCTGCTGTGGTGAATCGTCAACAGCTGGCTGATGCCCAGCATTAGCCAGATACCATTGTAAAAGAACAGAAAACAACCAGAAGTGTATGCGCACCTTTCGCTTTGTGGGTATTTCGCCAATTAAATTGTTCTCCTGTAGTTCTTAAGGGTACTGAAGGGAACCAAAGAGCTGGATTCAAATTCCAGCCCCGCCCTTTGCTTGCTGTGTGTCCTTGGGCCAGTCACTTAGCTTCTCTGTCCCTCAGCTCCCCATCTTGAATGATAATCACAGGGGGTATAATAATAGTGCCTCTCTCACAGAGTTGTTCTACAGAATAAGTAAGTTAATAGTTGTGAGTTGCTTGACACAGTACCTGGCATATAGCAAGTGTCTATAAAAGTCATAAAAAGCGTGTATATTAGTTTGCGAGAGCTGCCATAACAAAGCAGGGCAAACTGGGGAGCTTAAACAACAGATATGTATTGTCTCACAGTTCTGGAGGCTAAAAGCCCAAAAACAAGGTTTGGGCAGGACTGGTTCCCTCTAAGGGCCATGAAGAAACAATCTGTTCCAGGCCTCTCTCTTTGGTCCATGGGAGACGGAGTTGACCCGAGGGTGCCAGAGGCCCTGAGCACCAGAGTCGGTTCTGTGTCCCATAAATGCTGAGCTCCTCACTCAGGTAGGAGTTCCCAGAGCTCCTGAAAGCTGTGGCTTTCCTCGGCACAAAGCCCAGCGCTAGCTCATCCTTGAGGCTGAGCATCACACACACTGCGTACAGTGGTGCCAGGAGCCATCCTTCCTCATTTCATCGGCTTCCTCCTGCCCCCAGGCCCCTTCCTTGGTCTTCTCCCTGTATCTCTTTGCATTATCTTCCTTCTATGCTGTCTGTGTCCAAATTTCCCCTTTTGATAAGGACACCAGTCATATTGGATTAGAGCCCACCCTAATGGCCTTGTTTTAACTCGCTTACCTCTGTAAAGACCATATTTCCAAGGTCACGTGCTTGGGTACTGGGGGTTAGTACTCCAACATATAAATTGGGAAGGACACAATTCAGTCCATAACATAGTGTTCGTTAAGTAAAGGACACCCCTCCCCCGCTAGGAGAAGGCTTCCCTATGGATTGGTTTCCCCTGAATATCACCCACTCCCCAGGGCTAGTGCAGGGTGCTGATAGTTGATTATTAAACACGCATGCCACAAAGGTTATCTGCCTAGTCTTGATGTTTAAACCCCAATTTTACTGCCTCTGACTAGCGGAGATGGAGCCTGTCGCTGAGAATCTGAAGGGAAGAGTGCGTACGTAGGAGGTCCCCAGAGGGGAGAACCGCAGTGGCCTGCTCGTCCACCGTCGGCCTGTCTGCAGGAGACACACTTCCCACCCCACCCTCCTTTCACGTTGTTATGCACAACTGTCACATTTCAATAACGTAACAGATTTACAGTCATGGTATTGGTTTTCAATCGGCTTAGTTCCTGGGAATGTCCAGCATGGGGAATAAGAATTGGATTGTTCATTTGTTCACGTAACAAATATTTACTGGCCAAAAAGTGCCCCAGGCCTGATGCTGAGCACACAGCAGTAAATATAACAGACGTGGCCCTTGCCATCATGGGTCAAACAGGCCCAGCAAAAGGGGTCAGCTGGTGCCTAGCAGGAGAGGAGGACATGTTGTATCGGCCCTACACAAGGGTGTCAGTGAATTTGAATTATTTACCAACACTGGGAAATTGGGAAATCAAAATTGGGATGTATAGCTTCTCTTTAAAAAATAGCTGAAGATCTTGCATGCCTGGCCCTGTTTTCCTAGGTGACCACAGTCGGCAGGATCGCCTCTCAGTGGGCACGTACTGGTCCCCAGTGTGCCACAGCTGCCACCGCTTCCTATTACGTTGCACAAGAGCAGCTTAATATTTTTATGTTACCTTGCTCCTGTAAGCATTTGAAGTTTTCAACCCCTGTCCAGTAGGTGATCCATGTCATGTCAAACATGGAGAAGTGTATCTTCACACAGAGATGTGGAAAGTGCAGCGTGCCCGTTAATTATTAGGAAAGGAAGGCCCGTCCGGAGCTAGCAATTGCCTAACACTGCCATGCTATGCAAGTCCTCTTGAAGTGAGCAGAACTCTACTGCATGTCCTTATTTCCCCAGCTGAGCCATTCCCAGAAGGGAGATATCATATCCTGTTGGATACCGTTGGGCAAACAATGTCCCACCCCCATCTCCTAGAGGTCAGTTTCGTTGCCAGGGGAACCTAGTAGTGGGAGGTGAGGCACAGGCCAAAGGAAGGAAATTCTGGATAGCTATTATAGCTCTGGGCACCTTTTCCAGCCCAAAGGAAGGTACCCTGGGAGGCTAAACTATTCCAGAGAGTGTTCTGGCATATGGGGAACGCCTGGTCCAGCAGAGGACATCTAGTCAACAGCATGAGCTCCATACAGTAAGGTCAATGTATATACCCACCCAGCCAAGGAGTGATCACTGAAACACCACACAATTGACCCCATAATGGCTACTCAAGACCTCTGCTCTGTCCATATGGGGTTCTCCTGCTTGAGAAAAACAGGTGAGAACGTGGGGAAGGCCAATATCATTTCTTCAGTCGAGGGCAAATTTTCTTCATTCCTCTGGAAGAATTCAGGGTAGCAAATAATTCATAGAAAGGAAACCACAGTGCCTGGCACATAGTAGGTGCTCAAAATATATTTGATGAATTAATTTATTCATGAAAAGAGCGCTCTCTTTTTCTTTATGATAAAGACCTCGCTACTAAGCTCTAGGTTCACCTTTCTGACTATCGGCTAAGTTGCCCCTCTGAATATTCCAAGGCATTTAAAATTCAACCTAAAATTTAACAAACTTATTCTCTTTAAAGAGAGTAAAGGAAAAACACTGCTTCGACTTTGTGGTTCCAGCTGATTGCTAAAACCTCCATCTACCCAGTCACCTAAGTTAGGAATTAGACGGTAGTCCTTGTCCACATTCCCCTTCCCTTCACTCTCCTATGAGCCTGTGGCCACATCTGGTCACTCATACCTCCCAAGCATGGCCTGAGCTCTTTCCCCCCCTCAACTGCCACAATTTCCCAACGTCTGCAACTTCAGGCATGGCAGCCATTGGCATAAAAGGTTGGGGGAGGGGCGGGTTGCTCTCGCGTTCAGGAGGAAGTAATGGAGCCATGTGGGCTGCTGGGCTATGTGATTTCAGGCTGCACAGACAAGAAGGGGTCATAGCACCGCTCTGCAGACCCTGGTTAGGCCGTGTCTGAAGCCTTGTGTTCAGGGTGGACAGCGATCGAGTGGAGCATGCTCAGGAAAGAGCAGCCAGCCTGGTGGAAGGACTTGAACATGCCAGGGAGAGGGCATTGAAGGAGCAGTGGGGAGGTGCCCGAGTCAGCCCCGCACGTTGGTTTTGTGTTCACCTGAGAGGGTGGGTGATCCCTTGACAATTTCATATGATGCTATTGGATTGTGCCCTGCAACCCAGAAGTGTCTACCTCTTTTCAGAAGAGTGCGTCGCCAATCCGACAAGGGGTCCAGACAGGCTCCACGTTGCCATCCTGTTGCTACCAGTGCTGTGGGTACTGCTATGTGCTCCTGTAACAGCCCCACCCCCTCTCCTGGCAGAATTCCACTCTCTACTGCCTGTATCATTTCCAAAGCTTCTTCCTCATATCTGCTTAATTTTGTGCAAAGCACAGGTCATTCTTCATGGGCTGTTATCTCTTGCCCTCTCCAGCACCAGCAGGGCCAATGAAACGACTGCGTTGCAATAGTCTAATGACACAGATGATCTATTTTAAGCACCTGAAGCACCCTCTGCCAAGTGCCAATCTTCCCACAGCAGGCTGCTCTCAGCATGCAGGAGCAGGGGCTGCTGGAGGCCTAGTCCAGCTTTTTGAAATCTGGAGAAACAGCCCTGGGATCTGGACCCTGCCTGTCCAAGGACAATCTCAGGCAACCATAAAATTAGATATTTTCAGTCTGCTTGTGTTGTTTTGGAAGGAGAATTGCCAGGATCATATGGCACAGGAACCTCAAGTGACCATACGTCCCTCTTTCAAAAGGCAGAGACAGAGCCTGGGCCCATTGCATGTAGCTCCCTACATGTGGGAGGGGGTATTTTAAAAACAAAGAGAAGCCCAACCCCCACCCCAGATGCCTTAGCCTCAGATCAATTTTTTTCTCCTAATCAAGAGACATTCTTTTCCAACTATGGCCTCTCTGCGTATGAAATTTTTACATATATTATTTTTTAATCCTTGCAACAATCCTACCAGGGCCT
This sequence comes from Hipposideros armiger, assembly GCF_001890085.2. NCBI lineage: Eukaryota > Metazoa > Chordata > Mammalia > Chiroptera > Hipposideridae > Hipposideros > Hipposideros armiger. The sequence continues at coordinate 717,998 of NW_017731940.1, forward strand.
TGCCTGCATTCTGTGTCTAAGGAAGGTCCCTATGTTATGTTGGTTCACACCATCCTTCACAGAACTTGCTACAGTCAGTAACTGTTTTATCTAGTAGCTTGTTTTCTTCATTTCTGTATCTGATCCCCTTTGACTATAAGCCACATGATGGCTCTGTGACAGGCCTGTCTGTTTTGTTCACTGCTGAGTCCTCCAAAAGCATCACAGCGCTTGACACAGAGTGATGATCACTAAGAACAGCTCGCGTTTGTTGAGCATTTTCTGTGTACCAGGCACAGTGCTAAGCTCTTCACAGATAGGAACTCACGTAACCCTCACGAAAGTCCTTGGAGGGAGACACTAATATTAGCTTCATTTTACAAAGAAGGAAACTGAGGCTCAGAGAAGAGGTCGTTGGTCCCAAATCTCACATTTAATAAGTAATGAAGCCTTGAATGAATATGTGAATGGGTGAATTTAATGAGGAATATTTATATCTCCAGCATAAAAGGAAAATGAGGTTCAAAGGTGAAGTTACGTGGCCAGGGTCATCCGAGCTAGGAAGTGGTGGGGCAGATATTTGAAACCATGCTGATCTGACTCTGAGGCCTCCTTTCACTCCTTCCTGCTTCCTCTTTTTCACCGTCTTTCCCCGTTTTACTGTGATGAAGGTCACAGGGGCGTGGGCGGAAGTGTGGGTTGGGGTGGCCGGTCTTATAGTCTTGCGTTGGGTGTTCCAGCACTGCTGTCCCATCCACTGGGGCAATGACGCAAACCCTGTGCTGCATACGGCAGCATGCCAGGCACTGTGAGATCGGAGATGCACAAGACAGGGAGCGTGACCCCAGACTGCCTCCTTCCAGCATCACTGAGGGGTGGACACAAGTATGTGTGACTAAACTATGGGGGAAGCCCTCATGGGTGTTGAGAGGGAAGGGGAGCGTGAAGAGGAAGACAGGCCAACCTCCTCTGGAAGACCGAGGGAATATTGTGGAGAAGCCCTGAGACGTGCATGAACTGCTGGTAGGTAGAGTAGAAGGGGAGGACAGAGCATTCCAGATGGGCTGATTCACTCATTCTCCCAGGCAAGCATTCCACAAGCCCTTGTTGCACAACTTCTGCATCCTGGGCTCTTGGCTCGGGTGGAGGGTGAAATAAACAGATACAGAGTGTTTGGGGAACTGTCAGGAAGTCCAGCTTGTCTACACTCTCTAGAGCATGAGTAGGTGGACAGTGAAGAAATAAGGCTGGGCAGTTGGTGAGTATCAGATCTTTGCGAGTTTTAAATGCCAGGCTAGAGAGTATTTGTTACAGCCTATGGCCAATGAGAAGTTTTGAGCTGAGCAGTGACCCGGCTAGAGCTGTGCATTATTTAGGACGATCTCCCCGGCAACACATACCTGATGGATTGGAGAGCCCAGAGGCGGCGAGAGGCAGGCTAAGTGCAGCGGTGCAGGTGTGAGTGGAAGAAATGGGCCGGCGCGGGGTGCAGAGAGCATGGATGGCAACGCTGCTGCAGCCCGCTGTGCATTACTGGCGGCATTACTGCTCTTATGCCCACAGGTGGACCTGTTATCTGATTCGGATTTCTGAGACTGTGCGAACTGATACTTTGAAAACTAGGTTACTGACCAAATCGAGACGCCTAGGTAGTGTATTTGATAAGCACTGCAGCTATGGAGTCAGACTGCCTGGGTTCTAATTTCAGCTCGGCCACTTACTAGCTCTGCAGCCTTCGGTGACTTGATTTACCCCCAAAGCTTCAGTTTCCTGTCAAGATGGGGCTATTAGGGGAGCACTGAGTGAGGGAACGGACATAGATGCTTAGCACAGTGCCTGGCACATGCAAAACACTCAATAATGATTCATAGTGGTAAAGTAATGAAATACATTTCAGTGTGTTGGGGAAACCCCCTTTAAAGATGCAAGTTAATTAACACATGGTATTGTTAGGATACGGTCACTTCTTGATCATTCCGTTGGGAGAGGGGAACAAAGATGTATACTGATAACCCAGGACTTGCGTTTAGCTAACATTTAGAGGGTGCTTATTGTACATCTTTGTCAGGTGTATTCTAAACCTTCCATGAATTGCCTTATTTGATCCTAGGCATGAGTCAGAGGTGAAATTAGTGTTGTTAGAGGACATTCCTAATTGAGTAGGAAGCATGTCTACTAGACCAGGGTTGACTTTTTCTGTAAAGGGTCAGGTAGTAAGTATGTTGAGCTTTCTAAGCCATGCAGACTCCGTTACATGGAAGCAGCCCTAAAGAGTGTGTGATGAATTGGAGGAAGCTGTAGTCCAATCAAAATTTACTTACACAAATTGCAATGGAAAGTGATTGGGCCTGTGGGCCCAAGTTTGCTCATCTCTACACTAGATGACCACTAAGATCTTTTCCAACTTCAACATTCCAATCTAAAATGATGACGCAGAAATGCTTAATCCTTCTTATGTAGTTCATCTTTGTAACTACAAGGGGAGTTTACCTCAAATATGACAGAGAAGATGCACTGGAAACATAAACAAAGAAAAGATTGTACAGAGTTGTCTGTTCTCTGAGTTGCCTTCATATTCAGCACACCCCATAATTCACACTCTGGTATTATGTTACTCTTCTCAAGTGGCCACTAAATGCCAGGCTGCTCGGGCTGCCCTGGGATCTGCTCAGTAGACAGCTCTTGGGCTGCAGGGAATGAGAGATACTCAGGCCAGAGGCTCTACCAACTGGGAAAATACCGAAATCCAGGCTGTGCCTCAAGGTCCAGGGCAAAGTCTCGTCCTGCTGAGCTCCCCATTCACATTTCCTACTCAAAGCCCACGTTCCCTTGTAATGAAAGACAGCAGCCATATTGCCCATCCAGCATATTTTATCATCCCTCCTCCTGATTCTTTGCAAGAGCTTCCCCGCTCAGTTCCATGTAGTACTAATGGGCTGTCAATTGTGGTGTTCTCTGCGTCCCTGGGGGGGGGGGCCGGGGGGGGGGGAGGCATGTGACCTAAACTAGCCAATCAGAGTGTCCTATCTACCTTAGCCACAAGGATTTGTTCATCAGTAGACATTAGACCCAAGAGAGGCCAGCCAGAGTATTTCCTGAAATTGGATAGGGAGATATTGGGAAGGAGAAGTATTCACTCAATTGAAGTTGCTGAGCTGTGGAGATACTAGTGACCACTCTTGTCTAATATGTGAGAAGAAGCGGTCTGAAAATAGAGGAAGTCATAGCTCTGACCAGGTAGTAAAGCCCCTGTATCCAACCAGACCTGAAGCCAGAGTCTACTTACCACACCACACCCTCAGACCTCCCAGTTGCAAGAAGCAAAAAAAATCCCGTTTTGCTTAAACTAGTTCCAGTTGGATTCTAACTAAGGCACTTACATATTTTTAACCATTCTTCCTGTTGGCAATTACCTCCTACAGTCACCCCCATTTATCAAAATCCTGGCCATCTTTAGGCTAAAAGCTCCTCCATTCTAGCTCTCGAAGTGTTTTTATTCCTTCTTCTGAAGTCCCTGGCCCTGGCCCTTGGAAACATTCTTATGGTTATGGGTCATTTGCTCGAAGTCAATGTGGTTTATTCGTGTGCATTTCCAAGCACTCCTCTTAGATTATAAGCTCCTGGAGGACAGGAGCCATGTGTCTGTAGGGTACAGTGCATTTGCTCCCCAACTGCAAGCCACAGACCACTGGTGAGCCAGAGAATTATTGCTGGGGCTTAGGAATCCGTGTGGACACCAAACTTCAAATGCATAATATTGTGTCCAATGTGTGTGTTTGGGAAAATTCAATGTGTCAAAAAGCTACCATGACTATTACTTAAATATAATACAAATATAGAGAGGTTAACAAATATTTCTGACATTAAGAAGGTGCCCCCAAATGGTCTGAATGTAGCTACATGGATGTATACATGTGTAAAAAATTTTGAGCTTTACCCTTAAGATTTGTGCACTTGACTCTACACAAGTTATGCCACAATAAAAAGTAAACACTAAAATAAAAATAAAGGCGTCATCATACTTAACAAGCCTGTTCATCACTAGTCAGTACACAAAAATTAATTTGAAATAGCTCATAGCCTAAATAAACTAAAGCTAAAACTACACAGCTCCTAGAAGAAAATACAGGAGACTATCTTATGATCTTGAGGGAGGCGATGACTTCTTAGAACACTTAAAGCAACAAAAGTGGGCAAGTAATTCTATCAGACATGTCACAAAAGAACATAAACAAATGGTCAGTAAGCACACAAAAAGGTGCTCCACGTCATTAATCATCAGGGAAATGCAAATTAAAACCACCTCTTTACACCCACCCAAAGGGCTGAAATTCCTCATACGTTGTGGTGGGAATGTAAAATGACACAACTTCAGAAAGGTTTCATAAAAACTCAACATATGCCTATCCATGATCCAGCAACTCAACTCCTAGGTATTTACCCATGAGAGATGAACACATATACCAGGAGTGCCAAAAAAATGTATACAAGTGGACACTCTGGTCAACGTTGCTCAAGCAGTAGTTCGCCGTAATCAGAAGTGTCTGGATGCTGATGGTAACCACTTGGAACAGCTCTGGTAATTGCAGAAGTCAAATGTGACTTGTATTCATCTTTTGTATTCGGTATATATTGAGTATTACAATTTTAATACAGTTTTCCTTTCTTAAAATGTGTATACATTTTCTTGGCACCCTCTGTATCTGCAAAAATATTTGTGCAAGAATATTCCTGGCAGCTTAATTCATAATCTCCCAAAGCTGGAGACAACCCAGATGTTCATTTATAGACAAATAGATAAGCAAATTGTGGTACATTTATACGATGGAATACTGCTCAGAAAAAAAAACAAACCAACTGTTGATAATGCCACTTCATGAATGACTCTCAAAAGCATGCTGAGTGAAAAAAGCCAGCCATAAAAGAGCACATACTGTATGATTCCACTATATGAAGTTCAAGAACAGGCAAAACCAATCTATGTGGATGGAGATCATAACAGAGTCTGCCTCTGGTTGCGGGAGGAGTGACTGATTGCAAAATGTGGCAGCAAATTGTCTGGAATGATGGAAATGTACGCTATCTTGATTGAAATGTTTACACGAGTTTATATGTGTCAAAACTCATTGTATTTAAGTTCTCTATATTTCATTATTTGTAAATAATATATATATGTATGTATATGTGTGTGTGTGTGTGTACACACACACACACACTGGGGGTGCCAAAAAGATGTATACACATGACTTGTATTCATCTTTTGTTATCGGTATATATTGAGTATTACAATTTTAATACAGTTTTTTTCCTTTCTTAAAATGTGTATACATTTTTTGGGCACCCTCTGTATATGTATGTATATATATATATGGGAGGGAGAGAGAGAGAAGAAGAGAGATCCTCTAAAAGATTCCTGGGCTTAGGAACAGTACTGACTCAGAATCTCAGCCCTCCTATTAACTCAGACATCTGCTAGTATCTTCATCAACTCAGTGGGCCCATCCTATCGGCCTTGCTTACCTCAGAGGGCTGTTTTCAACTATAATAACACCTGAGAAAGTGCTTGGTAAACTTTTAAGCATTGTACCTTTTAAGAGCCTGCTCTCCAACTTCTTTTGTTCACTTTCTCCAAGGCCCTGACATTCCAGCTACACTGGCCTCCTTGAACTCACCATGTGCTTTGCAGCCTCAGGGCCCTTGCTCATGCTGTTTTTCTCCCTGTGTTGTTCTTGCCCCTCGGCTTCCATGGCTGGCTTCCCCGCCTCTTTGCAGTTTCAGCTGAGATGTTTTCCTTTCAGATCGCCTGTCGCCACCCCTTATTCCGTTCCTTCATTCTATTTGTCACAGTTTGTAAATATCTATTTGTTTATTTACTTACTATGTATCTTTCCCATGGAATTGTAAATACCAAAGGGCAGGAAACATGCTTGTTTCATTTACTAGTGTATCCGCAGTCCTTAGCACATAGACATTACCCAGTAAATATTACCAAATAAATAGCCACGCCAACGAACGTGAGCTTTTGGTACATGGACTTTGTTATCTGTTTGTGCCGACTTTCTGCTTGGAACCGGGTTCTTCCCCAGGGCTTGCTGGGTGCCAGAAAAGTGACACCAGGATGATGCTAATGTCACTGTACTGCTTACTCAGGAAAAGCTTTTTGTGTCCAGGGACTCAGGGAACCTTAGGATACCTTGTCCTTAGAAAGGCTGGGACACTTTCTATGTGTAGCTATGCTTCACAGTCTCTCTGTCGGGCTGTAACCCGGTGGTTCTGCATCTGTCTCCAGGATGGGAAGAATCTGAAGCACAAACAGGCTATCTGCCATGCAGGAGTTGTCCTCCAGTTTCTTCATCGCCAGGACCCTCCACAGCCCATGCCCGGCGCAGGGCCCAAGAGCAAGTGGAATGAATGCCTGTGTCCATATCCATCTTATTTGGCACTTTTCAGACCTCTGGCCTATTGTGGGGGCTTTCAGCCATAATCCCCTCCCTCCCTTTCCCTTTAATAATCGAACCACCTTCTTTTTGGGGTTTCCTGGATCGGAATGGCATTGCTCACACTGAGGCCGTTTCTCTCCTTGGGAGCTAGGCCTGGGCCAAGCGGCTACCCCTGATCCCAGGGCACCTGGGCATCACTCATAACTAATCGGCCTGCAGGAACTCCCTGAAACCTTCTGTTTTACGACTGGACTGTGTTGGCTGACCCGGATTATTTTGGCTTCCGTGACATCAGTGCTGTGGGGCAATGCTCTTTGCCAGTGGCAAAGTCCACTTGAGGGTATGAACTTAGGGACTGTGTTAGTGAAAATATGAAGGGGCTTTGAAACAGGGGAGACATGTACCGCTTGCCCCGCCTGCTTCCTCCCTTAGCCAGAATTCTGCTTTCTCTCTGCCTTGCTGTCTCCCTTGAAATCCGTATTCTTTTCAACAGATAATGTCAATAAGCCCTTTATGTGAGTGGGATTTGGGGCTTCTCGGCTCCTCGTCTGAGAATCTGTTCTGTGCCAATGAGTTCAGGACTCTGGCCCCTACATGTTAATTATTGTACCACGGTTCCTGGAGTCAACTGGGGACAGAATGCCTCTTTGGCTAGAAGAGAGGTATTCTAGTTGGATTTTTTTTTGAAGTATTAACCTAGCTTAGAGAGGCTGAGAGAGTAAAAATGCTTGTATGCTCACTGAGGTTTGCTCCTTCTTGTCTGAGCTCCATACTTAACTGGGGTTTGGGAATCAAATGAGCCTCATGGGATTTCTTGAACTTATATTGGCAATAATCATTTTTTTGCTGACATTAGTGCCAGAAAATAAAAACAATATTTTAGGATGCAGAACTGTGGGGAGGGAGTCTCATGGTGTGTTTCTGTGTGGGCACCAGTGTAGAAAAGAAAGCTCGCTGAGCTAGGTGTCAGAAGGCAGGTGCTGGAGTCTGAGCACAGCTCTTCAGTTCCCTAAGCCTCAGTGTTTTTATCTATAAAACAGGAAGAAAGATCCCCATCTTGCCTGACTCTTATGTGTAGTGACGATCAAATGAGGTAATAAGTGAGAAAGCCTTTGAGTTAGCCTCTGCTCTGCTGGTTATTAAGTACAGGCCTTCCTGTCTTGGCGGTTCTTTGAAAGAGGAGTCACAATATATTTGACTTGGTTTTTTGTTACTTTTGGTTGCTGACTGTTTTTTTTTAATCATTAAAATGTAGTACAATTCTACACAGAAATTAAGCACAAGGCAAATCCAGTTTTATGTGGGTTATAGGTAAATGGGGCGAGGTAGAGTCAGTGCATTATGAGTCTAGTGTCCTTACTTACAATTGTCCTCATTTCAAATATTTCACACCATTGTTAGGCCATGTGTCCAACCATGCATTTCAGTATCTCATTCAGAAACTGTGGCCTCTATAATTAAATGATGATTATAAAAGAGAGAGAGAGAGAGAGAGAGAGAGAGAGAGAGAGAGAGAGAGAGAGAGAGAGAGAGACAGGACAGTGCCTATAGGATAGAGGCTTGGCTCTTTTCTTTGTGTCTGGAAGTGCAGTCAGCAACCCAGACCAAAAAGAAAGAGCCCTTTCATCATGCCCATCAGAGCAGGTGACTTGCTTTGGCTGACAGGCCCAGAATTTCACCCTCCAGCTCCTTTTACAATTCCCAGGTGACTGGTGCCTGTCACCAGGATCCACCCAGGTCTAGTTTGGGGAGAACGTCCTGCATCCAGCTCGGCGGGCCTCACTTTGTACAACTGCCCTCGCTCGGCGCCCTGACGCTTTTCAGCTGCTCCTCCGTTTGCACTGGTGGCCAACCTGACAAAGACAGCGAGGCGTGAGCAGCCGGGCTTCTTCCTGCTGAAAGCCATCTGCCTCGGGATGCATTTTCCAGGACGGGTAACCCATCTGAACCTGGAGGAACCTCTGGCATGTCTGTTTGGGAGTGAGACTCTCCCAGTGTTAAGAAGGAGTAGGATGTGTTTGAGGGAACGGAAAGAAAGCCAGCGTGGCTGTCATCTACCGCCAGAGGAGAGAGAGGTCTGAGATGAAATGGGGGAGGCTGGCTGGGCACAGGCCATGCAGGGCCTCGTGGATCATGGCAAGAAGTCTGGCTTTGTCCCAAGAGCAAAGTGAAACCACTGAATGGTGTTAAATGCCACTGGAGGAGGTGGGATCAGGGTTAAGCGTCATCGGATTTGCATTTTGAAAGCATCACTCTGGCAACTGTGTAGAAAAGGAGGCCAGTTAGGACGTGTTGGGATCCTCCAGGCAGGAGATAATAGGCTGAGGCTAGGGTGCATGGTACAAGGCCTCTTCTATTCCAAAGGCTTTGCATGGTCTTGATTCCTTGGCAGCTTTTATACCCTTTATACTATTTGAAATATTGATTTGGCATCTATATTTGGGCTACCATTATAAAATACCAGAGACTGGGTGGCTTAAACAACAGAAATTTATTTTATGATAGTTCTGGAGGCCGGAAGTCTGAAATAAGGTGTCAGCAGGGTTGGTTTCTTCTGAGGCCTCTCTCCTTGGCTTGTGGATGGCCATCTTCTCCCTGTGTCTTCACATGGTCTCCCCTCTGTGCGTGTCTGTGTCTTGATCTCCTCTTTTTATAATAACAAGTAATACTGGATTGGAATTCACCCTAATGACCTCGTTTTTAACTTAATCATTTCTTTAAAGACCCTATCTCCAAATACAGTCCCATGCTGATTCCCAACACACTTCTTTTCTTGGATTCCCTATAAAGGGTATTTAGATAACTGTAAGAGTGTCTATTATTTGTTATTGTCCACCACACACACACACACACACACACACACACACACACACACAGAGTAACCACATTGTGTATAGGAAAAGTTGCATAAACATTTGATGGATTACAGTTGGGTTTTGTTTGGTCTTCCACCAGAATGTTGAACTTGACTGTTGTCATTTCTATTACGGCATGGTTTAGCAACTGAAATGCCCTTTACTGGTTACTTCTTGGGAACAAGTCTGTTGTATTTGCCTTCCTTGTGGGCTCAAGAAATATCTGTTGTAGGAACCAGCTGTCAAGTTCATCATGACCAAAAACTTAACTCCTCATTTCATCCCTCAGGTGTGTCTGTGTTTGTTGAGTTGCCCACAAGCATAATCCACGGTATACAGACATGAGTAGCAGCCCTCCTCAAGTAATTTACAATCGGCTAGGGAAAGAAAGGAAGCACAAAAGTGACGGTATTATACGTAGATTATGTCCTAGGTCTGTGGCTTCGAAAGTGTAGTCCCCAGACGGCAGCGTTAGCATCACCTGGAAATTCAGCCCCCATCCAGACCTACTGAATCAGAAACCCTGGAAGCAGGAATCGGCAGTCTGTGTTTTGACAAGACATCCAGGAATTCTGATGCACGCTCCCGTCCGAGAAACATTGCTTAATCAGCAGAAGTACATGCCATGAGGCTTTAAAGAAGGAGGGCTCATATTTGGAAGGGAGTGAGGGGAGAATCTGGCAATATTTCTAGATGTATGTTGCCTATGAGATAGGCCTCGAGGAGCGGGTTGGATTCTGATATTTATATGTAGATGTTCATATTTACTACAATTACCATCTGTATGTTTATGTATTTATTTTACAAACGTAATTAGCAGCCTGGACTCTTGCTCGAAAGATCTGCTAGCTGTCCCTTCCTTGCATTTTAACTGGCTCACTATGAATTGTGGCTTCCACCACATATGTTCAGTTAGAGAACTGGTAATTATGATTGGAGGCATTTTGTTAGAGGATACTTGCATTCAAAACATGGCTTGAATTGGAGGTGGAGATTCTGCCTCTATGTCCTGAGACAAAATCAGGCCGAAGCATCCTTGAATCTCATGGTGGGTAGGGATCATAGAATAACCCTGCTGTATAACCTCTGAGCTGACCTTGAAAGCAGTGTGGCATCAGGACGCTCAGCATAGACGCACACTTCTGCTAGCCCAGAATAATTCTGAAGCAGGGGTGGGCAAACTATGTCTCGAAGGTTCAATTCTGGCCCACTGCCTATCTTTGTTTTAAAGTTTTATTGAGGGCTGGCCGAGTGGCTCAGTTGGTTAAGAAGAGCTCGCTCAAGAGTACGAGTTCTGAGCAACAGTGGTTCGAGTCCCAGCATGAGCTGAGCTGCTGCTGAGCTGCCAACAGGTGGCAGGATGGCTCAGCTAAAAATAAATAAATAAATAAATAAATAAATAAATAAAAATAAATAAATATAAAGTTTTATTGAAAACAGCCATGGCCAATTATTTACATATTGTCTAAGGCTGTGTTTGTACAATGGTACAAATTTTTAATCCCTGCCTTAAGACTTTGTATTTGTAAGAACTTTTAAATTGCGAAGTAACCAAAACTCATTTCAAACTATTGTAGCTCTAGTTAAACAGCAATCTATTGGATCGTGGGCCTTTGAAGTCATAAGAAGTTCTGGGTAGAGTAGACCTTCCACACAGACCTTCCCGAGAGATCCCAGTGGACTGTCTTCTCTGTGGGTGCTGCTCTAGTCATGTTACCTCCTGCTATTGAGCTCTCTCTCTGCTCACTCAGTCTGATGAACTCTCCTGCCTTCACTGCCCATTTCCAGTTCATTCCACCCTGTCCACTCAGCTAAGTTCAGAGCTTTTTTCTGGTGCAGTGGTTCCTGCAGCCATAACATAAACACTAGACTTGGCATCAGAAACCCTGGGTTCTAGTCCTCACTGTGCTATTGAATACAAAAACATGAGATAAGGTGTCAAGACACTGAAAATCAAAAAGCCCTCAATAAATATAAGGGGTTGCTTTTACTCTCTTAGAATTAAAGCATATTTAAGCTGGCAGACGAAAATTCATCTTATTCTGGTCGTCCGGGTGACGAAATGATCCATAAATGTGTTTTATTTGACTCACATAGTGTTCTTTTATTATTTGTTTAATAGTTATGCCAAGCTATAAACACTGGGAGATTTTACTTTAAAATCCAGATTTCTGGTTTTGCTGAGCTCATGACCCCACATGGCAGGAATCAGTTGAAACCAAGTAAGGGCCATGCCCCTTTGGCCACATCTACCACTTCCCTTTATGTTACCCCAGCCCACTCACTCATATGCATGACCTACCTACCCCCTTAAGCACCGAGTCTGTGCTCCCTCATTTAATACAGTTATCCATCTGTTTCCAAAAAATCTGATTGTTATCTGTTGAGCCTGGTGATCAATGAACTCCAGCCAGATTCTCACAAGTGGGAAGCTCACTACCTAGAAAGTCTCCCCATTTCATCTCTGGGCAGTTCTGACTGTTGGGAAAGTTTCCCCTATGGAATCCATCCTCCTTAGCCTCTCAAAATGGGGAAGTGGCCTGCCCCAAGACTCCCACTGCACTGGGTGATTAGAGATCAAAGGTGTCAGTAAGGCTCACCAAGCTAATGGTCTTTTCACCCCACCTGATCGGGGTTATTTCTTTCCTACCTTCCATACCCACTGACTAACCTCTAGTCCCATGTAGGGGTGGGTGAAGAGGTACATTTTTTTTTTAAAGTCATTCATCATCAAGTTTGTTTTTGAGTGAAACATTGCCTTTTCTTTGCAAATATTCTAAAGAACAGGAGTTGACAAACTTTTTCTGGAAAGGGCCAGATGGTGAATATCTGAGGCTCTGCAGGTCATGCAGCGCTGTGTTGTAACAATAATGGAATGTGTGCTTCTGGGTTTTTTGTTTTTTTCAAATTCTCATCTATGATTTCTAATATGATAAATAGCAATAGATGCAACTCACCTAAACAAAAGCTCTTTCATGTTCACAATACTAGGTGTGTAGAACAGTCCTGAGACCAGACAGTTATAGAACTGCTGTCACTGTGCTTTTTTTATACTATAAAAAGCTTATCTTGTAATATGGATTTTTCTGATAGTCCCCACAAGAGTGTAATTTTTTTGGAGACATGAGCTATGCTAACTATTGTGTTTTATAATTGCACTTGAATTTGCAATGTACTTTAAAAAAATCTTTTTTTTTAATTGTTATAAGAGTTTATTTGAACCAAACTGACAACATGCCTGGAGGCAAGATTTCAGATGGTCCCTAAAAATGTTTATAGTAATCCTGCTATGGGCCAGATGTTATGACTGGCATTAGGACTGGAGAAAGTGAGCTCAATAGGTACCATCCCTGTCCTCATCAAGCTCAGAATCTAATGAAGGAAACAGAGATTAAGGAAATAATCACAACTGATTATATCAGTACGCACTGAACAATGCAATCAAGGGGGAGCGTCCAGGACTCTGAGAACCAGTAACGTAGGGAAGTCAGCGAAGGGCCCTTGACATGAGATCTGTGGGATGTAGGGGATCCGTCTAAAGCAGGATTTCTCAGCCTTGGCACCACTGACATCTTGGACCAGATAATTCTTTGTAAGGAGTGGGGAGGAGCTATTTTGTGCATTGTAAGATGTTTAGCATCATCCCAGCCTTTACCCACTACATGCCAATAACACACACACATGCACACACACACACACACACACACACACACACACACACACACACACCCTGTTTTGAGAACCAAAAATGTCTCCAGGCATTGTCAAATGACCCTTGGTGGGTGGGGTTAGGGGAGATCAGAAAATTGCCCCTTGTTGAGAGGCGCTGATCTAGAAAAGATGTGTGGTAGGAGGGCCACTGTGGTAGTCCAGGTGAGAGATGCTTGTGGCTGGGACAGGGCTAGTGGAGATGGAGAGAAAAGCTAAACTTTAGAAGAGAAAAACCATCTGCCAGGGCTGAGTGAATTAAATGTATGTTTGATCTACCTGTATTTAGGACATTATTTCATCACCAGTTGACCTTTTAAAACATTTGTGAAGATTGGCAAATACATCGGGGAAAATATACTTTATAATACTCAGAAGGATATTAGTAGGTTATCTATGACAGTGCTTTTGATATGCATTCGTATCAGATATCAACATTTCCAAAATTGTCATCTCAGTGTCAAAGATTGTGTGAGTCTTCTAGTCACTAACCCAAGGCTTCCCAGACTTTAGTGAACAAAAGACTCCATAGGAGCTTGTTTACAATTTAAAGTCTGATTCGATCATAGGTCTGGGGCCGAGCCCAGGCATCTGCACTTTGACAAGCCACACCTCCTCCCCAAGTGATTCTGAAGCTGATCACTTTGAGAAACATGCATGTAGCAAAAAGCACAGTCATGAAGGGATGTGTTCCCGTTTCACTTCTGCTAATGGACCACTTCGTCTCACCCACCTCTCTTGGCTCATCTCCACAGTGGCTCCAGGAACGTTTTCCTGACTGCTTGGATGCTCCCATAGCATAGCACCCTTGGTTCCATAGAGTGCCTGCAGCAACAAGTGACTGAGTGGCTTAAACATTTTAGACACGTCGATTGCATGGAACAGAGAGTCTTAAAGGGGGGCAGATCCAAGGCAGGTTAATTCAGAGGCTCAGTATCAGCCTTAAGCACCTGGATTCTTTCCGGTTTAGGCGGCTCCCCTTAGAGTCCATCCCGGGCAGCAAGGCTACAGTCCCAGCATCCCAGGTGGACAGCAACCTCAAGAGGCTAAAAAGAGCAAAGTAACCCCCTCACCCCTCCCCTGTGTCTCACTGGCCAGGAGTGTATCACATGCCTTTGCCTAAGTCAATCAGCTGGCAAAGAATGAGATTATTAGAATCAGTTTCACCAATCAAAAGTCCCTCCCCAAGTGTGGGAAAGGTCACAACCTTTCCTGAAAGACATGGCTGCTCAGGGAATGATAAACAAGAATGGGTTCCCTCCAAGAGCGAGAGGCTGTATTAGCAGGTGAAGAGATGAATGGCTGCTAGGAAGGTAACAATAGTGTCTGCTACCATATTCCTCTTCTCTCCTTGCACTTGCCCCACCATTTCCCCTGCTGCAGTGTGAGTCACATGAGCACAGGGACGTGTTCACCTCGGCCATCACTAAGTCCTCAGCTAGATGCTATGGGTCATGTTAGATACATGAGGTCCAGCAGGAGGTAGTTCTGGAATATTTGTTTAATGTAAATTGATAGCAGATTATGATTTAGATACAAAACTGTGTATAATTAGGACCCAAAGTTGTTGCTTGCAAGTGATAAAACCCCAACTCGAACTAGCTCATTGTTTTAGAAAGTGACTCCCCTATATTGGTTAGTATAATTGGGAAGTTCAGAGGTGCAGGGGCCTCAGGCCCATCTGGTTCCACAGGCTCAAGTGATATATTCAGGGACCTTGCATTCTTTCTTTCTATCTCTAGTAGGTTCTCTCAACGTGGGAGGCATGATGGCACCAGGCACCCCAGACTACCTCCTCCTGGCTTAGCAACCCAGGTGGCTTCTCCAAAAGCTCCTGTAGAAAAATCCCAGAAAGGACTAGGTCATGTGCCTGCCAATCACATGGAAAGAGGATTGGGGCTCTCTGATTGGCCAGGCCTGGGCTACTTTCCCATCCTGTGTTGGAGTAGGGTCAGCCCGCCCAAACCCCATGGAATGGGTTCCCCATGGGAAAGAGAGGTTCTCTTGCCAGAAGAAGCAGAGAGCAGATGCTGAACAGGCAAAACAACAGATGTCCACTGCATTTATGGATGAAAAAAAGCTGTTTCCAGGGCATTATACGTGGGCTAGACAATAATTGAGGTCTACTTGCTGATATACACAGAAAGTAAACATTTTCTCCTACTCCCCCAGACTATACAAATTCAGTTTGAAACTGAATGATGCTTTGTTTCCAAAAGATACAAAAGCAACTTTGGTTCTTTGGTTTTTGGGGCGAGGATCTTTTTTTCTAAAATCTTTTATTTCAAAAGAAAGTGTATTCTTCATCTTTCCTCCTATTATCTTTTAGTCTTCTTATTCTTTTTCTTGGTTACTTATCATGTCTTGATTTCTTCATTCCACACATCATGTATCAAAAAGCTACTAAAAAATATAAAAATGCCATCTCTCCATGGTGCTTTCCCCAATTTTTTTTCTCTCTCCCTCTTCCCTTTCCCAATCAGTTATAATTCATAAAAATCTTAGTACTCCATGTTTAGACCTCTCTGATTCCTTTACCAAACTCTACCTTAGACTGTAGTGTTAAGGGGTATATTTTCATCATTCATTATTTGGCAAGTATGAATTGAGTGCCTACTATTCATAGTACCAGGTATGGGGTTCAGCATTACAGATACAATAAAAAACAATCTCCCCTAATCCATTTTGGAATTCCTTTGGCATAGGAGATGTTTATTTTATCTTTACATCTCCACAACATTTAGCTTCATTTTATTATTATTATTGTTATTTTTATTGTTATCATTTTCACTGTTATTATCACAAGTTTGGCAAAGCACTTACAATATGCCAGACAATGTGCTAGGTGCTTTGCATATATCATTTCTGCTCCTTTTAAAACTTCTCACAGGTAACTACTATTACCCCATTGTACAGATGGGGAAACTAAGGCTCAGTGACATGGCGCCTTGCTCAATCTCATGCAGCCTGTGAGAGGAAGAGTCTGGATTTGAACCCGGATCTGACAGGTTCCATAGCCTATTTCCTCTCCAGCTCACAGAACCTACTCCATAAATACCCCTAGAGCAATGCAAATTGGCTTCTGTTTTTCTGTGAAGGTTAAAGTTCTGATCCACCACCTTGCAGGTGGAATGCAGGATGTGGACTCTTGAGTTGTGAATTGTGTAGTGAGGGTAAACCTGCCAGGGCCCACTCTTCATCCTAATTCCTTTGGTGGCCACTGGCACATATCTTTGAGGCTACATCCGTTTGTTCCCACCCCATACATCCACAATTTCAAACATCTCTTGAAAGGGCCTTGGGCCTTGGTTTCTTCATTGGCAAAACTGTGAGGCTTGTTATATACTTCCGGGATGTCAAGTAGAACTTTCTAAAATGATGAAGACGTTCTATTTGTGTGCTATCCAGTGCAGTTGCCACTAGCCACATGTGGCTATTGAGTATTTGCAATGTGGTTAGGGTGACTGAGAAACTGAATTTTGAGTTTTATTTAATATTAATTCATTGTAATTTAAATAGCCACATGTGATTAATGGCTCCCATACTGGACAGTGCAAGCCTAGAATAATCTTTATCATTTTGTTCACCTCTGATCTTATACATATTATGGGGTTGCAAGCAACAGTTTTTAATGAAATGGGATGTAATAGAAAAAAATATCAGAACATATCATGTGTACTAAGAGTAAGTTTTATTTGTGAAACATTTGTTTAACATATTTATATACTGGATCACTTTGCAAAATTAATTTCTTCCACTGGCTCATGGTCAAAAATATTTTGAAAACCTCTGCCTGTCCCTGAGTAATGTCACTGAGACCTTGAGAGTGACATACTTATATGGCGCTCTCTTATCCAGCCTGAGGCTTTGCAAGACCTCATTTCAGGAGTATTCTGTTCTTCCAGATCCTACAGGCATGTGGTAAGCATGTGACTCCTCTCAGATGGTAATTGGGAGTGACTTTTTGGTCACCTATCTGTCTAGATGCAGAGGTCCCAAGCTGGTGGCCCACAGGCAGAATCCAGCCCTCACGGATCACAGCCCCTGTTCCTGCTAGGCCTCTTTGGAACCTTGATGTGTTTGTGCAGGACAATCTGTGGAGGCCCAGTAGCTTCCTTCCCTTAAGGGGGCCAGTCTCACCAGTTTGATCCCCTTTGGTCGATTTTCCATTCTATTACCTGCCTGGCCCCTGCAAGTATTTTGTGTTGCAACCATGTTCAATATGCATAGAACGTTAGATCTGAAAGCAAACTGAAAGATCACAGAATGCAACCCTTGACTTTATGATGGGAAAACAGTGACCCAGAAATGGGGAGTGCCCTGCCTGAATCCCCCCAAAAAGTTAACGGCAGTGTAAAGACTAGAAGGTACTGGTTCTCTCTCAGGGAACAGGGAAGAAGCAGATAGCAACAGAAATCTTAGTAAGACACAGGAGGGACGAAGGGAGGAGGGAAGGCAGGAGGGAGCAGAGGAAGGAGAGATGCCGTGGAATGCTGCTAAGCTGTCCTCTCAGTCCTGGTGAAGAGAGGGCCTGGCTGGCAGGTCAGGTTCCGGTGAGGGGAGCCCCTATTGTGGCATAATCACCTATTGTGGTAGGAGCGCCCAATGCGTGGGTGACTGACTAAGAGGCCATCAAGGAGAGCCCTGCAGCACTTTGAGCAACAGGACAAGCACTTTAGACACCAGCGAGGGGGCCTCCAGGAGACCTCCGCCCTCGGAGAATTGAGGCTGCTTGGGAAGGCTTTGGGAATTCCCCGACTTGTGTCACCTGCACCTCATTTTGGCCTGCCCTCAGGCAAATGGTCCGTGATCTGAAAAGAAGATGTTTTTCTCTTGGTCCTGGTGTGGCCAGCGCGACGGGGACCCTGAGTCAGCTCTTTCCCTCTCTGAGCCCCGGGGCCGCATCTGTTAAGGTGGGAATGTGAATGACATGAGAAAGAAGGTGCCCTGGTCGCTACCTTGAGGAGAGGGGGTTCCATGGAGGTGGCACGCCAGGCCCTGCCCCCCATCAGTCCCAGCAGCTCAGCAGGCTCGAGACAGGGATCACAGCCCCTGTGCCTGCGGCGCCTGGCGATGCAGGGCAGAAGCTGGCCAGCGGTGAGGCCGAAGGAACAGGCAGGGGCCATGGTGATCTGGAAGGGTTTAAAAACAAACACCGGGCCACCCAAATAAAGCATGTCTGGGAGCCACATCCAATGCAAGCAACCCCCATCGAGGGGATGTCCCTGACTGCCCACCAGGCCATCGCTTGTTTGCATTCCGTGCGTGGTTTACAGCAGACTCCATATAACCTGGTTATAATGTATAACCTGGAATCAATATAACCCGAAGCCATTTCATCATTTCAAGAGAGGGTTCATAGCTTAAAAAAAAAAAAATGGAAACCTCTAGACGAGATGTTTTCTATATGCCCTCCGCTCTGATACTGAAAACCTGTAAGTCAAGGGGAGCCTGGGTGACCGCTGATGTTGGTGGATTTCCCCCCAATATATCAGAGCTTGATGACCTGCCAGAGTCTCAGGAAGCAAACATTGTATAAGTATGAAAGCCTCTGGCTCAGAGGCCAAGAGACTGAGTCACTCACAGCACAAAGACAATTGCTGGCTTCCTGAAATTCCTCTATTTCCAACATGGTTTCCAGGGACCCAGACGAAACCCAAATAGTATTTTTCAGATAAGCTATAGAGATGCTGGAAAGGGTGCCACAAGGTCCCAGGGCGAGGCAGTCCCGTTCTCCCTGTGGGGGACGCTGGGGAAAGGTCCTCTTGTTTCCCGCAGGATACACTAGGCAGCAGGAGGCCTTGCTGGGGAGGTCCCGTGTGGGGGGGGGGGGGGACCAAGCCGCTCCTAGACTAAGCATGTCTGAACCCCAGCTCTAACAGTTACACATGGTGTGACTTCAGGCAAATTAATAAAGGTCTTTGTGCCTCAGACTCCCCGTATCTAAAATAGGAATCATATGGTGTCTGTCTCATGGAGTTATTGTGAGAATTAAATGGCATGAGAAGTGCAAAGCCCTTACTTAGCACAGAGCGTGACACATAGTCATTGCCCAATTAATGTTAGCTATTTTTAGCTACTGTTACAACTCCTCCGTCTGTAAGGTGCTATCTGGGGGGGGGCTTCGTAAAGGTAGTGGGGGACACAGCAGTGACAAGAGAATTGCTGTTGATTGACAGGAGCCACTCCAAAGTAGAAAAAAACCGCTCAGGCTGGCAGATAACCCTGGGGTTTTCCCCTTCTCCATCAAATCTTGTCTATTCCTCGGCCATTCTTACACAGCTCTGTATATCATCTTCTTAAAACCCCTTGACCAACTGTAGCAAGATGATATTTTTGAAATATTCATTGGTATTTCCCTCACCCACCCCACTTGCCTCCTTGTCTCTATTCAGTGAGTGAGGCCTCAGGGCCCGGACTGGCAGCAGAAGACGGAGACCAAAGGGGTCACTTCCTGGCTTTGGAGTTTCAAAAGTCTGTGCCCTCAGAATAAGAAGGATTTATTACAAAGCTAAATATTCTGGAGACAGCATAAATTAGAGGAAGAAAAAAGGCTCCTTTACCCTCAGCTAACAAAAATGATTCCCTGGCCCAGAGGCGGGGAGGAGAACCTTAGGGAAAGAAATGAGAACATGGATCTATTTGGGTCCTTAGAAAGAGGCTCTGTGCAGGACACAACCCCAGTGAACGGCTGCGGGGGTGGGACAGGGGCACACTGGCTGAAACTTAGTTTCTGCTTGTCTTGAAATAGAAACCAAGCTGAGTTATAAGAAAGATAGGAGGGGTTTTTTGTTGTTGTCATTGTTATTGTTTTTAATCATCCTACTCTTTCATTGATTGCAATCAGAAGTATACAGGGTTTTTTTTTACACTGTAAGATGAATAGAGAAATAAGTGAAAAGTTAATGCTATGACTTTGTATCTGGACCAGCTTTCTGAATTTGCAAAATGAATAACAAATGTGCAGTTATCATGTTATCAAATGACTTCGCTAACAAGTGAAGAATTAATCATTCCTTTCGTGGACAGCAACTCGGGCCTCCTTGCCCGTGATGTCCACTGTCGTGCCCGTTCGGGTCTAGAGCCTTCCTGCTGTAGCTAGAGCATGGCAGCTGGCTGTCAGGCAAGCGCCGTCTGTCTCTAGCCAAGAGCATGCCGTTCTGACACATGTCCGGACAACACATTTCTGGAGAAGGCGGCACAAGCCATGTTGCCAGCTGCACGCCATGACCATGGAACAGGCTGATGAGTCTGGCAGAGGGAGGCTGTGGAGCAGTTTCTGTTGCAGCAAAGGCTGTACAATATCATCTTGGGTGACAGACTGTGTGGCTGACCTGCTGACATGGGAAATTGTGGCCAGGCCAGGGCCATCTGTGCAGGGACCAGGGATTCCCAGGGTATTCCTACCTCTGCTTCGCTGCAGCTGCCAGCACCTGCAGAGCCTGCCTCTCTTAGGGCCCAGGCAGACACACCTGTCGGGCTGTACCTGCCCGTGCCATGGAAGCTGCTCAAGGCTGGATGGGAAGCAGTCATGGCTTCTTCATTATCTGCCTTAGACACTGTTTCCTAGTCTGTACTCTGTTCCCCTCCATCATTATTCTTTTTTTTTTTTTTT
>NW_017731940.1:738674-757373 GCF_001890085.2 Hipposideros armiger
AGCGGCTGCTCAGCTCGGGCTGGACTCGAACCGCTGTTGCTCAGAGCTCAAACTCTTGAGCGAGCTCTTAACCAACTGAGCCACTCGGCCGGCCCTCCCTCCATCATTATTCTTAAATCTTTGTGAAATGTATACACACACACGCACGCACGCACGCACATGCACACGCACATACACATACATTTTAAATCAGCTGGATAATGGATGAATGATTACTGTTGACAGAAAAATTAGATACCCCTTTTAGCCTCCCCGAAGCCTAGTTCCTCCCTAGAAACAACCGCTGTTTTGTGTGGCAGGCAGTAGAACTTAGTTGTGAGAACACATGTATTCGAGTCAGACTGCCTGGGTTCAGACCCTACCTCTGCCATTTACTAACTGTGTAACCTTGGATAAGTGACCTCAGCTCTCTGGGCCTCAGTTTCCTTGTCTGTAAAATAAGGATAATAATAATAATAAAAACTCGATGAGATGACATATGTAAATTGCTGAGCACAATTCCTGACAGAGTAACCGCTGTCTAAATTCTGTGTCTTATCCTTCCAGATCTTTCCTTAAGCATTTACCCTATTTCTTCACGCATGGCTTCATTCAACTCTACTATGCTTCTGCATCTGGGAACACTGACCCCCACCCCACCCCAGCCTATCTAATCTAATTCTAAACCTCAGCATGACTCCAGCTCTGTGGGAATGTAGTCTTTTGTGAATTCTCTCTCCACCTTTCCCTGACCCTGGGGCACCATACCTGCCCAGCCCACCCTCCAGGTTCACTGGCTCTTCCATCCTGTGATTCTAGAACAGGTACCCTCATGCACTGATGCGAGCAGACGTTGCCGTGTGAGCTCAGGTGAATCCTTTCTCCCTCTGTGCCTCAGCTTTCTCATTTGTTAAGTGGCATAATTGGACTCGCCTTATTCCTTCTTTTATTTATTCATCAAGTACTTATTGAGTAATTATTACATACCTGGTACTGAGGGTGCAGTGTGGCAAACAAGACAGATGTGGTGCCTGCCCTCATGTCGTCCCTTCCTGCTCTAAAAGCCTGGTATTCACACCATGAACATAGATGTAATGACACGAGATGCCACGTGCATGATTCTTAGGGGTTATCAAAAGCAGCTCTCCCAATCTCCCTATCATCAGAGTTTTCAGAACAAATTACTCACTTATTCTAAGTAAGCACACACAACAAACATGCAAACACATCCCCCTGGAAACAGCAGATATGCCCAAAATACACTGCCCCGGGATAACATAAATCATAGCCTCTCATTCCCACAACAGGAAACACCCAATTCACACATTCTTCTGCAGGATATGTCAAAAATATGTCAGCCACCCACCTCTGTAGCCCACAGAAACCCATAAACAGAGAGAGCTCAGAGATAGGGGAAGAAAGAAAAGGTTGCTTAAGGTGACGAATGCGCTGCAGCCAAGGGTTTATCCTTGACAATCAGCGAGGAGGGAAAACCGGAAAACCTTTGCCCGGGCTGGACTGGTCCAAAAATGGATGTGACAGTGTTCGAGCTCAGTGGCTAGGGGTAATTTAGAAAGAATTCCTACACTGAATCGGAAGGGGGGATGCATGGCTTCAGAGATCCTTTAATTATCACTTATATTTGTTAAGCCCAAGTTACATGCCAAGCAGTGTACTAAGCACTTTTATATAATTTAAGTAATTTAATACAAATGACCTGAGTTATTCCCACTTTAGGGATGCTCACACTGAGACGGGTGCTCAAACCTTAACTTGCTCAAGGTCGCATAGCCGGCAAGCGGCAGGGGTGAATCACAAACCCCAGGGGTGAATCACAAACCCAGCTCTCCACACCATTAACCTGTGTGCCTGCACTTCTCACCCCTTCCAGCGCGGGGTCCCACATCTCGGATTCTCTTATGACAGGACACAGGATCAGTGTCATGGGCCCTGCTGCAACTCCAAAATCAAACACAAGGCCCTGCTGGTAACTACCAGGTACTCTTATGTACAGACCCCACCCGAACCTTTCAAGCCTGGATCCACACTTGGGTCTCCTCCTGGGGGCTGTCGAATCCCTGTGAACACACCCAGGGTACTTTGGGCTCTAATGAAGCCGTGAGGAAGCTGACTTGTGACAGCTGCTGCACCCGCTTGTTTTCCTGGGCCCCCGGGCTTGCGAGCTCGTTGCTGAATCGGTTGATTCTCTGCTTGATGTTTCACTGTTCAACCAGAAGCCCCACTGTTTTTATTACACTTCCAGCCAATTATTCACAGTTGTTATACTGTTTCCAAGTCAGTTTTGTCACTCTTTTAATTATACCCCAGCATAATGTAGGTGCTTCTACCTTTTAAAGACCATTTAAAGACAACTCTATTAGAAGGAGGGAACATTTTTAGCTACAAGGTCAAGTGACCCTCAGGGGAGGAAAAATTATTGTGCAGACCACATCAGTAAAGAGAACGTAACTTGGGTCATGTTGTTTATGAGAAAGGAAGCATGCCATTATCTGCTTTTCAAAGTGACTAATAAATCTGATAACACACAACACAGCCCCGTGGAAAAGGGAGACCAGTTAGAAGAGAGAAGAACGTGTGGAGGGAGGAGAGAGTGGAACACAGCAGAGGACTCACAGAGCCAGAATCGGTTTTTAACTGGAGGGAATTTTATAAATCCTCGTGTCCACGCTCCTCAGTGACTCACGTGGGAATTGAGGCCAAAAGTTAGATGATTGGCCCAAGACTGTAAAACTGGGTGACAGCAAAAAGGGAGATTGGAACGCAGACTTCCCCCCAGCGCTGTCTATCAGAGAGAAACACGGAAGATGAAGAACAGAGAGAGGGAGAAACAGCCAGGTGGAGGAGCTGGACGCTGAATTCACGTCCAGCTATGTTCAACTCGTGTGCTCCTTTTAACTCACGGGGAGGCCAGCCACCCCGCCCCTTCTAGTGCGTTGCTGTGTTCAACAATTTTAAATTATCTTTATAGCATTTGGGGAGAGCTTTACTTGCATATGTACAATAGTTATGGAGTTACAATGTATGTATGTGCTTTAAGTGTGCTAAAGATTTGGTATCTGTATACAAGAGGACTTAATGTTTCAGACCCTTAATTTTTAATCTCATAAGCATTGACTGGCTGATTTTCTGCCTTAAAAAAAATCATACTGACAGTCATTGCCCACTTATTGTCTTGCTTTTGTTCTTGGAAAATTTAAGATTATTCGGTTTTGCAGTGCCTGGAAATTTTTTACTTTTTTTTAAATCAGTATTTATTTCACTGCTCAGAAGTTTTTGTTTCCAGATCAAATTCAGGATGGGTGAATGCATGTGTAATTGGTTCCTATTGCGAATTATTTTTCAACTTCTTCAAAACTCTTTAAGGATAAAAAATAAATTTTTCATTTTTTGAGGTGGTATTTCTGGATCAATGTGTACATGTTATTTTGATATAAGTAGGAGTCAGCCAGGTTTAATTTCTTCCTCCTCATTCTCAATGCCTGGTGTTCCATTTGTGAAAGCGTAAAGCTTTGGTGTCCGATATGGCAGCCACTAGCCACATGTGGCTATTTACATGTAAATTTATATTAGTTAAAATTAAAGAAAATTTAAAAGTAAGTATCTCAGTCACATTAGCCATATTTCAAGTGCCCGATGGCCACATATGGCTAATGGTTATTTGGACAGAGTAGATTTAGGATATTCCCTAACTCAGAAAGTTCCATTGGAAAGCAACTGCTTAAGGACTAGGAACTAGGAATGTCTCTCCTGGGGTGCCTTTTATTGGCCAAAGAACATTAAACAGAAGCCAGAGATTCCCTACATGAATTGTAGAAACATATCACATGATCCAGCTGTCTAAACTTTTTAGCTTCATGGATTACTTCATAAGAGCAGAGCTAATGTCCTTCGAGGCTCACGGTTGCTCTTAAGGATAGGCAGTTCCTAACACATGAGGCAGTTCAAAAATTCATGTGTAAGTCAATTTAGAATTCAAAAGATGTTTGCCCATAAGACAAGTGTTATAAATCATGTGATTGAACCTTGGTACTTTCTGAGATGAAAATTAGTGGAAATACTAACCAGCAGAAAATCAATAATAAAATTTTAGTGTTTCAGGGAGGCTACAGATTGGTGGGAAGAAATGACATATCTGTACACACACAGAATAAGATTAAGTTGATGGTTTAATTAGCCAAGGATACCGAATCTTATTGGAAATGAGGTGGCTTCCAAGGAGGAGCAGATGTGACATACCTCAGCATAGCTTCCCTTGACCCCCTGAGTTCCCGTGGGTACTGTCTGGATAAGGAACGGTCTTCACATGTCTGAAAGCTCAAATATGGCTACGCCACGGACCTTTCATAATCAGCAATCTGGAAGGACTCGTACCAACAATGCATGTATTGCTGCTTATGGGACTATTTACAAACATCAAACATTTTGTGGATTTCCAGCCACAGATAGCATCACGAAAGCAGTACCCTCATCCTGAGGGAAGCAACACAGTCAGGGCTGAAGGCCCATCACTAAATGGCCCAGGAAAGCCCATTTTCCCAACCCATCCCCCACTCTGACTTTATGGCTTTTCACCTGAGTGGTTCAAAGACTGAGTTTGGACTGACGACCATGATCACAAATTCTTTTCCCCAGAAAATCAAATCCGGAAAAAAATCTAATTGGTCTTAGAAGTGGGTTCTTCAGCAGTAAGGCAGGTTGAGGTAGATGAAAATTTGTGCAGTGATTCTGGAGGGACTTTTGGATACTTCTGAGAACTCTGATCGTTGATGGTGACGAGTATACTACTTGTTCTTATTTTCAGACTCACAGCTTTATTTCCCTCAGCAATAGTAGATCACCCCACTGCTCATATAAAGAGGGGCTATATTTTTCTCATGAATTGAAGGGAGAGGGAAAATGAAATATTCTCCAGGGACATTGAGCAGGAATCAGAAAAAGAAGAAAAGGAGATAGAACGACACACAATGTTTGTGGACATTCCGGGCGTTAGGGAAGAATTGCTCTGAGCTGTGGAGAGGATGTGAAGGTCATGATACCAGTGAATATTTGTGGAGCACATAATACGCTTTTTGAAAAGCTTTGTATGTATTAACCCATTTAATAAGTTAATTCATGATTTAGTTAACTAGCTAATTCACTTAACTTTTGTCTTAAATTTAGACAGGAAAAAAAAAGAGTTGAATAAGGGGCATGAACTCCATGAAGGAAAGACTGTGAGAATATTATTCTCCCACCTCAGAGAGCAAAGTTGTCAGAAGCAACAGTCTTGGGGCTAAGGAAGCAGTTCTTGGCCCTATAGCACATATATGATTCAGGATCGGTGCAAGTGGATGATAACTGAGACTCCTGCTTCCTTGCTCTTTGTCTTTACAAAGAGGAAAGTGTATGAAATCAGCTACAGAGATCACCTTTTAGAATCTGAAGAAAGCTATAGGGTAATGTACATAACCGAATTTTATATTTAATTAGAGAGAAGTATTAGACTCCAGGTGTATCCGTCAGGACATGCTGCAGTAACAAAAGAATCTTCCAGACTATGACAACAAACATTCTTGCTTGTTCATGATAGATGTTCATCGTGGGTTAGATTGCTCTATGATGCCTTAATCAGGGACACAAGCTGATGCATCCTGCACACCGTATGGGGTACCACCAGATGCTGGGCTATGGGAATGGGAATGTGGCAGATCACGTACTGGCTCTCAGGGCTTCCATTTGGAAGTGACACCCAATTTCCAGTTATAGTCCATTGCCAAGCAAGTCACCATGTGTAATACTTCATGTGCCTAGAATAAAAGATTCAAATTTCAGTGAACAGACATAACAACTACTACACTAGGTCAAGCACCCCCGAATTAGGTGATATCTAAGTTCCTTCGCAGTTCAAGGTTCCTATAAGACCAGAGTAACTTATAATATGCTTATTCAAAGTTTATCCAGTAAGTCTACGTGTCTAAATGAGAGACACCAATTCCTCTTCAACTAGATGGTCATCTTTATAGCCAGGACCGGAGTGAGTCTTCTAATAGAGTATGGGCAGAAGTTTCTGGACTATTGCTTTAACTTGGATTGAGAATTAAGGGACTGAGTGACTCTCTCCCTGGTGCCAGTAGGGGCTTCCTACAAGAGGGAAGACGTGGTTCCTCACCGGCCAAGTTATCTCAACAGCTTACACATACTAAGATTGGACCAGACAGCTGCTAACATCCCTTCTAACCCTGAGATTTTGAGTACTACTGTTATTAAATACCGGATAACCAGACTTTAGAGGGGCCAAGCAAAGTATAGCTCAGGGAAGGGAGATTTGAAAAGTAGCCATGAGAAGGTCGAAGCAAGAGAGCAGTAGACTCAGTAGGTCAGGAGAGCTCTTGAGCACTGTCAAATACTGACCCCTGAGCAACCCCCGGTGACTTCAGCCCCTACATATCTCCACCAGCTCTTTTTTCTTAATTATATACTTTTGACATTTATCTCAATGCTATGCAAAATGCTGTCCAAGGGCAGCTTTAAGATGAGCCTCCTTTCCAACCAGAGTGCCTCCCTTCATGTCTCTGTCATAGAAAGTCTTTGCTACCATGGACTCATGCTCATTTTATAGATGTGGAAACCGAGGTGCAGATAAGGGTGTAACTTGCTTAACAAAAAGCCCAGTTGGCGGCACGGGCAGCCACCCACTTCTCTGAGACCCATGAGTCAACTGCAAGACCTAAGTTCCCTTTGAAAAGTTTGGGGCCTGGTTTTGATCCAGAAGTCACTCAAGAAATGGCATTTCTGGATTGCTTACCTTGAAATACTCTACTTCCTCTTTTATTTATTTATTTATTTTAATTTGTGAATTTGGCCTCTATTGTTACAAGGAAAGTTTATGCTTACTCATAAGTCTCTGCCTGCTTAAGGAGATTTATGGACTCACATCTTAATGCCACGCCCCTTCAAATGATGCCTTAGATAGGCATCTTCAGCCTGATGACGTATGGAAGGTACTTTGCTAATCATTTCCACCCTTTCTGCTTTTTAATTCCAGTTAAGATTACGTCTTATGGCAGACTTTTTAAAGAATGAGGGCCTTCTAGATGCTGATCTCTTTGTTTCTTTCTACAGTTCCTTATCAGCAGAATCCTTACAATCCCCGAGGCAGCTCCAATGTCATCCAGTGCTACCGATGTGGAGACACCTGCAAAGGGGAAGTGGTTCGTGTCCACAATAACCACTTTCACATCAGATGCTTCACCTGTCAAGGTAGGAGGCCCAACTTCCCAACTTCCTTCTCAGACCCTTGGCCATGCTCTCACTCCCGGGACATGCCACAGGGGCTGGCAGAACAAACACAGGCAGATGAGATGCCGATAAAGGACTAAAGAGACTTTCCTAGAGCCTCTTATGAAAACTCGAAGTAGCATGAAGAGGGAAGGAAGTGTGAGAGAAGTGTTGGGATATGGGGGAGAGAAGAAACCTGGTGACTCCAGACTGATAGTGCTGACCCAGAAGGTAAAAAGCATTCCTGCAAGTGTAACTTACATCTCTCAAAAGACTCCTTCCTGCCTTGTGCCTTTAAATCACTGTGAGAATGAATGAAAGAACAAGGTGTCCTGGCTAAAATTCAACATGGCTCTGAGATGAGTACCTATCTAGTCTATGACAGTGTGACATTCCTCAAAGGTTAAGTTTAACAAGGGAGAAGGTACATCCTGACTTCAGTCAAGTTTGTAATTTGGGAGCAGATTGATGTTGGGTTACCTCTAATTGTTACAGCTTATCTGTGGCTAATTTTTAAAACCCTGGACTCCACCGAGCTAAGAGTTCCTTAAAAGAAGAGAGCTAGCAGCTGGAAGGAAGAGGGACTCAGCTGGAAGGCTCAGAGAGCCCTCTGGCCCAAACAGGGCAACCCTCCCTCCCGCAGTGTCCCATACAAATGCCTCTCCAGCTCCACTGCCTGAACCCCTCTTTCAGGCTGCCTGTTCCACAGAGCAGCCATTCTGATGTCAGGTTGCCCTACGGGCTTGGACAATGATTGACTCTAAACCTGTAACTTCCACCTGTTGGTTTTAGATTTGTCCTCATGAAATTGAATGAGTACTTTGTATTTTATTGTCCCTGTGGCTGCCCGTCACATACGTGTAGCCAGGTCTTACTCATGCCCAATTATGTTGCTAGGTCCTTAAATTAGGCTTCATCTGAAATGCTTCCAACTTGTATCATCATCCTGAAGTCTTCCTCCTTGATCCATCTGGTTTGTCGCTATCACTCTTAGAGCATAATGACCAGAACAGACCACAGTTCTCAAGGTCTGCCAAATACAGCAAGGAATTGCATTTCTGTTAATGTGACTGATATTGAATGGGTTTCCTGAGAAGCCACTTCACACCATTGACATATAGTGACCTTAAGGTCCATTGAAACCCCCAGATCTTTTCATTTTCGTAACTTCTTCCAACCTCAGCTTTGTGTATCTGAGACTGAATTCCCCTGCCATTGCGAAAAAATCCTAAATTTCTTTCCTCGAGATCTAGCTGGACTCTTCTCCGAGCAAATAAATTACATATCCCCTAATTTGTTTATGGAACTATATATGTGATATATTTTAATTAAATGAGATTTAAATGAGAATTTGCAAACCTATTTAATGCAAGTTGACCTGCAAGACTCTCCTTGTGAGTGACCATTTTTACATCCCCAGAAGTGGAGGTAGAACAAAGGGTAACAATAATAAAATTGTTATAAGGAGGTCTGAACTATGACTCTGCATTATAGTCTTAAGAGAGTATATTTGCTACCTTATGCCAAAATGTAATAGTTTAAAACAGTCTTTTATTTAGCTCATGATCCTCTGGGTTGGCTGGGCAGCTCGTCCTGTCTGAGCTGACTGCTTATCTCTGTCAGCCTCATCATGATGACATGGTGGGTCAGCTGGCTGTGGTTGGCAGGCTGTTGATGCGAGTGGCTCCATATGGTTTCTCACTTTCCAGCAGGTTGGCTGGGATCATTTGCATGGTGGTCTCAGAGTTCAAGTACAACAAGAGAGCAAGCTTCAGTAAGCAAGACCTTTGCAAGCCTCAGCTTGTGTCGTACTTGTTAATGTCCCATTGGTGAAAACAAGTCAAATGGCCAACCTAGATTCAAGATCGTGGAGAAATAAGCTACCATTTGTGGGAGGACCTGCAGCATCAGATTTCACGGGTGCGAATGCAGAGAGAGGAAGGATTTGACCATTTTGACAGCTTACCACAGGGAGGCTGTAGAACCTTTTTTAATGGAGGTTTTAAGGGAGGGAAAAGACTGTTCTTTTCAATGTCAACTTGTTTAGTGATAAAACACATGAAAGGATTTTGTTTCCAAGGATTAGTTACCGTAAATAGCCTTGTCAGTTGAAAAATCTAAAATCTCGGTGAATTTCTTGTACAACTCTTTTAACATGCACTACTGTGCTGACATGAAAGGAAGGCATCGGAAGAGGTGAAAAACAAAAATAAAAGCGGAAACTCTGCTGTGACTGTCAATGTCAGATTTAATCCTGATGGTTTATGCTAACTCTTGAAGACCTTGACCTTCTACCTTGATGGCTATATGGATCATGGAGAGCAGGAGGCAAAGCCTGGAGCCTGGGCCAAGTAGGACTCTAATAGGAGGCCTCTGAATAAAGCTGAGATTCCCCACACACACACAAAAGTCTTACTCTCAGTGTGTTGATGGGTGGGAAATAAACTGGCTTTGGAGAAGGAGACAACGCTGAAACATGCCTGTACTCACCATGTTGGCACTAGTTAGAAGAGAATAAAACCTGTATCAAAATGTCTGTCCATAATCCACCCTATATTGCTTGTGGATACATCACAAGTGGTACAACTATAAAGAAAAGCAAAGGAACAATAAACACAATTGGGGGCAACGTGGAAAGGGGGTGCTTTAGGGAGAGGCGAACAGGCTTCCCAGGTGCTGGTAATGTTCTGTTTCGTAAACTTGGCAGTGGATACCTGGGAGTGTGTTTTTATTCTTCTTCAAATGGTACATACGTATTTTATAAGTTTTCTGTATACAAAATCTATTTCACAATTTAAATATTTAAAATAATGAGCTAGATCACCCCCGGGGGCCATTCTAACTGTTTGATTTTGAAATCTCAAAAAACTCAGTCTTGTGTGAAAAGTTAGAAAATCAACAGGATGATGTGACAGGACCCCGATCTCTCGGATCTAAATGTGTCTTCAGTTACCACCCAGCCCCCTCATTTTACAAATGAGGCAACCCGGCTCCAGAGAGGTGAGGTAACTTTTCCAAAGTCACACAGCACCTCAGAGGTAGAATAAGAACAGGGACAGTGACCCGCCAAACAGCCCATTTTCCACTGAAACATGCTAGGGCCATGAGCAAGTCTTCCTTCTCGGCATTGTGTTTATAGAGAGCGTTCATCCTGGGTTTTCTCAGAGCAGTTCTAACTTTTCATATTCTGCCCCATTGTCAATCCATATGACTGCCTTTCTTTTAAATTAGTAGACTTTATATTTTTGATTCACAGAATAATGACTGCCCCGGGTGTGTTGATTCCACGTCAGTTCCGCACTGTAGACCCTTTCCAGGGCCTTTCCTATTATTTGAATACCGGTCTCTGCTCAGCCTTAGATACTTCTGCCATGGGTGTAGCTCGCCTCCCATCCCAGTGCTCCCCACTGTATTTCCAGGAGCCCCTGAGATTCTTATCAACCTTAGCATCCTTTCTAACAAAAACTTCCTCCTTCAGCTCCTTGGGGGGAAAAGAGGAACTGATTGTTCTAAGTTTTCTTGTGGCCTCCTGGTTTTCTCCACTGGGAGAGGTGGCTCTGGGGGTGGAGCTGGCAGGGGAAACAAAGGAGAGAAAAGAAGGGAAAAAACAGGAGCTGTTTCCAATGAGGTCGTAGGCCATGACCTAACTAATTCCACAGCCATGAAGTCAATTGATCCACCACCTGCACAGCCCAGAACAGCCTGTACTCTGGTCTTGCCTAACCTCCAGCCCCGGCATTGTTTGATGTGATGAATTTTCATGAAGCCTGATGGAAGAAGAACCCTTCCCTACCTCCCACCTCCACCACCACTTCCACCCATTCTCCCTGCCTCTCTGCAGCGCTGGTCTCCAGGGGCCTCCAGCCCCACCTCACACTGAGTTTAAAATGTCTGGCACATGGTAAGCCGTGAAGGAAGCTCTCCTTCTCCTGGACTCACAGAACGGCCGTGTCAGAAGAAGACCTGAGGTCATTTTACATACAAGTCAACAGAGGCCCCAGACAGGAGAGGGCCAAGTTCATTGTCACCCAGATGTCACCCAGTGGCAGCGACCAGAGCAGAGCCCAGGTGGTCTGACTCCCAGACCACTACGTCTCCCTCTGTGCTGCACTGCTCCCCCTGGTGCTGTGACATCTGGGGCCACCCTCCTCACTCACCCTGGCCCTTTAAGCCTACCTCTGGCCTGCGAAGCGAACAAACACTTGCGCAACATTTCTTGCATTCACCTGGAAGTCCCTCCTACTGTTAACCTGGCTGCTTTTGCAGAATAACTTTCCTATTCGAGATGAGGTCGTATTTACTGGGGTGATGTCACCTGGTACAGGCTAGGTCCTCACGCTCACAGGCTTGGAAACTCTGTCTCACGGGTGTCCCCACCATTGGTCACGCTTGAGAAAGCTGACTCGCGCTAACAAAGTCCCCAGGGAACCGATATAGAAAACCAGAGTGTCTGTTTATCCGTGTAAACAAGAGCTGTGACTCTCCGTTCTTCACATTGTCGTGAGCAGCTGCTTCTCTCCCAGAGACGATCCACGTAGAAAGTCACACTATCGGACAGTCACTTGGCGAGTGCAGACTCAGAACAAGGGTGCTGGTCAGAGGGGCCGGGCGGTCTCTCCAGCGGCCTTCCTTTGGCTACCGACTGGCCCATCCTTGCCTTAGCGGGATCGACAGACTCACCAGTTTTGGCGGCCATTCAATCTCTTGGAAGAAACTTTGCCTCTTTCTGCTCTGCCCATTATGAGTTGATTTCATAACTTCAGTCTCAGAGGGACATCTCATTTCCCATATTTCTGGGTCCTTTGGGGAAGGATAGTCCCACATGATTCAGTCGCTCAGACACCTATAATTATATCACACCTACTCTTCTGTCTGTCCTACACAGCTTTGTATTGTCCACAGAGATGTCCCAAAAGACCTAATGAAATACCTCATGAAACCACTTTTCCTCTATTCAAAAGCGATCAAGGCAATGGATTAATTTTGCAGCTGAGTGATGGAAACTCATTATAATCTCTCTACTTTTGTATATGTCTGAGTTTTTCTAAATAAATTTTTTTTTAAGTTTTTAAAAACTAGGGGGTAAACCACTCATGGCTTTTCAGTATCCCACAAAGCCTAAGCTTCTTAACTTGGACTTGAGCCCTCCTCTAACTGGCCCATCGATATTTTCTTTTCTTACTGCTCTCCACTCCTTAAAAACATCACCCCTACCCCAGCCCCATCTCCATACAAATATCACTTGCAGGCCGGCCGAGTGGCGTGTTGGTTAAGAGCTGGCTTGGGACGCCAGCTCTGAGCAACAGTGCCCTGGTTCGTATCCCACATGGGGGTCAGTGACACTGCCCTCTACAGCTAAGATGGTGAACAACAGCTCAACCTGGAGCTGGGCTGCCGTGAGTCGCCAGCGACGGCGTAGGCTGCAGTGAAGCTACAGTGGGCTGCCATAAGCTACCCTGAGTGGCTGGCAGCCGGCATAAGCGGCCCTCCAGTGGCTGGTGAGTGGCTGTCTCACCCAGGAAGAGCGCAATGATAATACCAACATGGGCCAGTGAAGCAACGTCCCCCACAACTAGACTGAAGAACAAAAGGACATCAACTTGTCTGTTCCCTTCCCCGATTCCCCAATGCTGTTCCCATCCCCCAATTCCCCAATAAAATATTTAATACACACACACACACACACACATATATATATATATATATTACTTGCAACTCCCTGCCTCCGTGCTTTTGCATTTTGCATATTCTGTTCCTTCAACATTCAACTCAAGTGCTGCCTCCTCCAAGAAGCACCCCCGATCCCTCTCCCGCTGACATTGCTCCCTCTTCCTCCCTGCTCACAGCACTTGATGCCTGCACCAGCCCATGGCCTGTCACCCATGATATGTGATCTATACGATCTTCTCTCTGCCCACACTCCTAGCTCTTCACAGTTTGGGGATTGTGTTGTATCATTCATGCCTGGGAACAGACGCACCCTTTATGGTTATGATGAGGATAATCTACAAATCAGCCATCCCACTGCCATCCTAAATTGCCTCCAGTTTTGGGATTCGGAGCACATGGTCCCCACACGGCCCTCCAGTTTTGGGATTCGGAGCACATGGTCCCCGCACGGCCCTTCAGCTGGCACAGTCATGAATGTAGGGAGTGCCCAGGAGAGTTTGAACGAAATGATTCTTTTACCAAATTCATGATACCTACCATCAGCTATATAGCATTGTGTGAGGCACATGGCCTTAAACGTTTCATCCATGCATTGAGAGGATTGTGTGACATCAGTCTCAGTTGGTGTGCATTACAATCAGCTGTGGAGGAGGGGGGAGTGTTAAAATGCAGATGCCCGGGTCCCAGCCTCAGGGAGTCTGATTCAGACCCAAGCATCTGCATTTTAAGCCCATCGGGTGATTCTAGTGTAAGTGGTCTTCAGGTTTTAAGGAACACTGGCCCCAAAGGCCCATGAGTCTGATGTGCCACCATTCTCTAGCCCAGCCACTCATGGCCACATCAGATGCCGGCCTTGTCCCCAACAAGAAGCTCGTGCATGCAGACCCTCCCAGGACTCAGCCTGTCCCCGCCTCCCTCCTTGTCTCCCCAGTGTGTGGCTGTGGCCTGGCCCAGTCGGGCTTCTTCTTCAAGAACCAAGAGTACATCTGTACCCAGGACTACCAGCAACTCTACGGCACCCGCTGCGACAGCTGCCGCGACTTCATCACGGGCGAGGTCATCTCGGCCCTGGGCCGCACCTACCACCCCAAGTGCTTCGTGTGCAGCTTGTGCAGGTGAGTCGGGGGCCAGCCGAGGCCAGGACCTTCAGCCAGAGGCTCCGGGAAAGGAAAGACATGGCCCTTCTCAGGCAGATCTGGGGCGATCCAGGGCTTTATGTTAGACACTTGGATTCTAGAATCTCAGGGGTGGAAGGATCCGATAGGCCAGCGGTTTTCAAACCTCTCAGCAACTGAACCCTTTCTGTCCAAAGTGACCTAGTGTCAAACACTAGTTTGTCCTGCAATGAAGGCAGAGTGAGGACCCCTGTATTCAGCCTCCTATTTCCCATCACAAGGCCAAAAGGAACTACTGAGTACTCTGGCCTCTCAGAACTCAGTCTGGAAGCCACGCATCTGGCCCAGGCTCTTATACCTCAGCCACGCGTGCTACAGGGATATCGGTTTCCAGCCTTCCTCTAGGACCCCAGCAAGCGACCCCCCCCCTCTATAAGTCTCAGCTCTTCATCAGTAAAATGGGCATCAAAGCCATTCCAACCTCACTGGGTTTTCATGAAGATCAATGACATGATACACGCGAAGACCTTAGCTCAGTGACTGGTACATACTTGTGTCTGCTTTTATTATTCCTTTCATTACCATGACGATAATCATCTAGTCTCTCAGGACATCTGATAGGTGATGGAAAGCTTACCCCATCCCTCCTCCCCACCCCCAGCATTCCAATCACTTGTTAACTTAGCAAATGTTCATTAAGGGTCCACTATATGCCAAGCACCACATTAAGGATAAAAAATAAGCAAACCTCAACCTTGCCCACAAATATGTTAAAATTCAGTGAACCACTCTGATTGAGTCATCAGGTAAAGCATGATTGGAATACGTGTGTGTGTGTGTGTGTGTGTGTGTGTATGCATGCATTGTTTTTATTTTTTTTTAGCTGAGCCATCCTGCCACCTGTTCATCTTGCCATCCCACTCAGCAGCAGCTCAGCTTGGGCCAGGCATCAAACCGCTGTTGCTCAGAGCTCGCAATCTTGAGCGAGCTCTAACCAACTGAGCCATTCAGCCGGCCCCATGCTTTTTTTAATTGGGAACAGAATTTATAGATTAATTATTCTCCCCATAAAATTAACTTTATGTTAGTTACCAGTTAGAGTAACTAACCATTTAGCGTTTCTGATTGAGACCAATGGTACAGTGTGTAAGAAGTGGAATTCATTCATTTATTCATTCATCGATCTCTTAAAACCTGGGCCCTGGGTCCTGGAATCCCAGACCCACTGGAGGTTAGCACAGTAGGGTCTATACGGTATAAGATTTTATTAGGCCCAATAGAGATGTGGCGCCTCCCAAGGTCATGCCATGTCCTTTTACCACGAGTCAGTGCCTGAACCGTGATGAGAACACAGCTGCCCCAGCCCTCCCTCTATCGTCCCCCATTGCTAACGTAGGGGCAGTGGAGTCACTGGCAGCCTATGTCAGGGGTTATGCTCAGAATCTGTATCACAGGTGTCCCCAATGTCCTGTGCAAGAGCAGCTGCACGATGGGACAGGCAGTGTGAGGATTCTGGAGATGGTTTCCATTTAGTTAGGGAGGCAGGCCATGTCCGAGCTATGGAACTCAACACTGCACAGATGCAGAGGAGGGGAGGAAGAGGGTATATGTAGACTTCTAAACTTCCTGGATGATGAAAGAAAGAAATTTTGGTAGGTTTGGGAGTTGAATGAGTTCTTCTTGCAATACGGGGATAGATCTAGTTGGGATGGAAAAAGTCTTTTGAGGAAGAAGGAACGACTCTCGGAGGCGTTACTAACCTCTTCATTTTACAGATGAGATATGTAAGCTCAGCTAAGTATCATGATTTGCCCAGTGTTAGATTCATGTACATAGCCCCGTGGGCCCCCAGTTCCAGTCCTGGCCCTAACAGAGTGGTTTGGTCAGCCCAGCCCTGTGACCGGCACTTGAATTCATCTGGTGCTCTAGAAGGCAAGCTGTGTGTGTTATCGAAGAGCTTTCAGCACATGTGTTGTCAGGTCACCAGTAGACCCAGAATCCCTCCAAAGAAGAGGTATTGAATTCCTCCCTTGTCCCCCTTTGCAGGAAGCCTTTCCCCATTGGAGACAAGGTGACCTTCAGCGGGAAGGAATGTGTGTGTCAGATGTGCTCCCAGTCCATGACCAGCAGTAAGCCCATCAAGATCCGCGGACCAAGCCGTGAGTCTCCCCCACTGGGCACCTCCCCATCCACGGCGCTGTCTCCCAGGGCTCCCCTGTCCCAGCAACGTTAACGGCTCCTGCAGGCCTGGAGGGAAGTGGAGGAGGTTCCCACCCTGGAGGACTCCTGAATCATGACCCAGTTGGCATACAGCCCAGACTCACAAGCTTCCCTGAGTACTAATATGCAGGGAGAGCAGCTGCCCGGCTGCAAACAGTGATGGCCTGTGCCACTGGGTAGGGCTTCTCTGACCTGATCTCCCCTCTGTATCCACTCACCCAAGGGCACCCCAACAGAACTGAGCAAGTGCTTTGTCACCAGAGGTTCTCATTTTTACAAACTCCACTAAAAAAGAATACTCAGGCATGTCTTACAAAAGAGAAAATGTGGGAGCAAACCACCAGGGCTGTGCTAGTGTCTCTTAGAGTGTGTTCCATAGACTGCTGCAACAGCTTCACTGCAGAATTGATAAAAATACAGATTTCTAGGCCCACTTTGGACTTCTAGGAATGGGACCTAGAAAGCTTTATTCTTAATAAGCTTCCTGGGTGATTCATTTGCTGCTCCTAAGATTGAGGATCACCACCTAGGGGTGAGGGGTTTATCTGCCATGCTACAGTAAATGTTATGTTTTATCACTAAACCATACATCTGGGGGGAAATTAAGGATCAAGAGTGTACCTTGAAACAGTCATTCTAATTTGTGGAATGTCTATTTCACTCCAGTGTGTCTGGCAGCAAGATGTCTAAATTACTGTTTCCAGACACCCTTGTCAGGCTGCTGATGGCATTTGCTCACACACGCCGGTGCTGGGGGTTGTTACGTATGGTCCTGGCACCCCGGGTCTCAGTAAACCTTGCTAGACTCCAGTGTTCATTCATGTTTCATGACACTCTCTGGCCTCGTCGACAGAATCAATGAAAACCCATTAGCCTCCTGTGTGGCATCACTGCGCCTGTGCGGGGGGCTGTCAGCCACGGCACCAGCAGACTCAGCATGCTGGGGCTGCATCCTACTGAGGTGGGTGAGCATGGAACACCCCACGTCAGCAGGGCTTGGCTCCCAGGGACTCCATGAGAGTCCAGGCAGCATGGTGAACCAGGGAGCAAGACCGTGGGAAGGCTCCCTCCCTCGCCCTTCCTTCCTTTCAGTCAAATCAGATCTGCTCGCGGAATGTGTAGAGCCCTTCCTTGGGCGTCCTTGGTGAAGCTCAAGAACAGTCTGCTGCTCTGAGCAGGTTCCCATCTAAAGGTGGCTGAGTGCACATACTGTTATCTTTCCTAACTCCTTGAAAGCATCATGCAGAGTGACAGCAAGAATGAGATGCTGGGATGCAGGACCATGGCCCTGTGATCGATGCCACTGAGGTGTCCAGAGGCCAGCGGGACCATGCGTGAGGCAGTAGAGAGAGAGAAGCTGGGAGTCAGGAGCCTGCCAACTTCCTGCGTGATGCACAGCAGTTATGTAGATTCCTTGAGACTCAGTTTACCCAGCTTTGCAGAAAGTCAATGTATTATTGCGTTGTCGGAAAAGTCATGACACTTTTTTTCTATGTTTTTCATCACGAAAATGCATCATGACTTTTCCGACAACTTTATAGTATACAGGAGCCAGACTAACATACATCATAGTGTGTAAAATGCTCTCTAAATGCAAAGTGAGGGATTCTGTTGACTTGGAGGTTTAATCTAGAAAGCACACCAAAGGAGAACTGGGAAGAAGATTCCTGGATCTCTTGTTATTCCTCTCAGCTTCTGAGGTGTGTTCCTGTGTGCATCAGATCTCACACAGGTGAAAGATTCCTCAGCTGAGTGTGGGAGTCTCGCATGTGAGTGTGTCCTCAAGGAGAGGCTACTCAATGTCTCCACCATAATTCTGCAAATCAGGAGGAAGAGGAAGGTGAGAAGGAATGGATAATGAGAAGCAAGTGAGCACATGGGCAGTACTCCTGGCAGGGGTACCCAAGTTTATGGCTCATCTTGTTACTAACTTAAGTAAAGACGTCAATCTGTGGATCTACAGGGCGTATATTTCATAGAAATGTTTTCTCCCCAAAGGTGGTCATTGTCTATGCTACAAATGACTAGAAGGAGTGACGGAAGGTCTGTGGAGCTCCCAAAGGATAGAGAGAACCAAAACCAGATTCTAGAGAGGCTAAGATGGAAAAGGAAAAAGAAGGAGAAAACATGTGGTGTATTTTTGATCCACGGGAATGTGAAGTTTCATCCCTGGAGGGTGAATAAAGACTTTCTGGGAAAGCAGGAGGGGTATCTACTCAAAAGAGATCCAGAATAACACTCAGGCACTGTTAAGAGAAAAGAATCGTGTTACTTTGCACAGGAAGAAGAAATGTTACCTCGCAGACTTCACTGAGAAGAAACAGCAGCAGTAGCAGCATCACCATCCTCCCCACCATCTGTCACCACCATCACAACCACCGTCACTACCACCATCACCTTCACCCCCACGATCACCATCACAACCACCATCACCATC